>NC_091987.1:55415242-55733070 GCF_044704955.1 Pristiophorus japonicus
GCATTTGAAAACGAAAAGTCACCGTTACGGCCCGCCAGATCAGGACCTGGACCTGTCCCTTGTAAAAAACTGTGTCCTCCATGAGAGCTGGCCCTGCGTCCCAGCGAAGATGCATGAAGAGCTCAAGCCGTTCCAGGGGCGCAAAGGCGAAATGTCCATACAGGCGGACTGTTTTTTGTGGGGCAATCGCATGGTTTTGCCTAAGAAAGGCAGGGAAACGTTCATACCCACTCAGGCATAGTAATGATGAAAGCTATAGCCAGATCCCATGTGTAATGGTCCGTCATCAACTCAGATTTGGAGTCTTGCGTGCGCCAATGCAACACTTGCTCTCAACTGAGCAATGCACCCAGGGAGGCACCGCTAAGTTTGTGGTCATGGCCCTCCAAACCGTGGTCTAGGATTCCTGTTGACTTCGCTGGCCCGTTTCGAGGCAAAATGTTTTTGGTTGTTGTGGATGCTTACTCAAAATGGATTGAGTGTGTAATAATGTCTGTAAGCACATCTACTGCCACCATCGAAAGCCTACGAGCCATGTTTGTCACGCGTGGCCTGCCTGATGTCCTTGTCAGCGACAATGGGCTGTGCTTCACCAGCGCTGAATTCAAGAAATTCATGACCCGCAATGGGATTAAACACGTCACATCTGCCCCGTTTAAGCCTGCATCCAACAGCCAGGCAGAACAGGCAGTCCAAACCATCAAGCAACGTGTATCGGAAGGCTCCCTGCAGACCCGCCTGTCCCGAGTCCTGCTCAGCGACCGCACCAGACCCCACTTGCTCACCGGGGTTCCCCCAGCCGAGCTGCTCACGAAAAGGGTGTTCAAAACAAGGCTCTCTCTTGTCCACCTTGATCTCCATGATCATGTCGAGGACAGGTGGCATCAACAAAGCATGTACCATGACCACGCAAATTTGTCATGCAATATTGAAGTCAATGACCCTGTATTTGTACTCAACTATGGACATGGTCCCAAATGGCTTGCTGGCACTGTCGTAGCCAAAGAAGGGAGTAGGGTGTTTCAGGTCAAACTCGCAAATGGACTAACTTGCAGAAAGCATTTGGACCAAACCAAACTGCGATTTACAGACAGCCAAGAGCAACCTGAAGAGGACACCACCAACTTTGACCCTCCGACACACACACAAGTGGCAACTGACATCACGGTTGACCACAAAGCTGAACTCACCATCCCCAGCAGCCCAACAAGGCCAGCCACACAGCAGCCCAACTCACCTACATCTGCATTTGTACCGAGATGATCAACTAGGGAGCGAAAGGACCCAGATCGTCTCACCCTGTTAATAAGTGTACTATTGACTTTGGGAGGGAATGATGTTATGTATGCAACCCTATGTAACCAGTATTATACCACCACCAGAGGGTGTATCTGTTGGAGCCCGAAGGGATCCCAGCATCACTTGGGAGCACTGTATATAAGCAGGCCTCCCATGCTGTACCAGCACTCTGGACTTAGAATAAAGGTCACACTTACTCACATCTACAGTTACAGCACTTTATTACGAACATAACAAATTTCATTCATCCACAGTTTGAAAAGATGTTTGTTCAGATGTTTACACCACCTTAAACGACCTCCAGAGTACATCCAAACTCCCCCGAAGTTGAAGCAGAGCAGCCTTTTAAATGATGCGACATGCAATTTAGAAAATGGCGTCCAAACCGTTGTGATTTGTTCAGATCAGTTCAACTTTTTCACAGCGGTTTTTTCAGCGAGTGATATTGTCGGTGAGATGTGTGCAATGTGCTGAAAGTGATACTGGGCCATCTTCTGGGTGTTAGTTTCAGCAAATGTGATCTTTACGACAAAAAAACGTTGCCGGTCAGTATTATTGAATCTCGGCGTTAATTACATGCAGAAAGTAACACTGGGCGATATTATGTGCGTTGGGTTCGCCCATTCTGATGATTCGGCCCAAAAAAAGTGAGCGGGCAGTATTATTTTTTATCGGCGTTACGTACATGCTGAAAGTAACGCTCGCCGATAAGTGACCGAGAAATGGACATCAGTTTCCATTTTGCGGCTAACTGGGTGATATATGGGCGTTACACCTCAATTCAGCGTTAAAATGGATAGTAAGTGGGCGGTATGCATGCAAAAATAATGGAAAAGCTAGCCCTTGAACATCCATCTCTCACCCACCCCCAACAGTCAACAACATTTTCCCAACAAATCATTTTTAATTAACAATAACATCTACCCACAACCCCCAACATTGAACAAATTTTTAATATCAAAAATAGATTAGGCCCCCCCCGCCCATCTACCTGCAGCCACTCTTCCCTCCTCTACCTTACCCTCCTCCTCATCTGAACCCCCCTTTCCCACTTACGCTCCAAGTAACGGGGCCAGTCATCTTGCAGTAAAGCACTTCGAGGGCTGCTGCTGTGGGCGGGGTGGGTTGCGGGGGGGGGGGGTGATGTTGGCAGATGGACTTCAGGGTGTTAAGTCCTGACTCTAATGTACTGACTTACACGAGACACATGCTGAAGTCAAGGTCACTCAGGACCTGCACCTTTAAATCCAGCTCTCCAGTGCTGCACTTGCCTGAGACCTCCCTTTATATACCTCAGTGGGACAGGTATGGAGTGTCTCCTGCAAGTGCACCCCTGGTGGTAAGGTATGCTTATTGTTACAGGTCATATCCAGTTACAGTCATGTATAGCATGGTAAGATACAGTTATATACAGTAATGTGAGATAATGACATCACCCTCCCCCAAGGTCTTATTGCCTTTATAGATTCAGTCTCTCAGGTGGTCTGCGCTCTCGCGTGGAGCGTCTTAGTTGCGGTTCAGTTCTTTGCCTTGGTGCCTGTTTTTCATTCGGTACGACAGCAAAGAATGACTAAGAAAGCAATAAAGAAAGGAAAGATAGATTACGAAAGTAAACTTGCACAAAACATAAAAACAGATAGTAAAAGCTTTTACCGATATATAAAACGGAAAAGAGTGACTAAAGTAAATGTTGGTCCCTTAGAAGGTGAGAAGGGGGATTTAATAATGGGAAATGTGGAAATGGCTGAGACCTTAAACAATTATTTTGCTTCGGTCTTCACAGTGGAAGACACAAAAACCATGCCAAAAATTGCTGGTCACGGGAATATGGGAAGGGAGGACCTTGAGATAATCACTGTCATTAGAGGGGTAGTGCTGGACAGGCTAATGGGACTCAAGGTAGCCAAGTCCCCTGATCCTGATGAAATGCATCCCAAGGTATTAAAAGAGATGGCGGAAGTTAAAGCAGATGCATTTGTTATAATCTACCAAAATTCTCTGGACTCTGGGGAGGTACCAGCGGAATGGAAAGCAGCTAATGTAACGCCTCTGTTTAAAAAAGGAGGCAGACAAAAGGCAGGTAACTATAGTGATAGTGATTGTCTCAAGGTCCTCCCTTCCCACATTCCTGTCTTCAGTGTTATCAGTGAATCTACTTTTTACTTGGTCGACATACCTCCGGCAGGTTTGGCCATTGTCCATTTGTACAACCAGTAGCCCGGGATGGACTTGAGCAGACTCTCCATGTTGTGCTGGAATATAGCAGCTGCCGACCTGATGCCGAATAGGCATCGATTGTACACAAAAAGGCCTCGATGTGTGTTGATGGTGGTGAGTAGCTTCGGCTCTTTGGTCAGTTCTTGCATCATATACGCAGATGTGAGGTCAAGTTTCGAGAAAAGTTTTCCTTCAGCCAACGTGGCAAATAGGTCCTCCGCTCTGGGCAGCGGGTATTGGTCCTGTAGGGAGACTCTGTTTATGGTAGACTTGTAATCCCCACAGATTCGCACGGATCCATCAGGCTTCATGACGGGGACGATGGGACTTGCCCAGTCGCTGAATTTCACGGGAGAAATTATGCCTTCCCGCAGAAGCCGGTCCAGTTCGTTTTCAATCTTTTCCCTCATCACATAAGGTACAGCTCTAGCCTTGTGATGCACCGGTCTGGCATTCTGTGTGATGTAGATTCCAACTTTAGTTCCTTTGAAGATGCCCACACCTGGCTGAAAGAGATGTTCAAAACGGCTTAGAACTGTTGAGCAGGAGGTCCGTTCCTCTGACGACATGGCGTGAACATCATCCCATTTCCAATTAAGTTCTGCTAGCCAGTTTCTCCCCAACAGGGCTGGGAGATCCCCGGGGACAATCCACAGGGGAAGTCGGTTCACCATCCCTTTGTGTGTGACCGAGAGCCAAGGACTGGGACGATTTCTTTCGTATAGGTCCTTAGTTTGGTGTCGATTTTTGTGAGTTTTGGTCTGTTGCTTTTGTGCGGCCACAGCTGTTCAAATTATTGAACGCTCATGAGGGATTGACTGGCCCCCGTGTCCAGTTCCATGTTGACGGGTATCCCGTTGAGTAGAACCCTCATCATAATTGGAGGCATCTTAGTGTAAGAACAGTGGACATTGATCGTGTTAACCTGCTGTACCTCGGCGTCCCGTGCACTGTTCCAACCGTCTTCTGGTCCACTTTCCAACCCTTCCGATTCGTATACCAGCCAAGCTGCTGTTTTTCTGCACATGCGAGTCAGATGCCCTGTGTAGTTGCAGTTTCTGCAAACGGCCTGCTGAAATCGACACACCCTGGTTGAGTGCCTTCCCCCACATCTCCAACACAGATCGTTTCCATTGATACCGAAGGATGAGCTGTGTTTGGCTGATCTCCCTTGAGCTTCTCTCAATCTGTTGTTGATTGCTCGCATTGTGGGTTGATGAGATGTGATCGGCCATTCATGTGGCCCTTGATTTTGATGGCTTATGGCACCACTGTCTGCTGTTGAAGGCCTGCTCTCCTGCCTTTGTCTGTATGTGGGGGTAGCGGTTTGTTTCACAATGTGAACCCCTTGTTCCGATGCCTCGTTGGTTGTCGTACCCGAAGTATAGATCAGCCTCGTTTCTTCTTCGCCTGCCAAGAACGTCTGTGCGACCAGTGCTGCTGCCTCTAGAGTCAAGTTCTTAGTCTCTACAATCTTTCAGAATATGCCTGCGTGGCCTATTCCTGCAATTAAAAAAGTCTCTCAGTACTTCTCTCCTTAGTTCATCGGGGAACTCACATGAACTAGCCAGCTTCCGAAGTTCCGCCACGAAGTTGGGTA
This sequence comes from Pristiophorus japonicus, assembly GCF_044704955.1. Classification (NCBI taxonomy): domain Eukaryota; kingdom Metazoa; phylum Chordata; class Chondrichthyes; family Pristiophoridae; genus Pristiophorus; species Pristiophorus japonicus. Next base: position 55,420,359 of record NC_091987.1, read on the forward strand.
TGGTTTGGCCTACACAGCGTCTGTAGTTGTAGAACCTGTGTCTGGCCATGTGTAGGCTGCTCACTGGCATCAGGTGGTCTCTCACCAGTGTGCTCAACTCCTCAAACGACTTGCTATCTGGTTTCTCGGGTGTCAGCGGGTCTTTCATTCAAGCGTATGTTTTCAAGCCATAGCTGGTCAAGAGATGGGCTCTTCTCTTGTCTGCCTTATCGTCGCCCAGCCAGTCTTTGGTCACAAAGCTTTGGTGGAGCCTTTCTATAAAGTCATCCCAATTGTCTCCAGCATTGTCTTTCTCATCTGAGCTGTTGGTAGCCATTCTGTGGATTCTGTGATCCCGTAACTCGTCGCCACTGTTAAGTCCTGACTCTAATGTACTGACACACACGAGACACATGCTGAAGTCAAGGTCACTCAGGACATGCACCTTTAATTCCAGCTCTCAAGTGCACCCCTGGTGGTAAGGTATGCTTATTGTTACAGGTCATATCAGTTACAGTCATGTATAGCATGATAAGATACAGTTATATACAGTAATGTGAGATACATGATCCAGGGGTATCCCGAATCTCGAAGTGCCGTATCCCGAAACTCTCTGCTACCGCATGGCATCAACGGAGTTGGCCATTCGCCGCATTGCCACAACAATCTGGCCCATGTTCTCCAACATTCAAGCAGATAGTATGGCAATGTTGCTGGTCGACCCACCAATTGCTTGGAGGAGCTCTCCACCTATGTCGACACTCGCCTTTGACAGTGACACCATGTCCTCGTTCACATCTGCCTGTCTCAGCACATGCCTAACTCGCCGGACCAACCTCCGCAGGGTTGGCATGGGCACTGGATGACTCAGAGTGCCCTGCTACAATCCGCTTAGCCTCGCTACTTCATCTGCTGAGGATGACGTGGCCACAGGTACTTCCTCAATCGGCGCATCATCCTCCTCGGTAGTATCATCTTCACCCATGGTGAGCACGACCTGCAGCAATTGGGGTGATGCTCCAGGATCCTCCTGTTGCACTTAGGGAGCCTGAAGAGCTGCAAAACATAATTGAGGTTAGTGGAAGAGAAGGGGAGGCATGAGAATGCTTGCGTTGTGCTGGCATATGTACGAGGAGCAACAGTACTGCAATAAATATGAACGAGAGACATTACATACAATTAACTTGAGAGTACAGAAAGAGTACAGAAGCTGCATCCATAACATTACATCATTCATATATTATAATCAACTGGCATTAAATTACTTCAAGTTTTCAATGGTTTATATATTGCTCATGTGGCACAAGAACGGGATCTGCACCACCACGGGTGGCAGAACGATTATGCGTGCCTATAAGGGCAGAGGCACGCTCCTCCATATCAGTCAAGGCATGAAGGTCAGCAGGCTCTCCTCTGGTCTGCCTCTGCTGGATTTGATTCTCAGATATCTTCCTCTACAAATATGACAAGAGCTTGGCACTATTATGGAAACACACGGATATTGTAATCCACAATTATTCATTCCACATGCTATTCATCATCCACCAAAATCCATCAAATCCACCATAACCAAAAAGGACATGGTGCCCAAGTTAAAGAGTTGCTCACAGCACACAAGCAGCGATATAATTTAATAATTCTCTTTCTAAACTAAAGTGATAGAAATGCTGAGTGTTTGCGGTCTGTATATTTCCAGTTATTCTTTTGGCCCTAATTTTCGATCAAAGCCTTTAAATAATAATTAATACTGTCGATTAAGATGTATCTCAGCAAGATTAGATATAAAGGGCGCAGGTTCCGACCCCAGTCCAAATCTTAACAGGGAGGCTACCCAAGATTACCCAGCTTAATTACAATCCAGCAGATTTACATTCTAATTAGTGAGTCACTGTATCATTACAATTATAAATGTAATGTTTTAATACTTACTCTTGCAGATGCAACAAGACTGTTCCATCGCTTGCGGCACTGGTCTGGCTCCCTTATATCATGGATCACCGATGAGACGACCTCGGCAATATCAGCCCATATTTTCTGCATGTTCTTGAGGGGGTTTCCCACGCCCACCCTGGATTAATTGGACCCACTGAGTCTCCACCTCGTGGACCAAGGCCTCATTCGCCTCTTTGGAGAATGGTCTCGTCCTCCTTCTCCCTCCAACCTCTCGAACACTTTCTCCCAACTCTTCGTGCTCCATCTCCATCTCCATGTTATCCATTATTTATACTTGACAAGCTCGACAATAAACACCCTTTCCTCAGAAATCCTCTCTCTCTCCCTTTGCGTTCTGAGCATGCGCAGATGACACCTGACCTCCCAAATTGCGGGAGAAGTACTTTGCTTAAAAAAAAATGTGCATGCGCAGAACAGCCATTGCTATGGACACCAGCCTTGCAGAACTGAATACATCGCTATCGCCCATTTCACATCGCTAAGGCTATCACCCAAATTAAAAAGGCGAAACCAGCGCTTTTAAAATGGGGGATATTCCGGCAATCCTGAAAAATAAAAAAAACACTAAAGCTGGAAATATCACCCATTTTTGGGTGATGGTGATCAAGGAGGAAAGTCTAGCCCAGATTAGTGGTGAACGGTTGTTTATTGGATGGGAGGAAGGTATACATTGGTGTTCCCCAGGGGTCGATTACAGGACCACTACTTTTCTTGATATATATTAATGGCTTGGATTTAGGAGTATAGAGGACAATTTCAAAATTTGCAGATGACACAAAACTTGAAAGTATAGTGAACACTGACGAGGATAATGATAGACCTCAAGAAGACAAAGACAGGCTGGTGAAATGGGCGGGCAACTGGAAGATGAAATTTAATGCAGAAAAGTGCAAAGTGATACATTTTGGTAGGAATAACGAGGTGAGGAAATATAAACTAAAGGGTACAATCCTAAAGGGGGTGCATGAACAGAAAGACCTGGACGTATATGTGCTCAAATCGTTGAAGGTGGCAGGTTGAGAAAGCAGTGAAAAAAGCATATGGGATACTGGGCTTCATAAATAGAAGTAAAGAGTACAAAAGCAAGGAAGTTATGATGAACCTTTATAAAACACTGGTTCAGCCTCAACTGGAGTATTGTGTCCAATTCTGGGCATCGCACTTTAGAAAGGATGTGAAGGCCTTAGAGAGGGTGCAGAAAAGATTTACGAGAATGATTCCAAGGATGAGGGACTTCAGTTATGTGGATAGTCTGGAGAAGCTGGAGTTGTTCTCTTTAGAGCAGAGAACGTTGAGAGGAGATTTGATAGAGGTGTTCAAAATCATGAGGAGTCCGGACAGAGTAGATGGAGAGAAACTGTTCCCTTTGGCAGAAGAGTCAAGACCCAGAGGACACAGGTGATTGGCAAAATTTACGCAGCTAATGGTTAGGATCTGGAATTCACTGCCTGAAAAGGTGGTGGAGGCAGACTGAATCGTGGCTTTCAAAAGAGAATTGGATAAGTATCTGAAGGAAAGAAATGCAGAGCTACAAGGAAAGGGTGGGGGAGTGGAACTAGCTGGTGTTCTTGCAGAGAGCCGGCAAGGGCTTTTTTTTTTGCAAGGATTTCTTTCCTCAGTACCAAAATTTGTTTTGATCTATTTCAAAAATAAAAGCTAAGATATTGGCCCAGAATTTGCAGTGGGTAATAACAGTGAATGAGCAGCATTTGCTGTTACTACTCCTTTGAAACTGACCGCAACTTTGTGATATAGTGTGTGCGCAATCCTACTGCGGAAATCCTGAAGTTGCGGTCAGTCATTCACTGCTTCAACACTGGCTGCGCTGTGCCCGCCCCCCCCCCCCCCCCCCCCCACATAGCCAGCAATCAGGGAAATCACTGAAATTGCTGAAAACCTCAGCTTTCCCGCAGTAATATCACTGTTAAATGCCCCATTAAAAGTTGGATCTTGTTGGATTAGGTGTAACTGGGCTTTTAACAACATATTGGGCTAGAAATTCAGTTTTTGACGATATCCATTTTTTCCATCATTTTTCGGAAAAGGTACCTCTAAAAACGTCGCCATTTTTTAAGGGGGTTCAATTGACAAAAAAAAAATGCGCCCGACGGTAAAAATCAGCATTGCACGAGGATTCGCAATGGAAACAGCGGTCCTCGCTAACTTTAGCCTGAGGCCTATCACTGTCAAAAAGGGAGGGGAGAAAACACACAAAAAAATTGCAAAAATAAAAAAATTTAAAAATCAGAAAACATTCACGATACACTTAACTAATGAATCGCTGAAAAAGAATTCAAAAATAAAAATTTCAACTTACCTTTTTTGTCGGTCTTCATACATACCGCTGTTTCTGGGGCTTCAACGCAGGCTTTTCTCAGGTGGTGTTTTTTCACCCTGAGTACGGGTTCGCCGAACGGCCAATTTTAAGCGGTGCGTTGTTTTTGGTGTTGCACGATCCGTTTTTCGCCAATATTTCAAAACCGCCATTCGTTAACTTTGGCCAATTTAGTTGAGTACCTTTTACCGGCAAAAAAAGCTAAATATCGCCGAAAAATACATGCGCAAGACTGGCCAATTTCTCCTCCATTGATTGCTAAACAAAGGTTATGGCCCTGAAAAAATAATTTTAATTTTGTGGAGTGTCAAATTTCTTAATTTTAATAAAAAATTAAATTTTTATGAAATTTAATTTTTAAAAAATTGAAGTTTGTTCATATTTATTACCAGTTTACTTTTTCCCCACGTGGGAGCCCCAATTGTTGTTTTGCTCTCTATAACATTTTTTAAAAGTCAGAATAAAAGGAGCTTTTCACTTCCTGGTCCTGTCTGTGAGAATTCAGCATTGTGATTGGTTGTTTAGACAGCTTGTTGATATCATAGCAGCTTGCGTTAGGGATTCCCCATTAACTTACACTGATCTCAACTGAACGTCGGAAAAGCCAAACTTCCCTGATACAGAGCTCAAGAGATCATTATGCGAAGCTGACTTCGGGTCCAGGGGTAAATGCCTTTGCTTTGCCGCTGACTGCAAATTACATTGAACTATTTACTTTCTCCTTGGAAGTTGTAGTGGAATCAACATAATCAGATGAATCTGTTTCTTTGTGATCCTTATGTTAACATATTTTAAATGCTAATTAGGATGGCAGAGGAATGGAATACTACTTTATAGACTACTCAAATGCTGATTGTTTCAATTGCACTGAATTTAGCATGAAAATCACAAGAATGAAAATATTATCCTCTTCTCAGTTACATTAGTTTGTATATAGATATTAAAATCGTTACTCCAATAATGATGGTTTATAATAATATATTACAATATATATCATGAAATGTTCATACAATTTTGGTGTAATTCTTTGCAAAATCTAAAATGATGACAATATAGATTTAAATAGATTAATTGGTTTATTGCCAGCTGTGGCTCAGTGGGCAGCACTCTCGCCTCTGAATCAGAAGGTTGTGGGTTCAAGTCCCACTCCAGAGACTTGAGCACAAATATCCAGGCTGACACTCCAGTGCAGTACTGAGGGAGAGCTGCACTTTCAGAGGTGCTGTCTTTCGCATGAGATCAAGGCCCTGCCTGTTCTCCTGGATGGATGTGGAAGATCCCATGGCATTATTTCAAAGAAGAGCAGGGGAGTTATCCCTGGTGAGGTGACCTGGCCAATATTTATCCCTCAATTAACATAACAAGAACAGACTATTGGGGTTATTATCACATTGCTGTTTGTCAGAGCTTGCTGCTGCATTTTCTACATTACAACAGTGACTACAATTCAGAAGTACTTTGTTATATATGTGGACTTGTATTTATTCTGCACAGCCACCAGAGGGCTCATCCCCTGGAGTCCCAAAGGATCCTATAATCTCTTGGAAGCACAGGTGTTTAAGGAGGTTTCACAGGTTGGAGAGGCACTCTGGAAACCTGCAATAAAAGACTATGGTCACACTTTACTTTGAGCTCATAGTGTTCAGTCTGACTCTTTCTCCATACACAACTGGTGACGAGATACAGATAGCGAACCCAAAGATGCAGAGAACAGTGGACATCCTGGAGAAATTCTTGTAGGGAGATGATTGGAAAACTTTTGTGGAGCAACTTGACCAATACTTTGTGGCCAATGAGCTAGATGGGGAAGAAAGCACTGCCAAACAAAGGGCGATCCTCCTCACCATCTGTGAGGCACCAACGTATGGCCTCATGAAGACTCTGCTCACTCCAGCGAAACCCACGGAGAAATCGTACGACGATTTGTGCACACTGGTCCGAGAGCATTTGAACCCGAAGGAAAGCGTTCTGATGGCGAGGTATCGGTTCTACGCCTACAAAAAGTCTGAAGGCCAGGAAGTGGCGAGTTATGTCGCCGAGCTAAGACGCCTTGCAGGACATTCCGAATTTGAAGGATGTTTGGAGCACATGCTCAGAGACTTTTTTGTACTTGGCATTGGCCACAAAACCATACTTCACAAACTTTTGACTGTAGAGCCCCCAACCTTGAGTAAGGCCCTAGTGATAGCCCAGGTGTTCATTGCCACCAGTGACAATACGAAGCAAATCTCTCAGTACACAAGTGCTACCACAAGTACTGTGAACAAAGTGATGTTGTTTTCGAATCGTAACATACAGGGCAAGTCACACATACCTGCAGCTGCACGTCTGCAGAAGACTCAGAGTCCACCATCAAGGGTGATGAATGCAAGCCATTAACACCTTGTTGGAGCTGTGGGGGTGATCATCGTTTCCATTCATGCCGATTCAAAGAGTACATTTGCAAGGGCTGTGGAACAATGGGACACCTCCAACGAGTGTGCAGGCGAGTTGCTAAGCCTGTTAAACCTGCAAACCACCATGTTGCAGAGGAGGACAGATCCACGGAGGATCACGACGAACCAGAGCCTCAGATAGAGGAGGCAGAGGTACATGGGGTGCACACATTCACCACGAATTGTCCCCCGATAATACTGAATGTTGAACTAAACGTAATCCCGGTGTCAATGGAGCTGGACACGGATGCGAGCCAGTCCATCATGGGCAAAAAGACTTTCGAAAGGTTGTGGTGCAACAAGGCCTCAAGGCCAGTCTTAACTCCAGTTCGCACGAAACCAAGAACTTACACGAAAGAACTGATTGCTGTAATCGGCAGTGCGACCGCAAAGGTCTCCAACGATGGAGCGGTGCACAAGCTACCACTCTGGGTGGTACCGGGACATGGTTCCACACTGCTCAGCAGGAGCTGGCTGGGAAAGATACGCTGGAACTGGGACAATGTCCAAGCGCTATCGCCCGCTAACGACACTTCGTGTGCCCAGGTCTTAAACAAATTTCCTTCGCTGTTCGAACCAGGCATCGGGAAATTCCAAGGAGCAAAAGTGCAGATCCACCTAATTCCGGGGGCGCTATCCATCCATCACAAGGCAAGAGCAGTACCGTACATGATAAGAGAAAGGGTAGAGATCGAGCTAAACCGGCTGCAAATAGAGGGCATCATTTCACCGATTGAGTTCAACGAGTGAGCCAGTCCTATTGTCCCAGTCCTGAAGGAAGACTGCACCGTCAGAATCTGTGGCGATTACATAGTGGCTACCAATCTTTTCTCCCTGCAGGACCAATACCCATTACCAAAGGCCGACGACCTCTTTGCAATGCTGGCGGGAGGAAAGACATTCACAAAGCTGGATCTGACTTCAGCCTACTGACGCAGGAACCGGAGGAATCATCGAAGGCCTTCACCTGCATCAACACGCACAAGGGTCTTTTTGTTTATAACAGATGCCCGTTTGGAATCCGATATTCCAGAGAAACATGGAAAGTTTACTGAAGTCAGTCCCGCACACCGTGGTCTTCCAGGACGACATCTTGGTCAGAGGTCGGAACACAGTCGAGCACCTGCAGAACCTGGAGGAGGTTCTTAGTCGACTCAACCGCGTGGGACTCAGGTTAAAACGCTCGAAGTGTGTTTTCCTGGCGCCTGAAGTGGAGTTCTTGGAAAGGAGAATTGCAGTGGACGGCATCAGGCCCACCAACGCAAATTTGGAGGCAATCGAGAATGCACTGAGGCCACAGAATGTGATGGAGGTATGGTTGTTTCTGAGAATCTTGAACTACTTTGGTAACTTCTTACCGGGTCTCAGCACCCTGCTAGAACCACTATATGTCTTACTACGAAAAGGGGGCGAATGGGTTTGGGGCAAAAGCCAAGAAAATGCCTTTGTAAAAGCAAGAAAATTGTTATGCTCAAACAAATTGCTTGTGTTGTGTGATCCATGTAAGCGTTTGGTACTAGCATGTGATGCGTCATCATATGGCGTCGGGTGTGCATTGCAACTAGCGAAGGATTTCGGGAAATTGCAACCAATTGCTTATGTATCCAGGAGTCTGTCTAAGGCTGAGAGATCCTGCACCATGATTGAAAAAGAAGCGTTAGCGTGTGTCTATGGGGTAAAGAAAATGCATCAATACCTGCTTGGGCTAAAATTCGAATTGGAAACTGACCATAGCCACTTATATCTCTTTTCCGAGAGTAAAGGGATGAATACCAACGAATAGGCCCGCATCCAGAGATGGGCGCTCAGGTTGTCTGCATACAACTACGCCATCTGCCACAGGCCAGGCATAGAAAACTGCGCCAATGCTCTCAGTAGGCTGCCATTGCCCACCATGGGGGTGAAGATGGCGCAACCCGCAGATCTAGCCATGGTTATGGAAGCATTTGAGAGTGAGCAATCACCCGTCACTGCCTAGCAGATCAAAACCTGGACAAGTCAGGGCACCTTATTATCTCTAGTCAAAAGCTATGTGCTTCACGGGAGCTGGTCCAGTGAACAAGTGGAAATGCAGGAAGAGATAAAGCCGTTCCAGAAGCGCAAAGTTGAAATGTCTGTTCAGGCAGACTACCTTCTGTGGGGCAATCGAGTAGTGGTTCCCAAGAAGGGCAGAGACAACTTCATCCATGACCGCCACAGTACCTACCCACGCATCGTAATGATGAAAGCGATAGCCAGATCCCACGTGTGGTGGCCCGGTATCGATGCAGATTTAGAGTCCTGCGTTCACAGATGTAATACATGCTCACAGTTAAGCAATGTACTCAGGGAGGCACCGCAAAGTTTATGGACTTGGCCCTCCAAACCGTGGTCTAGGGTACACAGGCCCGTTCTTGGACAAAATTTTCCTTGTGGTTGTAGACGCGTACTCCAAGTGGATTGAATGCAAAACAGATACACTGCTTTGAGTACTGTTGAGGGGGATGACTCATCAGGGGAGGGCAGCAGCAGCCAAGTTCATGGCACCATGGCTGGCTCTGCTGCACAGGAGGGCAGGAAAAAGAGTGGGAGAGCGATAGTGATAGGGGATTCAATTATAAGGGGAATAGATAGGCGTTTCTGTGGCCGCAACCGAGACTCCAGGATGGTATGTTGCCTCCCTGGTGCAAGGGTCAAGGATGACTCGGAGCGGGTGCAGGACATTCTGAAAATGGAGGGTGAACAGCCAGTTGTCGTGGTGCACATTGGTACCAACGATATAGGTAAAAAATGGGATGAGGTCCTCTGAGACGAATTTAAGGAACTAGGAGCTAAATAAAAAAATAGGACCTCAAAAGTAGTAATCTTGGGATTGCTACCAGTGCCACGTGCAAGTCAGAGTAGGAATCGCAGGATAGCTCAGATGAATACGTGGCTTGAGCAGTGGTGCAGCAGGGAGGGATTTAAATTCCTGGGGCATTGGAACCGATTCTGGGGGAGGTGGGACCAGTACAAACCGGACAGTCTGCACCTAGGCAAGACCGGAACCAATGTCCGAGGAGGAGTGTTTGCTAGTGCTGTTGGGGAGGAGTTAAACTAACATGGCAGGGGGATGGGAACCAATGCAGGGAGACAGAGGGAAATAAAATGGAGACAGAAGCAAAAGACAGAAAGGAGATGAGTAAAAGTGGAGGGCAGAAAAACCCAAGGCAAGAAACAAAAAGGGCCACTTTGCATCAAAATTCTAAAGGATCAAAGTGTGTTAAAAAAGCAAGCCTGAAGGCTCTGTGCCTCAATGTGAGGAGTATTCAGAATAAGGTGGATAAATTAACTGTGCAGATAGCAGTTAACGGATACGATGTGGTTGGCATCACGGAGACATGGCTCCAGGGTGACCAAGGCAGGGAACTCAACATCCAAGAGTATTTACCATTTAGGAAGGATAGACAGAAAGGAAAAGGAGGTGGGGTGGCATTGCTGGTTAAAAAGGAAATTAATGCAATAGTAAGGAAGGACATTAGCTTGGATGATGTGGAATCGGTATGGGTGGAGCTACGGAATACCAAAGGGGAGAAAACGCTAGTGGGAGTTGTGTACAGACCTCCAAACAGTAGTAGTGATGTTGGGGAAGGCATCAAACAGGAAATTAGGGGTGCATGCAATAAAGGTGCAGCAGTTATCATGGGTGACTTTAATATACATATAGATTGGGCTAACCAAACTGGAAACAATACAGTGGAGGAGGATTTCCTGGATTGCATAAGGGATGGTTTTCTACACCAATATGTCGAAGAACCAACTAGGGGGGAGGCCATCTTCGACGGATGTTGTGTAATGAGAGAGGATTAATTAGCAATCTCGTTGTGCGAGGCCCCTTGGGGAAGAGTGACCATAATATGGTGCAATTCTACATTAGGATGGAGAATGAAACAGTTAATTCAGAGACCATGGTCCAGAACTTAAAGAAGGGTAACTTTGAAGGTATGAGGCATGAATTGGCTAGGATAGATTGGCAAATGATACTTAAGGGGTTGACAGTGGATGGGCAATGGCAGACTTTTAGAGACCGCATGGATGAACTACAACAATTGTACATCCCTGTCTGGCATAAAAATAAAAAAGGGAAGCTGGCTCAACCGTGGCTATCAAGGGAAATCAGGGATAGTATTAAAGCCAAGGAAGTGGTGTATTGTGTACAGTTTTGGTCTCCTAACTTGAGGAAGGACATTCTTGCTATTGAGGGAGTGCAGCGAAGGTACAGCAGACTGATTCCTGGGATGGCGGGACTGACATATCAAGAAAGACTGGATCAACTGGGCTTGTATTCACTGGAGTTCAGAAGAATGAGGGGGGATCTCATAGAAACGTTTAAAATTCTGATGGGTTTAGACAGGTTAGATGCAGGAAGAATGTTCCCAATGTTGGGGAAGTCCAGAACCAGGGGTCACAGTCTAAGGAAAAGGGGTAAGACATTTAGGACCGAGATGAGGAGAAACTTCTTCACCCAGAAAGTGGTGAACCTGTGGAATTCTCTACCACAGAAAGTTGATGAGGCCAATTCACTAAATATATTCAAAAAGGAATTAGATGTAGTCCTTACTACTCGGGGGATCAAGGGGTATGGCGAGAAAGCAGGAAGGGGGTACTGAAGTTGCATGTTCAGCCATGAACTCATTGAATGGCGGTGCAGGCTCGAAGGTACGAATGGCCTACTCCTGCACCTATTTTCTATGTTTCTATAATGTCGGCTAGCACGTCCGCTGCCACTACTGAAAGCCTGCGGGCCTTGTTTGCCATACACGGCTTACCCGATGTCCTGGTGAGCGACAACGGGCCATATTTTATCAGTGCTGAGTTCAAAGAATTCATGACCCATAACGGGATCAAACATGTCACAACTGCCCCGTTTAAACCAGCATCCAATGGTCAGGCAGAGAGAGCAGTGCAAACCATCAAGCAAGGCATGAAGAGGGTAACTGAAGGCTCATTGCAGACTCGCCTTCCCTGAGTCCTGCTTAGTTACCGCACGAGACCCCACTCACTCACTGGGATCCCACCTGCTGAACTGCTCATGAAAAGAGCACTTAAGACAAGGCTCTCGTTAGTTCACCCTGGTCTACATGAACAGGTAGAGAGCAGGCGGCTTCAACAAAGTGTATACCATGATAGCACAAATGTGTCAAGCGAGATTGAAATCAATGATCCTGTATTTGTATTAAATTATGGATAAAATCCCAAGTGGCTTCCCGGCACTGTCGTGGCCAAAGAGTGAAACCGGGTGTTTCGGGTCAAACTTTCAAATGGACTCATTCACCGGAAACACTTGGACTGAATCAAACTCAGATTCACGGACTATCTTGAGCAACCCTCCTTGGACCCTACCTTTTTTGATCCCCCAATATACACACCAGTGGCAACTGGCACTACGGTTGACCGCGAAGCAGAACCCATCATCCACAGCAGCCCTGCAGGGCCCAACAAATGATTGAACAATACCAGCTTTCACACCGAGACAATCAACCAGAGCAAGAAGGGCCCCAGATCGACTCACATTGTAAATAGTTACACTATTGACTTTGTGGGGGAGTGTTGTTATATATGTGGACTTGTATTTACTCTGTACAGCCACCAGAGGGCTCATTCCCTGGAGTCCCAAGGGATCCCATAATTTCCTGGGAGCACAGGTATTTAAGGAGGCTTCACAGGTTGGAGAGGCACTCTGGAGACCTGCAATAAAAGACTAAGGTCACACTTTACTTTGAGCTCACAGTGTTCAGTCTGACTCTTTCTCCATACTCAACATATTTCATTGGCTGTAAAGCGCTTTGACTCATCCTGAGATCGTGAAAGGCTCTGTATATATGCAAGTCCTACTTTCTTTTAAAACCACAGTACATCAAACACCACAAATACAGAATGAATTTTCTCTGGTTTACTTTGCTCCTACATTGTCAACATAAACCCATATTAGTCATATTCAACAACATTTCTTTGATATGGACTCCAAACGTCCTCATCCTTTTCAACATTTCTGCTATGTAGGTTCAGAACACTTCAATTAGCTGGCCTACAATTTGAGGCAGAAGCTGTTTCCATCAGCTTTCAAACACAACCCACCCTCACCCACCCCGGCCCCCCAAGTTCTTGGTTATGTTTTGGTCCTTCCCATGATCAGTATGCGGAATCCCTATACAGCTGATTAACATAGAGTTATGCTCGTAACACACCGGGGGAATTAGGACTAGTTTTTAAGGTGTACCTATTGTCAAGTATGGAAGTCAGGAGTTTTTGAGCCCGAAAAGTATAAACATTTTGGGGGAAAAATTTGGGTCGTTTGTGCCCTTCTGTTTTCGCCTCGGAGTGAATATTCGGTTGTGCCCCTGAAGCTGCCGCAGGCAATTACTGCGATAGGCCACTCGCTGTGAGCCGCTCGTACGGTGAAAATTAAGCGGGAGATGCCGCAGTAAAAAAATTAACCGACTTACCGATCGCGGCCTTCTTGATTGTAGATCGCGGAGTCCGTGCCGCAATCTTGCAGCCTGGCACTCCGCTTGTGTGCAGGGCTGCTGCCACGGTTCCCTGGTGGTCCAGCGGTGGCTCCGTTTCCCGCCCGCAGAGTCGGTAGCTTGGCCCCCCTCTTTAATGGAAGGGAAGGGCGCTGTCTGCCCGCCAGCGCTATGCATCCACCGCGTAGCGCTGGAAACTTCGCGTCGCTTTGCGACCCGGTCCCGCCCCTGACAGGAACTGCAGCATGAGATTTTGCGCTGCAGTTCCTCTCTGGGACGGTATGCCCAATATAGCTCACGGGGCGGGACTTCCGCGCCTATTGCAGGAACTCCTTCCTCGCAGCTTGTACCACGGACGGTACCGAATTTCAACCCCTAATTCTATGAATTACCAGCATTGGGAAAGACTTTTTCCACATTTTTTTTTGCTTTTTCTTATAGTTAGCACTGGACTTGGCTCTGGCTGCCTGTGACACTGTGAAAACCCTGGGATACTTTTGCTCCAACTGACAAGGTGTGGAATTCCCAAGTGACATTCCTTTGTAAGCCATTATAATGAGGAAGAGGAGAGGGCGGAGGAAAGGAGACTGAGTGAGCATATGAGGAGGATGCATTCTTTAAGATATTTTCCCCTCCGCATAGAATGTACAGGCTACACAGACTCTGCAGATTTATTGAGGAGATTTCTGATAAGAGAGTAAGCTTCAGCAAATACGCAATAGTGGAGCTGTGCTAACTATTACATGAAGGCCTGTAGCCACAGTCTTCGACCTGGACATAACCACACTTAAATGTTATGCCACTGGGTCATTTCAGGCTGCAATGGGGGATCTGTGCAGCATCAGCCAGGATGCCGTCTGGGCACTTTCCAGTGAGCTGGGGAGTTCATCGGTTTGGTATCACAGCAAGGCAGCAATGAGATAGATGGCATCCAATTTTATGATGTTGTCGGCAGGGTTCAATAAATGCCTCCCACATTGCTTTTTGAGGGCCTATGGTCAAAGCTCTCAACTTCCTGAACAGAAAGAGCAACCATTTATTGAGTGTTCAGATTCTATGTGATAGCAAGGAATGAATCTTGCACACCAACATCAAGTTGCAGGAAGTTGCCATGATGCATTCATTCTTAATAATCCTGGACCCGAATTTGATGAAGGCCTCTGCCCGCCCAAGTGTAGCCCAAAGGACTGCCGATGGCTGCCAAGGTACCCGATGGTACTTTGAGCGGGATTTTCATCAGGGAGGTCCCTCGAAGGTCGGCGGGCGGTAAATGAGCGACTTACACCGCCAATCTGGGCGGCAGCCGGCGGGAGGTCTCATTCTCGGCGGCAAAGGCGCTTGCCGCCCAAGTGCCGCCGAGGATGGAGTCGGGCCCACGGAGGCTCGAAGAGCTGAAAAGCAAAAGCATTAAAAAAAAATGTTAAAAACCATCTGATGACCTTCAGGAGACCCCATCTAGATAAGTCCCTGTACAGAAAAAAATTACAAAAAGTGTAATAAACTTTTTTTCCCCATCTTCCTACCTACTGTTGGGGACAGACCAGCCTCCAGCCAGTGGTCCACCCTGCTCTGCCGCCGACTGCCGCCGACTCCCGCCCACATCAATACCACTGCTCGGTGGGCGGGAAATCAGTTGTGCGACCCGGCCATCCACTGATGTCGGCGGGCACTTCCCGGTGGCTCTCCCCTCCTGCTCACTCCAGCTAGCTCCGAGCCACATCGAAAGTGGCACTTGGTGGTTCGACAAGAGGAATGTCAGCGGCAGTGGGTGGCAGTCGGCGGCAGTGGGCGGTAAGTTCTTCACTTTCGGGCCCTCTGTCCTTCCTGAGCATTTCAATGAACAGAATAATGTGAGTGGATGGCTTGTAGGTGACAAGGCATTGGCTCAGATTTTGCAGTTGGCAGTGTTACTACGGATTATGGCGCTGACATCCGAACCGGATGTGCACTTACCTGCTGGGAACCCTCCTCCGAGAAGTTGCGGTCAGACGCAGCGGAGTAGAGCGTAGCATAGAGGCCCATGGATCCCAGGAACGCACCATAGGTGTAAACGTACCTGGGATCACGTGGCCGATGCTCCAATCAGCAAACAGCAGGTCTCTCATTAATACTATTCGAGATCGTAGGGCTATTCTCAAGTTAAAATTCAACACTTTGAAAATATACTGAGATTTGTGATTTGGGGGACTGGGTGTGTGCAGATGCATTTTAAGTCATCTACATTTTTGTTTTTTTCCTCCCAGCAAACCATTTTAGAAACCTGAGAATAATGCTTTGCTTTTTATGGACAATAAATACAACTGTAATAATCCTGTGGGTCATATGTAACTCCTTCAATTTCCAGCCTCAGACTCTCAAAGATAGCAACCCCTCTCAGAACACCACCCACCTGACGGTAAGTTTGAAAGCTCTGCGACTGTTTGTACCAGCCGTAAATTTTTCATACATAATTGCTGGGCAGTTGGTGGCCAATTAGCCCAACTCTGCGTCAAGAAATAAGATTTCAAACGTTAGAGCAGATGATCTGTTAAGTCGGAACTTGACAGATCGCAAGTTCGGGATTTAGCGCATGCAAATCCCGAACTTGCCGTCCATTTCAAAGGTGGCGTGACAATGCACTCTAAGAGTATGCCATCATACCAACCACAAATTCTGTCCCAATGTCTTCGCTGTCATGGATAATGACCCCACTAAGGTTACAAGAACAGCAGCAGAGGAGCATAAAATGAGGCACATGCTGCTATCAGAATTGCTTTTGAAAAAACCTTTAGGGTCTTAAAGGGGCACGTTTGAAGAGGAGCTCCACAATATGCTCCAGATTGTGTTTCCTGCATAGTTGTGCCTTGATGTATCCTGCACAACTTTGCAATTTAAAAAAGCCTGCACCCAGAGATTCCTAGGGAGGTGGTCTTAGCTGCTTTGGAGGCAGAACAACATGGAGAATATCAGGATAATGGTCACTTGGAGGACTCTCCATTGATGTTTATAAGGGACATCAGAGCATAACATATCAGGGAAGTGTTATTGATTTAACACAGTCATTTGTCACAACTCTGATAACTTTTTCTCCCTCATCTTCAAATAAATAACATATCCTTCAATCTAAAATTTATCATAAAACATCAGAGGTCATATTCTCTTTTTTGGGGCAGAGTCAGAGCACGGCACAACTCTGTCCTGCCACTAAGCCATTCCCCATGGTAAAAGGGAAGACAGAGGTTTTAGCAGGTACAAATAGAAGAAATTGAGGTCAGGTCAATGAGGTGGTGGTAGGCCACATGACTCAATCTTGCCTCATTTTCTGCCATTATCCCGCTCCATTTCAGGTGGCATCGTGGAGAAGAGTCGAGCCCCACATCACATCAAACATCTTTAGCCTACATCACCATTCGAGTCTTCGTCATGCAATTGAATACGTCAGGGCAAAATAAGTGCACGCTTTCTTGTATGACTATAATCTCCATGAATAACCAGGCATGACATAAGTGCATATTCTCCCTTATTACAATCAACTATTAAGTGAGCATAAGAAATCCTATTGTCTTCTCACACCATGGGGTGAATTATAACTCCCAAAAACAGGTGGGTTGGGATCGGGTCAGAAGATTAACATTTTTCAGTCTCAAACCTGACCCCAACCCGTCTACTTCCAGGTTTAATTGAGGTGCGATAAGGGGTGGGCAGCCAACTTGCTCCCAGAAGGTGGTTTGCAATTTAAATATTCTAATAAGGCCAGCAGCCTCTAATTTAACCTGTTTTACATGTTTAACAGTGACCGGTCAATTTCCCAAGCTCCGGGAAACCTGGCAGCTGAAGGGGGGGCAAGGAGAAGGTAAATGCCTTTACAGCACTGCTTGTGGGCCTATGGGTTTGTGGAATGGACCTACCTGGTCCTGTGACCTGCTCCAGAGTCCTCCTCACCCGACTGGAAGCCAAGCCAGTCAATCAGGTTGACTACCAGATAGGGAACCTCCATAGATAAAACTCCACAGCATGTGGAGAAACCTGAACTTTCAGGTTTCCCATCCAAAGCTCCACCCCCCAGATATTATCCCGCCCCTGTTTATATCCAGGTCTATAATTCCCCTGGGTGTTTAAAATTGCCTTTTTTTCTCTTATTCTGCTACAAATTAATGCAATCCTGATTTTTCAGAGATTTAGACAGTAAACTCGTATTCACTGCTGAGATTTTGAACAAGTCATTTTGCTTTGATTGAAGGTGCAGCAATGATATGTAACTGGCTTCGATTTTTGTTCAGTATTAATTGCTTTTGCTCTGCAGTTAATGGTTTGGTTAATGAACAGTTAAGGAACATGATAGAATATTAACAAATGACACCAAATGTATAATTCTCTAATGAATTAATGATGTGTCTAAAAGATTTTAACATGTTGTTTGTTTTGTTGATTCTCTAAAGGATTCCAAAAACCAATCACAAGGAATACAGAACACAGTTTATTTCAATTGTCATCAGGGACTCAGCAAGCACTCGAAATGGAGTGGACATTTTATTCTTTTCCCATTTCATCACACATGTGACCTCCAGCAAGATAAGTAGCAAAAATAATTGAGTAGGTTGGGCCTATACACATTGGAGTTCAGAAGAATGAGAGGTGATCTTATCGAAACATATAATATAAAGAGGGGGCTTTTCATTCTACAAATAATAAGGTTTAGGTGCCAGTGGGTCCGAAATTGCGCACCGCCTGAAATGAGTCGCCCCTACGCGCTCTTGAAATATCCTTGCTGCGCCAAAACATGAGGTGGCCAAACTGGAGAAATTCAGCTCTTCGTGTATTATTTTGAAGCGGGTCGGATTGGCCTCATCATCGGGGCAGATGTGGGGGCGGAGCGGAGTGGCCATCACTAGCAGGGCGGAAGTAGGAGTGGGACGGAGTGCCGCGCTGATGACGTCATCGCGCTGGTGCATCACAACGTCCCTCCCCATCAGTTAAAGGGGAGGGCCATTGCAAACTCTGCAGCCACTTTAGTGGCAAACACTGGGCCACCAGGGAGGGTTGCGGCCAGGCCAGCGGCCTGGCACCCAAGAGGTAATGCCAGGCTGCCTGTTGGCAACCCGGCCGAACCCACGGCCATAATTGTCGGCCTGACCTGGCAATCGGCCGACAAAAAAAAACATGGAGTCACCGGCACCGCCACCTCCCCTTTAAGGGTGGCCGCGCTGCCAAGGCACCGACACAAAAAGCTGTCTGGGGCACTGACCGGTGGTGGCGCCGCTCCTGTGGGGCAATTTTTGAAAGGGACAATTTCCTGTGGGGCAAGTTCAAGAGGGGTCACCGCCGGTCGGTAAGGGGTCAGCGTGTGCACGTCACAGCAGAAAAACGAGCGGAACGGTCCCTTAAACCACTTGAAGACAGAGGAAAGGCAATTTCAAAAATGGCGCAGACTCGGCAGCCATTCCGCATTGAGCTTGAAAGCGACGGCTCTTATAGAAAGGTGCAATTTCGGCCCCACGATCTAAACCTTTGTTTCATGGTGCTATGTAATATCTAGTGCAACCCATCTTAGTAGCAAGCATTGGAAATACTTTACAAGAAGCTACAATCTTATGTTTAATCAAAATAGGTTCAATTATTTCCCTAAAAAGAGTCAATAGTAATTGTTTATTTCAATGAAGAATCAGACACTTAAGAATAATTTCAATTTGGTCTATGTGCTGAGTGCCTGTTATCTAAGGAATGCACCTGAAGCTCAAAACTGCAATTTTTATGTTCCAATACCTTAATTTGCCATCTATTTCCTGATGTACAGAAACATGCTAGCACTCAATTAATACATCAATTCTATTGGACTTTCTTCATTTGCACTCTTTCCCTTATCGGTGATCATACAATCACGAAGCAAGGTACTTTTTGTTAAAGCCTAATTACTGCCAATGATAATAGCAGATAAATACTTAATGCAGTTGGATGATATTGTTTGAACGATGCTGTTAATTCATTTAAAATAACGAAGTTAAATCTGTGTTGCTAAGGGATAGAGAAATGGGTGCACAATAATTCTTTGATAATAAGTTCACATGTAGGAAAGAAGTAAAAAAGAACAATTAGGAAAGCAAAGAGGTACGATGAAGTTAAATCATCAAGGAATATAAAAAGAAATAGTAAAGTATTCTGCAGATGCGTAAATAACAAAGGAAAAATCAGGATAGAGATAGGGCCAGTAAGGGATCCACAAAATAAACTCATTGGTAACATAGAAACATAGAAAATAGGTGCAGGAGTAGGCCATTCGGCCCTTCGAGCCTGCACCGCCATTCAATGAGTTCATGGCTAAACATGCAACCTCAGTACCCCATTCCTGCTTTTCGCCATACCCCTTGATCCCCCTAGTAGTAAGGACTACATCTAACTCCTGTTTGAATATATTTAGTGAATTGGCCTCAACAACTTTCTGTGGTAGAGAATTCCACAGGTTCACCGCTCTCTGGATGAAGAAGTTTCTCCTTATCTCGGTCCTAAATAGCTTACCCCTTATCCTTAGACTGTGACCCCTGGTTCTGGACTTCCCCAACATTGGGAACATTCTTCCTGCATCTTACCTGTCTAACCCCGTCAGAATTGTAAACGTTTCTATGAGGTCCCCTCTCATTCTTCTGAACTCCAGTGAATACAAGCCAAGTTGATCCAGTCTTTCTTGATATGTCAGTCCCGCCATCCTAGGAATCGGTCTGGTGAACCTTCGCTGCACTCCCTCAATAGCAAGAATATCCTTCCTCAAGTTAGGAGACCAAAACTGTACACAATACTCCAGGTGTGGCCTCACCAAGGCCCTGTACAACTGCAGTAACACCTCCCTGCCCCTGTACTCAAATCCCCTCGCTATAAAGGCCAACATGCCATTTGCTTTCTTAACTGCCTGCTGCACCTGCATGCCAACCTTCAATGACTGATGTACCATGACACCCAGGTCTCGTTGTACCTCCCCTTTTCCTAATCTATCACCATTCAGATAATAGTCTGTCTCTCTGTTTTTACCACCAAAGTGGATAACCTCACATTTATCCACATTGTACTTCATCTGCCATGCATTTGCCCACTCACCTAACCTATCCAAGTTACTCTGCAGCCTCATAGCATCCTCCTCGCAGCTCACACTGCCACCTAACTTAGTGTCATCCGCAAATTTGGAGATACTACATTTAATCCCCTCGTCTAAATTATTAATGTACAATTTAAAATGCTGGGGCCCCAGCACAGAACCTTGCGATACCCCACTAGTCACTGCCTGCCATTCTGAAAAGTACCCATTTACTCCTACTCTTTGCTTTCTGTCTGCCAACCAGTTCTTAATCCACGTCAGCATACTACCCCCAATCTCATGTGCTTTAACTTTGCACACTAATCTCTTGTGTGGGACCTTGTCGAAAGCCTTCTGGAAGTCCAAATACACCACATCAACTGGTTCTCCCATGCCACTCTACTGGAAACATCCTCAAAAAATTCCAGAAGATTTGTCAAGCATGATTTCCCTTTCACAAATCCATGCTGACTTTGACCTATCATGTTACCTCTTTCCAAATGCGCTGCTATGATATCTTTAATAATTGATTCCATCATTTTACCCACTACCGATGTCAGGCTGACCGGTCTATAATTCCCTGTTTTCTCTCTCCCTCCTTTTTTAAAAAGTGGGGTTACATTGGCTACCCTCCACTCCATAGGAACTGATCCAGAGTCTATGGAATGTTGGAAAATGACTGTCAATGCATCCGCTATATCCAAGGCCACCTCCTTAAGTACTCTGGGATGCAGACCATCAGGCCCTGGGGATTTATCGGCCTTCAATCCCATCAATTTCCCCAAAACAATTTTCTGACTAATAAGGATTTCCCTCAGTTCCTCCTTCTCACTGGACCCTCTGACCCCTTTTATATCCGTAAGGTTGTTTGTGTCCTCCTTAGTGAATACCGAACCAAAGTACTTGTTCAATTGGTCTGCCATTTCTTTGTTCCCCGTTATGACTTCCCTTGATTCTAACTGCAGGGGACCTACATTTGTCTTTACTAACCTTTTTCTCTTTACATATCTATAGAAGTTTTTGCAGTCCATTTTAATGTTACCTGCAAGCTTTTTCTCGTACTCTATTTTCCCTGCCCTAATCAAACCCTTTGTCCTCCTCTGCAGAGTTCTAAATTTCTCCCAGTCCCCGGGTTCGCTGCTATTTCTGGCCAATTTGTATGCCACTTCCTTGGCTTTAATACTATCCCTGATTTCCCTTGATAGCCACGGTTGAGGCACCTTCCCTTTTTTATTTTTACGCCAGACAGGGATGTACAATTGTTGTAGTTCATCCATACGGTCTCTCAATGTCTGCCATTGTCCATCCACTTTCAATCCCTTAAGTTTAATTCGCCAATCTATCCTAGCCAATTCACGCCTCATACCCTCAAAGTTACCCTTCTTTAAGTTCTGGACCATGGTTTCTGAATTAACCGTTTCATTCTCCATCCTAATGTAGAATTCCAACATATAATGGTCACTCTTCCCCAAGGGGCCTCGCCAACGAGATTTATAATTAATCCTCTCTCATTACACAACACCCAGTCTGAGATGGCCTCCCCCCTAGTTGGTTCCTCGACATATTGGTCTAGAAAACCATCCCTTATGCACTCCAGGAAATTCTCCTCCACCATATTGTTTCCAGTTTGATTAGCCCAATCTATATGTAAATTAAAGTCACCCATGATAACTGCTGCACCTTTATTGCATGCACCCCTAATTTCCTGTTTGCTGCCCTCCCCAACATCACTACCACTGTTTGGAGGTCTGTACACAACTCCCACTAGCGTTTTCTGCCCCTTGGTATTCCGTAGCTCCACCCATACCGATTCCACATCATCCAAGCTAATGTCTTTCCTTACAATTGCATTAATTTCCTCTTTAACCAGCAACGCCACCCCGCCTCCTTTTCCTTTCTGTCTATCCTTCCTAAATGTTGAATACCCTTGGATGTTGAGTTCCCTGCCTTGGTCACCCTGGAGCCATGTCTCCGTGATGCCAACCACATCGTATCCGTTAACTGCTATCTGCACAGTTAATTCGTCCACCTTATTATCAGGGCTGGGAACTCAACATTCAGGGGTATTCAACATTCAGGAAGGATAGAATAAAAGGAAAAGGAGGTGGGGTAGCATTGCTGGTTAAAGAGGAGATTAATGCAATAGTTAGGAAAGACATTAGCTTGGATGATGTGGAATCTATATGGGTAGAGCTGCAGAACACCAAAGGGCAAAAAACGTTAGTAGGAGTTGTGTACAGACCTCCAAACAGTAATAGGGATGTTGGGGAGGGCATCAAACAGGAAATTAGGGGTGCATGCAATAAAGGTGTAGCAGTTATAATGGGTGACTTTAATATGCACATAGATTGGGCTAGCCAAACTGGAAGCAATACGGTGGAGGAGGATTTCCTGGAGTGCATAAGGGATGGTTTTCTAGACCAATATGTTGAGGAACCAACTAGGGGGGAGGCCATCTTAGACTGGGTGTTGTGTAATGAGAGAGGATTAATTAGCAATCTCATTGTGCGAGGCCCCTTGGGGAAGAGTGACCATAATATGGTGGAATTCTGCATTAGGATGGAGAATGAAACAGTAATTTCAGAGACCATGGTCCAGAACTTAAAGAAGGGTAACTTTGAAGGTATGAGGCGTGAATTGGCTAGGATAGATTGGCGAATGATACTTAGGGGGTTGACTGTGGATGGGCAATGGCAGACATTTAGAGACCGCATGGATGAAGTACAACAATTGTACATTCCTGTCTGGCGTAAAAATAAAAAGGGGAAGGTGGCTCAACCGTGGCTATCTAGGGAAATCAGGGATAGTATTAAAGCCAAGGAAGTGGCATACAAATTGGCCAGAAATAGCAGCGAACCTGGGGACTGGGAGAAATTTAGAACTCAGCAGAGGAGGACAAAGGGTTTGATTAGGACAGGGAAAATGGAGTACGAGAAGAAGCTTGCAGGGAACATTAAGGCGGATTGCAAAAGTTTCTATAGGTATGTAAAGAGAAAAAGGTTGGTGAAGACAAACGTAGGTCCCCTGCAGTCAGAATCAGGGGAAGTCATAACGGGGAACAAAGAAATGGCGGATCAATTGAACAAGTACTTTGGTTCGGTATTCACTAAGGAGGATACAAACAACCTTCCGGATATAAAAGGGGTCAGAGGGTCTAGTAAGGAAGAGGAACTGAGGGAAATCTTTATTAGTCGGGAAATTGTGTTGGGGAAATTGATGGGATTGAAGGCAGATAAATCCCCAGGGCCTGATGGCCTGCATCCTAGAGTACTTAAGGAGGTGGCCTTGGAAATAGCGGATGCATTGACAGTCATTTTCCAACATTCCATTGACTCTGGATCAGTTCCTATGGAGTGGAGGGTAGCCAATGTAACCCCACTTTTTAAAAAAGGAGGGAGAGAGAAAACAGGGAATTATAGACCGGTCAGCCTGACCTCAGTAGTGGGTAAAATGATGGAATCAATTATTAAGGATGTCATAGCAGTGCATCTGGAAAATGGTGACATGATAGGTCCAAGTCAGCATGGATTTGTGAAAGGGAAATCATGCTTGACAAATCTTCTGGAATTTTTTGAGGATGTTTCCAGTAAAGTGGACAAAGGAGAACCAGTTGATGTGGTATATTTGGACTTTCAGAAGGCTTTCGACAAGGTCCCACACAAGAGATTAATGTGCAAAGTTAAAGCACATGGGATTGGGGG
Source organism: Pristiophorus japonicus (assembly GCF_044704955.1). Classification (NCBI taxonomy): domain Eukaryota; kingdom Metazoa; phylum Chordata; class Chondrichthyes; family Pristiophoridae; genus Pristiophorus; species Pristiophorus japonicus. The sequence continues at coordinate 55,444,289 of NC_091987.1, forward strand.
TAGTGTGCTGACGTGGATTGAGAACTGGTTGTCAGACAGGAAGCAAAGAGTAGGAGTAAACGGGTACTTTTCAGAATGGCAGGCAGTGACTAGTGGAGTGCCGCAAGGTTCTGTGCTGGGGCCCCAGCTGTTTACATTGTACATTAATGATTTAGACGAGGGGATTAAATGCAGTATCTCCAAATTTGCGGATGATACTAAGTTGGGTGGCAGTGTGAGCTGCGAGGAGGATGCTATTAGGCTGCAGAGTGACTTGGATAGGTTAGGTGAGTGGGCAAATGCATGGCAGATGAAGTATAATGTGGATAAATGTGAGGTTATCCACTTTGGTGGTAAAAACAGAGAGACAGACTATTATCTGAATGGTGACAGATTAGGAAAAGGGAAGGTGCAACGAGACCTGGGTGTCATGTTACATCAGTCATTGAAGGTTGGCATGCAGGTACAGCAGGCGGTTAAGAAAGCAAATGGCATGTTGGCCTTCATAGCGAGGGGATTTGAATACAGGGGCAGGGAGGTGTTGCTACAGTTGTACAGGGCCTTGGTGAGGCCACACCTGGAGTATTGTGTACAGTTTTGGTCTCCTAACTTGAGGAAGGACATTCTTGCTATTGAGGGAGTGCAGCGAAGGTTCACCAGACTGATTCCCGGGATGGCGGGACTGACCTATCAAGAAAGATTGGATCAATTGGGCTTGTATTCACTGGAGTTCAGAAGAATGAGAGGGGACCTCATAGAAACGTTTAAAATTCTGACGGGTTTAGACAGGTTAGATGCAGAAAGAATGTTCCCAATGTTGGGGAAGTCCAGAACCAGGGGTCACAGTCTGAGGATAAGGGGTAAGCCATTTAGGACCGAGATGAGGAGAAACTTCTTCACCCAGAGAGTGGTGAACCTGTGGAATTCTCTACCACAGAAAGTAGTTGAGGCCAATTCACTAAATATATTCAAAAGGGAGTTAGATGAAGTCCTTACTACTCGGGGGATCAAGGGTTATGGCGAGAAAGCAGGAAGGGGGTACTGAAGTTTCATGTTCAGCCATGAACTCATTGAATGGCGGTGCAGGCTAGAAGGGCTGAATGGCCTGCTCCTGCACCTATTTTCTATGTTTCTATGTTTCTATTCCAAATACTCCTCGCATTGAGACACAGAGCCTTCAGTCTTGCCTTTTTAACACACTTTGACCCTTTAGAATGTTGCTGCAAAGTGGCCCTTTTTGTTTTTTGCTTTGGGTTTTTCTGTCCTCCACTTTTACTCATTTCCTTTCTGTCTTTTGCTTCTGTGTCCATTTTGTTTCCCTCTGTCTCCCTGCATTGGTTCCTATCCCCCTGCCATATTAGTTTAACTCCTCCCCAACAGCACTAGCAAACACTCCTCCAAGGACATTGGTTCCAGTCCTGCCTAGGTGCAGACCGTCCGGTTTGTACTGGTCCCACCTCCCCCAGAACCGGTTCCAATGCCCCAGGAATTTGAATTCTTCCCTCCTGCACCACTGCTTAAGCCACATATTCATCCGAGCTATCCTGCGATTCCTACTCTGACTAGCACGTGGCACTGGTAGCAATCCCGAGATTACTACTTTTGAGGTCCTACTTTTTAATTTAGCTCCTAGCTCCTTAAATTCGTTTCGTAGGACCTCATCCTATTTTTTACCTATATCGTTGGTACCAATGTGCACCACGACAACTGGCTGTTCACCCTCCCTTTTCACAATGTCCTGCACCCGCTCCGAGACATCCTTGACCCTTGCACCAGGAAGGCAACATACCATCCTGGAGTCTCGGTTGTGGCCGCAGAAACGCCTATCTATTCCCCTTACAATCGAATCCCCTATCACTATCGCTCTCCCACACTTTTTCCTGCCCTCCTGTGCAGCAGAGCCAGCCACGGTGCCATAAACTTGGCTGCTGCTGCTCCTCCCTGATGAGTCACCCCCCCCAACAGTACTCAAAGCAGTGTATCTGTTTTGCAGGGGTTGACCGCAGGGGACCCCTGCACTACCTTCCTTGCACTGCTCTTCCTGTTGGTCTTCCATTCCCTATCTGGCGATGGACCCTTTACCTGCGGTCAGACCAAATCACTAAACGTGCTATTCACGTCATTCTCAGCATCGTGGAGGCTCCAGAGTGAATCCACCTTCAGCTCCAATTCCGCAACGCAGTCCGTCAGGAGCTGGAGGCATCCCTGATTTCCCAAATGGTACATTTTCCACATGGTAGAAATGTGTATTGAGTATTCATTCAATTGGTTAGAAGGTTCAGATACCCTGTTAGAACAAAGCAGGCAGGACAGATATTGATATCTAGTTGTTCAATTGCAGATTTTTCCACTTTACACAAAATAATCATGTGTTCTTAATTTCAACAACAACAACAATTTGTATTTATATAGTGCCTTTAACATCCCAAGGCGCTTCACAGGAGCATTATAAGACAAGGAAATAATATCAAGCCATGTAAGGAGAAATTAGGGTAGGTGACCAAAAGTTTGGTCAAAGAGGAGGTTTTAAGGAGCATCTTAAAGGAGGAAAGAGAGGTAGAGAGGCGGAGAGATTTAGGCAGGGAATTCCAGAGCTTGGGGACTAAGCAACAGAAGGCATGGCCGCCAATGGTTGAGCGATTATAATCAGGGATGCACAAGTTGGCAGAATTAGAGGAGCGCAGATATCTTGCGAGGGGGGGGCTGGTAAGGGACTGGAGGAGATTACAGAGAGATAGGGAGGGGCGAGGCCATGGAGAGATTTGAAAACAAAGATGAGAATTTTGAAATCGAGGCATTGCTTAACGGGGAGCCAATGTAGCTCAGTGGGCACAGGGGTGATGGGTGAATGTCACTTGGTGCAAGTTAGGACATGGGCAGCCGAATTTTGGATCACCTCAAGTTTACATAGGGTAGAACGTGGGAGACCAGCCGGGAGTGCGTTGGAATAGTCAAGTCTAGATGTAACAATGGCATGGATGAAGGTTTCAGCAGCAGATGAGCTAAGGCAAGGGAAGAGATGGGCAATGTTACGGAGGTGGAAATAGACGATCTTAGTTTTGCCACAGATATGTGGTCAGAAGCTCAGTTCAGAGTCAAATATGACACCAAGGTTGCGAACAGTGTGATTTAGACTCAGACAGATGGTAGGGAGAGGGATGTAATCACTGGCTAGGGAGTTTGTGGTGGGGACCAAAAGGAATGGCTTTGGTATTCCCAATATTTAATTGGAGAAAATTTCTGCTCATCCAGAACTGGATGTCGGACAAGCAGTCTGACAATTTAGAGACCGTGGGGCAGCATTTAGATGAGAAATAGGAGGGGGCCAAGGATAGATCCATGGGGGACACCAGAGGTAATGATGTGGAAGCGGGAAGAGAAGCCGTTGCAGCTATTTTTTAGGTTGTATTTTGCAAATTATTACATTGCATACTTTGCCATTTTAGAACTCACATAGGAAACAATGCCAGCAACCAAAAGTTTCCTGTTGGAAGATAACAATTGCAACAATAACAGCAGCTAGATTCTTACCAGAGGAGGATAGGGCGGAAATAGAATTTCAAGAATGTAAAATAAGAACAAATAACCTTCCTCCAGCACAAGAGTCGATATAATCTCATGCCCTATCTCGGCCTACCAGAGGACCAGAATATCCATAGGTGCAGGTTCTAATCAGTGACTCCAATTACTATGCCTGTGGCTGTGACCATGACGGCAGCATTAGCTTTATGGCATTGGGGTATTCCAATCACAAGAGGTTGATTTCTCTGGCTTTGGACAAGATACTCTATCCACCTGCATTCAAGAAGTGACAGATGCACTGTTTTGTAAGACTGGCAGGCTCATCCATTTCTGCAAAATCCAGAGAAACAGTTACGGTGACAGTAAAAAATAATCCAATCGGAGCCACTGATGATCCCTTTAAATTGGTTTCCACTGTTGAATGTAGCTTAGATAAAACCTCCCTGGAGAGCTCAAACCATACACTGCTGCTTTGATAGGCTGTGTGAGATCTATAGATTAGCTCCTGGAATAAAACCTTCTGTTTGTTTTCACCTTATGTTCCTGGAACTCATTTCCATCCTTTTCCTCCACGGGTGTAAAATGCGGCCAGTGTTTCAAATAGGGAAAGGGAAAATAAGTCACATGTATTTTAAAAATAAGTAGGTTATAACCTTGATTCAATAACAGCAAGTGATTAAACTTCATTTACTGTGTAGAGTGCAATATTTGCAATGAATCAACATTTAAATTTTTATGGCATATGGAGGAGCCAATAATAAAAATGACAGGCCCCAACTTGAGAGTGGAATGTTTACATACAGGATGGAAAAAAAATATTTTCCGAAGAGAGAAATTGATCCTTTCAATTGATAAATATGTTTTGCTTGAAAGACTGATTTTCTCTGATTTCCGGCAGCTGAGGTTTTGCAAATCAGTCTAACAACATTGCATGGAAATACTGCAATTTAAATCCAGTACTCTATCTAAAACAAACTCAAATTGTGCATGAAAGTTAGGGTTACAACATCATGTAACCACATGTAACCACACTCAACAAGTAGCTGTGGTATATGGATTACAGAGTCCATTTCATAACAACCTATAAATAAATTGATACAAACTACAGTTCTGTTCCTTGGTAACTCATTTTTAACCTCTGATTTTTGGGGGGAGCAAATTGAAGGTAATAGCCCTTGAACCTGCACATAGACCTGTATTTTGTTGCGCTTATTGTTAGATGTGAAATACACAGAGGTTGTACATTTACTCCATAACTCAAAAAGCACTATTAACTGCTAAACTTCAGGATCCCTTCATTCTTTCAACTTATAGGATCATAATATCCAAATGTTGGGACCAGTCAGGACTATATTGATACTGTATTGATACAGGGGTTGCAGAAGTATGTGAGAATCTGCATGAATTAATACCTAAATATAAAACCTGAGGGTATTACTGCTATCAAATGGAATCATTGTTTTACTTATTGTCAAGTTCAGGAGTGTACAGGTGGGTTTCACTTTTGCTGTAGTTTTCCACCTGCTATCTCAGTATAAACAGCTGATCAATGGTGTTCCAATCACTGTAATACCAAGCCATTTTATTATGCATTTTACAGTACATTTCTTTATCATGTTGAAAGATATAGTTAATATTTTGAGACAGTGCTTTAGAATCTGATTCCACCATAACAGGTACACCAGTTTATTCTAACCATTTCAGTTAGGGGTGATAAATAGACCGAATCTAATACAATGAGACAAATTAATTAAACCACATTTAGCTTTAGATTTAATGAACAACTGTTTACTTCAACTGGGAACACTACTAGAAATTCTTCAGTCATTATAAGTATTGTTTTGTCCATAAGCTTTCAGTTTCATGCGACTCTTTATTGCCACATTTATTTCACATATGCAGGTTCGACATTATTGTTGACTGATGGAGTAAAATTTATAAGAGCATCTAGAGAAACAATATTTCCATCATTCTATAAAAGCTGAATATCTATTAGGGAATAGTGGCCTTTATAGCACATTAGTGAGCAAATCAATTATGAGCTATGCCATCTTACCCATAATTTGTAGAACAGGTATTCCCTGTCCCCTGTTGTATTTTCTCTTTAATATACTTCTTCCATCGTTGCATAACAATTCTTGCCTTCAGTAATAACATCCCTGTAGAGATTAATCTAACAATAGTAAACAGGATTTGAGTGTTGTTTATTTTCTGTATCAGCTTTAGCTGTAGTAGTGTATTAGTATATATTACACCATTCATCCCTGCACTCCAGGCCTTTACTTTCTAATTTCTGCCAGGTAATTGCAGTATTTGTTGAAATAGTTCCAAATTTCTCATTTCACATCAGTCTAGTTTCTTTGGTGAAGCCTATGGAATTAATTTTTGTTCTATTATTTTTCCAAGTATTATTTTGTTTGATCGTTTTTTCAGATATTATTTGGAAACCTATTTTGATGTTATTTATTCTGCAGTTACCTTGCAGGGTGTCACCACAGCAATGTAAAGTTGTCACAGGTCTTACCAGTACTAAAAAAACAGCTGAATTCTGCTAAACACAAAACTAGTTTACCAAATAATCCTTGAGGCCTAAATTGCCCCTTTCCTTAAGGCCTGTTACCACCGCAAATCAGCAGCCAAGCTACGGACTGGAGTGGCCACCGACTTTTGATGGAATGGCCGCTGCTAGCCCAATTGCCCTCCCGAGTTTTCCCGGCGGTGCCCCGATCTGCCCAACCGCTCCGCTGCTGTCGATTGGTGTTAAGCACGTCATCATGGTGCGCACCACCAATCTAACCCTCGATGGTGACAGTCCCCTTGGAAAATGTTCGGCCGACCCGGTGGTGAAATATCAAGCTTTTCCCTGGTGGGCCAGAGGTGATGCGGCTTCCCTTAATGTGGAGGGCACAGTGCCACTGCCACCATGCTTTTTTTTGCCTGTCGACTGCCATGTCGGCCCAACAATTATGCCTCCGGGTTCGGCCGGGCCATCCCTGGACCACCTCTTGGGTGCCAGGCCACAGGTCCGACTGAAACCCTCCCTGGTGGCCCAGTGAGCTGAAGTTTAAAAATCGCGAAGGCCAATAAACTGAAAGGACTGGAAAGCATGTTTTGTTTTCAACCCAGAGAAAGGAAATTGCATTTTCCACCTACGATTCTGGATTTAAGACTTGGCCTTATGTGAGGGGGAGAGCCATGGTGATGTGGCGCCATGATGATGTCATCACGACGGTGACTCTGCACCGTCCCCAACTTCCGGCCCTCAGTTGCTGTCACCGCTGTGTCTCTGCCCCTCAGGTGTAGTCACCACCTCCATTATGACCGACTTCTGGATCAAAACAAAAAAAACAAAGAGCGGAAAGAGTCAAACTGAATCGCAGCTGCAGTAAAAACCATTGAAACGGTGTGGGACCCCCCTGGGTGGGACCCCCCCCCCATTTCGGGTGGGAACCCCCCCCCATTTCAGGTGGGGTGCAATTTCTACCCCCTTATCTGTAAGCAGGCGGTGATGCTGGTGTTGGGGCTGATCGTGGTTGGATTCTGAGGACCAAAGTGAGAGAGTTTCAATGGCATCCATGCTAATGGAATAGATGGCGGGTGAAGTAGAGATGACAGAAGCGATCTGTCAATGGTGAGAGAGATAATGAGGTGAGACTGAATGGAGGCTTGTATAAAGATTTGCAGCACCCTGAATCTGTAGTGGAAATGGTGTTTATTGTGGTTAAGGGAACATTTCTCAATCAGCTGGGAGGTTTGAATTGACATTTGAAGCTGTCAACTCATCAGCTGATTCAATGGCCACTGACCTTCCACCTCAACTTTACAGATGAGGTCTAGCACAGCGAGAAACTGGAGGGTGATGTGTCAAATCCAAAAAGCTGGGGAAAAAACATTGCTAAGTGACTGTAAACAAACCACTAATGATTTTAATTGGCTCCCCCTTGCTGCATGTCAGATCTGCTCAGCGCTGACAGACCCGACATTTGGTAAAGGCGCATGGTAACGTCTTCACAGCGGTACCCCAACACGCTGGGGAAATAAACACCCCATCCGAACCGCCACCGATCGTGCCCGCTGCAAAATACAGCTCCCTATTTCTATTGCAGATTTGTTTGAACCTGGTACTTCAGTTCATGAAGTCTGAACTGAGTCAAACTCATGTATGTGTTCATGATCAAGTGGTTCAAATCACTGTCCAGTCCAAGCCAGTAAGCAAAACTTCTTACAATTGATTTCATACTGACAAATCCTGGATGTTCAGTATGAAGTTTGGCCAGGATTCTATCTCTCAAAAAGAAGTATGTACCACCACTCTGATTCCACACCTGATACAACCTTGCTCACCAGACAATTCAGAACTATGGTTATGAATGGTTTCAATTCCTTGTCCATACACTGATCAGTCCATTCATTCAAGGTATTTTAATGCACTCTTTTCAGTACAGAGTCCTTTTGAGTCTCATCTGCAATCTCAGTTGCATTCACAGGAAACTCTTTGTCAACTACACCTAGCATGAAAACAGTACCTTCACTCCCAACACATGAGTCCTCATGTGGCAACCTGGACAAGGCATTTTGCTTTGATTGCGATTTGCTTTGGAGTGCGATATTCAATTGTGTAGTCATATCGGGCCCAAGTTTCAGGCCACGCCTAGAACGACGCAGCCCCGACCTGGACGCCCGTTTTTCGTGCTCGAAAGTGCACCGAAAAAATACTTGCATATTCTCTGGCTCCTTGCAGGTCTTCAGCAGCTTGGCGCGGCGCGCACAGAACAACGAGGGCGGAGCAGGAGACTCGCGCTGATTCTACAAGTAGTGGGGGGCGGGGCTAATTTAAATAAGGCAACGCCGTGCCGGCAACCCTGCACGTGCGCGTTGGAGTGCGCACGCACGCGCAGTGGCACATAAACATTGGCACTCGGCCATTTTTAAAGGGACTAGAGGAAAAGTGAAGATTTGTCTCGTGGACCCCTGGAAGGCTTGAGATTTAATTTTAGTGATTTTTTTTGTGTCTGAAGGAGTGCTTTTAGCAGCACTGTTGAATAAATCACCTGTTGAAATCAGTGAGTGCAGCTTTTCACTGCTAAACTTGCAGAACAGGTGCTGCATTGGTGCATGCAAATTAAGGACTGTGTGTTTTGAAAAATAAAAGTGTCAATTCAACTTTGCAATGGAACAACGTCCACCAAGAACAAATAATTTTTTGTATGAGGAAGTGGAGATGTTAGTCAACGTCATTGAGCAGAGATGGCAGGAGCTAGATACCAGCAACAGAGGTCACATAAAAGTGCCATCAAAAGAAATGAAGAAACGCTGGAACCAAGTTGCAGAAGATTACTGCGCAGTGGTGCATACCATGAGATCTAGAAGCCAGTGTAAAAAGAAATGGCACAACCTTGGTCAAGTAGTTAGTGTAAGTAATATTTTCCATTTTTAATGTAATCATAATTGTAACGTGACTATCTGTATGTCCCACCCTGCAGAAAGACACACTCTGTAAAAAGTTATATTTTACTCTTTGCAGAAGAAATTGGCCCACAACAAAAGGGAAGCAACTCGAACAGGAGGCACGCCCAATCTGCATCCACTGACACCCTTGGAACAAAGGGTAGCTGCTATGATGAGTCGTACATGGAGAAAAGCAATCAGCACAGCACAAGCTGGGCCCGCACGCGAGGAAGAGGATAAGTCCTGAAAATGCATCATGGCCCTTCAAATCAACCTGCTATGTGTGAGAGTACTCATGCCACCCATCCTGCCCCCTCCCTTGCTATTAAACATTTGACTGTTCTGATGTATTTTGCAGAACATGATGATGATGATGATGATGATAACGATGCTGCTGCTGCCAACCCTGAGGATCCTGAAGATACAGAACAAGAACCAGTACAACCAGATGCGGACAATCCAGACTGGATGATGGCAGCGATAACTGAAATGTCTGCAGGGGAGAGCTTCCAAATTAATGTTTATGAGCCCCCATCAAGGGGCATCAGAGTTTCAACCCCTAGCATAGGTTTTGGTTCTAGCTTCCATGGTTTTTGATTCCGATGTTGCGGGTCCCAGTGGTGCTGCTGGTATAATGCAGCATTCTATAGTCAGTGCACTACCGTCCCAGCCTGCGCCTCCCATTCGCATAGGTTCTGGTTCCACCTACTATGGTTTTGATTCCGACGTTGCGGGTCCCAGTGCTGCTGGTGATATCATGGAGCAGTTTACACCCATTCACCCACCTCGCACTCAAGTGCTGTCGTCTGGAACACCGAGCGCCCCACCTTCCCAGCCCGTGCCTTGCTCTCTAGGACTGCCGTCTGGAACACAGAGCATCCCACCATCCCAGCCCAAGCCTCTCTCTCTAGTACTGCCGTCTGGAACACCGAGCGTCCCACCGTCTGTGCCCGCGCCTCCTAGTGTAGTGGTGCCACGAGGCAGACCCAGGCAGAGGAGAAGGAGATTGGAACACGCTCTCCTGAGATGCAGCGTGCAACAGATGTGGCTCAGGTTGTGGCATTGGGTATGGAGACCAATGAGCTTACCCGATCACTCATCGGTGGCGTCAGTGCAGTGGGTGAAGAGGTGATGGTCCTGACAGGAGAAATAGCAGTAATGACACGGGAACTTAGGGAGGGAATGTCCAAGGGAGTGCAATCGACGGCACAGGCCGTCAGGGAGAGCATGCAAGTGACGGCACAGGCCATCAGGGAGGGCATGCAAGTGACGGAACAGGCCGTCATAGAGGTAGCTGCTGCAATAAGGGTACACAGCCCGGCCAATCAAATGACACTCCCATGAAGAAGTGAACATTCACTGAGATGTGGATGAGACATGGTTGCAGACTTTCTTTGCTGCTTTTGTTTTTTGGTCTTGATGTAGCTGTAGTAGCGTTTTTCACATTGAAATTGTTCTTAAAGTTTTGTAACTTTACAACTTATAAGTGATCTTAGGGTTTTTAAGTGATCTTATAGTGTAAATGTTCTCACATTTTCTATCTTATTTAATTTTGCACCTAAAAAGTGATCCTGAAGTTTAAGTGTTCTTGAGAATGTAAGATTTTTCAAATTGAAACGGTTTTGTAAGTTTTGTAACTTTACAACTTATAAGTGATCTCAGGGTTTTTAAGTGATCTTATAGTGTAAATGCTCTCACATTCTGTAACTTATTTAATTTTGCATCTAAAAAGTGATCTTAAAGTTTAAGCGATGAGTGTAAGATTTTTCACATTGAGATTGTTTTGTAACTTTTGTAACTTTACAAGTTTATAAGTGATCTTAAAGACTTTAAGTGATCTTCAAGAGTCATATTAAAAAGTAAAGTTTGATACAACAAATATTTTATTACAGTGACGTTAACTTTTCAATAAAATATTTTTTCATTAAAACTGTTTCATGTTCCATTAACACAACACAACGTAGGAACAACTGCAAAGAATAAACATGTCATGCGCAACAGTGGTCACAGAGCTCTCAGGCATCAGTAGTTGAAGCGTTCACGGATCAGCTGCCAGCGCAAGGCTCGAGCAATTGTTAAAGGAGCACGATGGACGGCCCTCCTCCGACCTCGTGCTCCGGCATCAGGCACTTGCATGCTTTCCTGATCGTCGTCATCATCCACATCCTGCTGTTCCGTAATACTATCATCATGCACTGGACCCTCACGTAGGTCTTCTGGTTCCACTCCCAGCTCCTGCTGCCTCATGATGGCTAAGTTATGGAGCATGCAGCACACAACAGTGAAGTGACCGACAATCTGAGGAGAGTATAGCAGCTGTCCTCCGGAATGGTCCAGGCATCGGAATCGCTGTTTCAATGTGCCAATGGTCCTCTCAATGATGCTGCGCATCGCAATGTGCGCCATGTTGTATTGACGGTCAGCTTCTGTCCGTGTCACATGTAGGGGTGTCATGAGCCAGGTGGTCAGGCCATATCCTTTGTCTCCCAGTAACCAGCTCTGCCCTTCTGGCTGCTGCTCAAACATGTCAGATATAACGCTGTCGCGTAGGATGAACGCATCGTGGGTGCTGCCAGGGTATCTCGCATCGACTGACATGATATGCTGCTTGTCGTCACACACGAGCTGCACATTGATGGAGTGGAAACCTTTCCTATTCCGGTACTGTTCAGAATCCTCCACAGGTGCTCGCAAGGCTATGTGGGTACAATCAATGCAGCCCTGAACATTTGGGAAGCCGGCAATCCTGAAGAAGCCCACTGCCCTCTCATGGATCGCTTGTGCGGTCATTGGGAAATTAATGAAGTCATTCCTTCGCGCATACAGTGCAGCCATGACCTGGTAAATGCAGGCATGTATTGCACATTGAGAGATGGCACGCACATCTCCAGTTATAGCCTGAAATGATCCCGAGGCATAGAAAAAAAGTGCAGCTGTTATCTTCACTGCAACAGACAAGGCAGTTGGCGTTCTGCTTCTGGGCTGCAAATCTGCTCTCGGCATTTCACAGATCTCAACGACAACTTCTCTGCGGAAACGCAGCCTTTTCACACAATCAGCCTCGCTCATGTCCAGGTACGAGCACCTGGCTCGATATTGTCGACATGGGTAAGGTCTCCTATCCATCAACCTACGGGCTATGATGTTCCTTGTGCGGTGAGCTCTAATCAATTCTCTCCTATGCAGTGAATTGATGGCGAATCATTGCATAATACGTGGTGTTGACAATGCAGCACCCATTCTGCAAATTTAAGTTTAAAAGTGTCTATCTGGCTGCCTCTCCCTATCCCTGGCCTAATGGCCTCAGTCCCCTTTGTAAGGGGTTCTCGGGGAGTGTTGTTGTGCCTTGGGTGTCTCTCTCTGGGCTTCTGCCTCACAGCTTATGCCTGGCCTGTGAGGTACCCTGAGTGCTGCAAGAGCACCCCTGGAGAGACTGTGTCCACAGCTTATGAAGGGGGCTTTGAGACTCGTGCGTCCCCATAGCTTATGCCTAGCCTGTGAGGCACCGGTGAGTGTCAAACATTCCTAACCCCTTCTTCCCTAGCCTGTGACACACAGTTGAGCATTTTCGAGGCGCTCCTAACTTCCCTTACACTGTTCTGACATAAGACTCACGATCAGGAAATATAATACAATAGAACTGAGACAAGGTGATTCCAAGAAGAACTTAGGCTTCCAATTTATTTGACAAGGTGTATCTCAACAAACAGCAATACACCAACAAAACAATCCCCCTAAATCCCACTAAACGGACACAACGAAAATTTTTACACAAGTTTAGCAGTACAATGCCCAACCTCCAACCTTTCCTGGCCTAACTGAGTTGGGAGTTCTGGGGACCAGAGGTTATACTCACTACTGCCTTTTGCAGTCTGGTGGTTTGTTTCTTCTATCTTCGGTGTCTTCGGACACTGGTTTTCCTTCAGTGTTGAGAGGCTTGCTGGTTGTTGGATCACGAGAGCAGAACACACACACACTTGGTCAGAAACCCCTTTTTATAGCCAGATTATCCAGTCCGCCTCTCGTGCTGAAATCGATCCTTCCCATTGGTGGGCTTTGTGATTTTGAAAAATGCAGCAGTTTTAGATTATTGCGGGTTTTTGCCACTGATGTTAACCGACTCAAGGTTTGAGTGGGTGTTGCTTGCGTTGGCCTCCTGTAGCCATTGTGTAGGCCCTTGGTTTGTTTTGGGTTCCCTAGTTTTCTGAAGGTCTGCATAATTTCCCTCCATAGTGTAAACATGGGGAAGACAATAGCCCGATAATGGCGATGAGTCAGTCCCACAGTTTTCGAGCAAGTGCTCTCCCATTGGCTTGAAAGCCCCATGCTTCGGGCTGACTCTGCCCCACCATTGGCCCTCCGGTGTCCTCCCCCGTCCAATCACTGCTCTGCCAAGGTCAAACCGTCTCGGTTTCAATTCACATTGCAGCACAGTCAGATCCCACAGCCCTTTTCCTTCTGGGTAAAATGAGGGGGTTTTTGTCCTCCTCTACACCTTCGCAGCTCGAAGGCTGCTTGCTGTTTCTTCGGCTGCCGTCCAGCCACTGACGCCGCCCCTATCGCATGGCCGAATGGTCTCAACCCCCTTCGCAGTTTGAAGGCTGCTTGTTGTTTCTTCGGCTGCCGGCCAGCCACCGATGGAAGGAAGGCCTGCCTGAAGCATCGCAGCTTGAAGGCTGCTTGCTGCCGCTGTTGGGCTGCCGTCGAGTCACTGACGCCACCCCTGTCTCCAACATAGAAGGCCTGCCTGAAGGCTGCTGCTGCTTCACACAGGTAGGAACATGGAATATTTAATCTTTGCTTTGTTTATAAATTTTTATTCAGGTTGTATCTTTATTTGTATAAGTATGACTGTTGAATGATTGTAGAATTTAATTACTTCCCTTCACCCCCCTCTCCCCGCCCCCCCTCCCCCCTCATTCCCTACCCCTGATTTGTAACCTACACCTGATTTGTAAAGTGTAGGCAAGGTTTTTCTGAGCGTACAAAAATCTTCACTTACTCCATTCTAAGTTAGTTTGGAGTAAGTTTTCACTGCCTAAACTTTCAAAACAGGCGTAAGTGGATGGACACGCCCCCTTTTGAAAAAAAAATTCTGTTCCAAAGTGAAACTGTTTTAACTGACTAGAACTGGAGCAAACTAAATGCCGAGAATTGCAATTTCTAAGATACTCCATTCTAAATCAGTTGCTCCAAAAAAAAGGAGCAACTCAGGCCGAAACTTGGCCCCATAGTGACAACAACACTGCCCAACATTGCATTCTTGATGCGGTCATTGCAGGGATGGCAGATTTGGGCCCCAATATTGCTAGAAGCGGTTTGCAATCGGTTATCAGGGTAAATTTTCTGACGATCAGGAACTGTTGGAATTCCTTGAATCCAAACGCTATGGTGAGTGCTCCCTTTTTAATTTGCACATAGTTTCTTTTGCTCCCCGTGAGGTTTCACTCTGAACTTCGCTAGCTCTTCCTCCACCTGACTTTTCAATGCTTGGGAACCGGCCTTGCCTTACAATAGACAGGTTCCGGATTGGACTTGATGCAGATATGAGCATCATACCCAGTGATGCCCTCCTAACAGACTGTGAATATACTTTTGTACTTGTTCGGCATTGCGCCGAGTCATTTTTTTGAAGCATCTACACTGAAGATGTTTGTCCTGTCTAGCTTTAACTTTCTCAACCAGTCTTTGCAAATGATAGTTGGCCTGTTGTAGCTTGCTACAATAATAGGCAGTTTTACCGACTGGCCATTGTGTAGAACTGTATATTCCATTTGTCCACATATTTCTAGGATTGATCCGGAGTAGGTTTTTAACTCTACGGTACTCTTTGCAAGTGGTACTTGATTAAACTTACTCTCATATGTGTCCTTACTCATGATAGAGCAGTCCACCGCTATGTCTGGCCTCTCTTCCTCCAGCGGCGACATATATATTGCTCATTGATCAAAAGTTCTGTACGGAATTCTTTCTCACGACTGCTAGCATTGCCGTTAGTAGCATCGATACTGTACATATCTAATTCTTCAATATCAGGTGTGTTCACGTCAATATTGTGAACTCCTCGCTTTTGTTGTCGCTGCTTTGCATTGCCACTAGAATGGTTCTTATTTCCTGCTTTAGATCTCGCTCTGCAAACTGTTGAAATATGGCCCTGCTTCTGGCAGTGAAAACACTTCACATTTCTGTATTGGCAGGACTGTGGTGAGTGATTTCCATTGCAGCGATAACAATTCACTGAACTGCTCTCACCGACATGCTTTTGACCCAGTCTCACAGCTTTAGGTTTGGCGGTGGCTTTGTGACTGTCGACCTCAGCAGTCACTTGAGTTGGACGGAGCTCCTTAGCATTCGTAGATGCCATCTCCTTCGATAGGGCAATTTTGAAGACTATGTCAAACGTTCGGTTCGGAGTCCTCATTAACTTGGACTGAATGCACTCATCCACCAGTCCACACACAAACTTATCTTGCAGCGCACGATCCAAAAATGTGCTGAAGTTGCAATGCAAAGAGAGATTTTTCAGAGCTACAATGTACTTACTGATGATTTCACTTAGTTTTTGATGAAAGTGATAGCCAGATCCCACGTGTGGTGGCCCGGTATCGATGCGAACTTAAGAGTCCTGCATGCACAGATGTAACACATGCTCGCAGTTAAGTAATGCACCCAGGGAGGCGCCATTAAGTTATGATCTTGGCCCTCCAAATCGTGGTCTAGGGTCCATGTAGAATTTGCAAACCCGTTCTTGGGTAAAATGTTCCTTGTGGTTGTAGATGCGTACTCCAAATGGATGAATGTGAGATAATGTCAGCTAGCACGTTCGCTGCTACCACTGAAAGCCTGCGGGTCATGTTTGCCACACACGGACGACCCAATGTCCTTGTGAGCGACAACAGGTCATGTTTTAACAGTGCTGAGTTCAAAGAATTCATGACCCGCAACGGGATCAAACATGTCACAACTGCCCCGTTCAAACCAGCATCCAATGGTCAGGTAGAGAGAGCAATGCAAACTATCAAGCAGGGCTTGAGGAGGGTAACTGAAGGCTCACTGCAGACTCGCCTATCCTGAGTCCTGCTTAGCTACCGCACGAGACCCCACTCGCTCACTGGGATTCCACCTGCTGAACTGCTCATGAAAGGAGCACTTAAGACAAGGCTCTCGTTAGTTCACCTTGATCTACATGAACAGGTAGAGAGCAGACGGTTTCAACAAAGTACATATCATGATAGTGCAAATGTGTCATGCGAAATTGAAATCAATGATCCTGTATTTCTATTGAATTATGGACAAGGTCCCAAGTGGCTTCCCGGCACTGTTGTGGCCAAAGAGGGGAGCATTGTGTTTCAGGTCAAACTTTCAAATGGACTCATTCACCGGAAACACTTGGACCAAATCAAACTCAGATTCCCGGACTATCCTGAGCAACCCACTTTGGACCCTACCTTCTTTGATGCCCCAACATACACACTAGTGGCAACCGACACCGTGGCTGACCAAGATGCAGAACCCAGCAGCCGCAGCAGCCCAGCAGGACTCACCATAGCAGGCAGCCCAGCAAGGCCAGCTGCACAGCAGTCCAGCGAGGTTCCAACAGATGGTTCACCAATACCAGCATCTGCACTGAGACGATCAACAAGGGAAAGAAGGGCCCCACATCATCTCACCTTGTAAATAGTTCCACTGTTAACTTTGCGGGGGACTGCTGTTATATATGTAAACTTGTATTTACCTTGTACAGCCACCAGAGGGCTCATAGAAACATCGAAAATATGTGCAGGAGTAGGCCATTTGGACCTTCGAGCCTGCATCACCAATCAATAAGATCATGGCTGATCATTCAACTCAGTGCACCTTTCCTGCTTTTGCTCCATATCCCTTGATCTCTTTAGCTGTAAGGGCCATATCTAACTCCCTCTTGATTATATCCAATGAACTGGCATCAAGAACTCTCTGCGGTAGAGAATTCCACAGGTTAACAAGTCTCTGAGTGAAGAAGTTTCTCCTCATCTCAGTCCTAAATGGCTTACCCCTTATCCTTAGACGATGTCCCCTGGTTCTGGACTTCTCCAACATTGGGAACATTCTTCTTGCATCTAATTGTCCAGTCCCGTCAGAATTTTATATGTTCCTATGAGATTTCCCTCTCATCCTTCTAAACTCCAGTGAATACAGGTCCAGTCGATCCAGTCTTTCCTCATATGTCAGTCCTGCCATCCTGGGAATCAGTCTGGTGCACTCCCTCAATAGCAAGAACGTCCTTCCTCAGATTAGGAGACCAAAACTGAACACAATATTTCAGGTGAGGGCTCACCAAGGCCCTGTACAACTGCAATAAGACCTCCCTGCTCTATACTCAAATCCTCTAGCTACGAAGGCCAACATACCATTTGCCTTCTTCACCGGCTGCTGTACCTGCATGCCAACTTTCAATGAATGATGTACCATGACACCCAGGTCTTGTTGCAGCTCCCCTTTTCCTAATCTGCCGCCATTCAGATAATATTCTGCCTTCGTGTTTTTGCCACCAAAGTGGATAACCTCACATTTATCCGCATTATACTTTATCTACCATGCACTTGCCCACTCACCGAACCTGTCCAAGTCACCTTGCAGCCTCTTAGCATCCTCCTCACAGCTCACATCGCCACCCAGCTTAGTGTCATCTGCAAACTTGGAGATATTACTCTGAATTCCTTCATCTAAATCATTGATGTATATTGTAAATAGCTACAGTCCCAGCACTGACCCCTGCGGCACCCCACTAGTCACTGCCTGCCATTCTGAAAAGGACCCGTTAATCTCAACTCTCTGCTTCCGCTCTGCCAACCAGTTCTCTATCCACGTCAGTACATTACCGCCAATACCATTTGCTTTAATTTTGCACACCAATCTCTTGTGTGGGACCTTGGCAAAAGCCTTTTGAAAGTCCAAATACACCACATCCACTGGTTCTCCCTTGTCCACTCTACTAGTTACATCCTTAAAAAATTCTACAAGATTTGTCAAGCCTGATTTCCATTTCATAAATCCATGCTGACTTGGACCAATCCTGTCACTGCTTTCCAAATGTGCTGCTATTTAATCTTTAATAATTGATTCCAACATTTTCCCCGCGACTGATGTCAGGCTAACCAGTCTATAATTACCCTTTTTCTCTCTCCCTCCTTTTTTAAAAAAATGGTGTTACATTAGCTACCTCCAGTCCATAGGAACTGATCCAGAGTTGATAGACTGTTGGAAAATGATCACCATTGCATCCACTATTTCTAGAGTCACTTCCTTAAGTACTCTGGGATGCAGACGATCAGGCCCTGGGGATTTTCCGGCCTTCAATCCCATCAATTTCCCGATCACAATTTTCCGCCTAAAAAGATTTCCTTCAGTTCCTCCTTCTCACTAGACCCTTGGTCCCCTAGTATTTCTGGAAGGTTATTTGTGTCTTCCTTCATGAAGACAGAACCAAAGTATTTGTTCAACTGGTTTGCCATTTCTTTGTTCCCCATTATAAATTCACCTGAATCTGACTGCAAACGACCTACATTTGTCTTCACTAATCTTTTTCTCTTCACATATCTACAGAAGCTTTTGCAGTCAGTTTTTATTTTCCCAGCAAGCTTCCTCTCATTCTCTATTTTCCCCCTTCTAATTAAACATTTTATCCTCCTCTGCTGGATGCTAAATTTCTCCCAGTCCTCAGGTTTGCTGCTTTTTCTGGCCAATTTATATGCCTCTCCCTTGGATTTAACTCTATCCTTAAATTCCCTTGTTAGCCACGGTTGTGCCATCTTCCCAGTCTTATTTTTACTCCAGACAGAGATGTACAATTGTTGAAGTTCATCCATGTGATCTTTAAATGTTTGCCATTGCCTATCAACCATCAACCCTTTAAGCATCATTCACCAGTCTATTCTAGCCAATTCACGTCTCATACCATCGAAGTTACCTTTCTTTAAGTTCAGGACCCTAGTCTCTGAATTAACTGTGTCACTCTCCATCTTAATAAAGAATTCTACCATATTATGGTCACTCTTCCCCAAGGGGCCTCGCACAACAAGATTGCTAATTGGTCCTTTCTCATTACACATCACCCAGTCTAGGATAGCCAGTTCTGTAGTTGGTTCCTCGATATATTGGTCGAGAAAACCATCCTAATACACTCCAGGAAATCCTCCTCCACCGTATTGCTACCAGTTTGGTTAGCCCAATCTATACGTAGATTAAAGTCGCCCATGATAACTGCTGTATCTTTATTGCATGCATCTCTAATTTCTTGTCCCCAACCTCACTACTACTGTTTGGTGGTCTGTACACAATTCCCACTAGCGTTTTCTGCCCTTTGGTATTCCACAGCCCTAGCCATACAGATTCCACATTATCCAAGCTAATGTCCTTCCTTACTATTGCGTTAATTTCCTCATTAACCAGCAATGCTACACCACCTCCTTTTCCTTTCTGTCTATCCTTCCTGAATGTTGAATACCCCTGGATGTTGAGTTCCCAGCCTTGATCACCCTGGAGCCATGTCTCCATGATGCCAGTTATATCATATTCGTTAATTGCTGCCTGCGCAGTTAATTCGTCCACCTTATTACAAATACACCTCACATTGAGGTTTCAGGCTAGTCTTTTTAACACACTTTGTCCCTTTACAATTTTGCTGTAACGTGGCCCTTTTTGATTTTTGCCTTGGGTTTCTCTGCGCTCCACTTTTACTTTTCTTCTTTCTATTTTTTGCTTCTGCTCCCATTCTACTTCCCTCTGTCTTCCTTCATAGTTTCCATCCCCCTGCCATATTAGTTTAACCCTCCCCAACAGCACTAACAAATACTCCCCCTTGGACATTGGTTCCGTTCCTGCCCAGGTGCAGACCGTCCGGTTTGTACTGGTCCCACCTCCCCTAGAACCAGTTCCAATGTCCCAGAAATTTGAATCCCTCCCTTCTGCACCACTCCTCAAGCCATGTATTCATCTTAGCTATCCTGCAATTGCTACTGTGACTAGTATGTGGCACTGGTAGCAATCCTGAGATTACTACCTTTGAGGTCCTACTTTTTAATTTATCTTCTAGCTCCCTAAATTCAGCTTGTAGGACCTCATCCCATTTTTTACCGATATCTTTGGTACCTATATGCACCACGACAACTGGCTGTTCACCCTACCCCTCCAAAATGTCCTGCAGCCGCTCCTTGACCCTTGCACCAGGGAGTCCCAAGGGATCCCATAATCCCTTCGCAGCACAGGTACTTAAGGAGGCTTCACAGGCTGGAGAGGCCCTCTGGAGACCTACAATAAAAGACTAAGGTCACACTTTACTTTGAACTCACAGTATCCAATCAGACTCTTTCTTCATATATAATACAGGCGACCAGCCCTGGTTCAATAAGTAGTATAGAAGAGCATTCCAGGAGCAGCACCGGACGTACGTGAAAATGAGGTGCCAATCTGGGGAAGCTGCAACACAGAACTACATGCATGCTAAATCACTGAAGCAGCATGCTATAGACAGAGCTAAGCAATGCGACAATGGTTTCGATCAAAGCTCTGCAGTCCTGCCACATCCAGTCATGCATGGTGGTTGACCATTAAACAACTGACGGGAAGAAAAGACTCCATGAACATCCCCACTCTCAATGGTAGCGGAGCTCAGCACGCGAATGCAAAAGACAAGGCTGAAGTGTTTGCAGCCATCGTCAGCCAGAAGTGCTGAGACGATGATCTATATCAGCATCCTGCTAAGGTCCCCACCATCATAGTAGCCAGTTTTCAGCCAATTCGATTCAATCCACCTGATATCAAGAAAGGTCTGAGTGCACTCGATACAGCAAAGGCTAAGGGCCCCATCAACATCCCTGTTGTCGTGCTGAAGACTTGTGCTCCAGAACTAGCCACGTCACTAGCCAAGCTGTTCCAGTACAGCTACAACACTGGTATCTACCTGACAATGTGGAAAACTGCCCAGGTATGTCCTGTCCACAAAAAGAAGGACAAATCCAATTTAGCTAATTATTGCCCTATCAGTCTAATCTCAACCATCAGCAAAGTGATGGAAGATGTCGTTGACAGTGCTATGAAATGGCACTGACTCACCACTAACCTGCTGACGGATGCCCAGTTTGGGTTCTGCCAGGACCATTTGGCTCCAGAGCGCATTACAGCCTTGGTCCAAACATGGTCAAAGGAGCTGAATTCCAAGGTGAGGTGAGAATGACGGCCCATAACATCAAGGCAGCATTTGACTGAGTACGGCATCAAGGAGCCCTAGTAAAATTGAAGTCAATGGGAATCAGGAGAAAAAACATTCCATTGGCTGGAATCATACCTAGCACAAAGGAAGATGGTTGTGATTGTTGGAAGCCAATTATCACAGCCCCAGGACATCGCTGCAGGAGTTCCTCAGGGCAGTTTCCTATGCCCAACCATCCTCAGCTGCTTCATAAATGACCTTCCCTCCTTCATAAGATCAGAAATGGAGATGTTTGCTGATGATTGCAGTGTTCAGGTCCATTTGCAACTCCTCAGACAATGAAGCAGTCCATGCCCACATGCAGCAAGAGCTGGTTGTCATTTAGGCTTGGGCTGTAAATGGCATGTGAAATTCGCACCACACATGTGCCAGGCAATGACTATCTCCAACAAGCGAGAGTCTGACCACCGCCCCTTGCCATTCAATGGCATTACCATTGCCAAATCCACCACCATCAACATCCTGGGGTTCACCATTGACCAGAAACTTAACTGGACCAGCCAGATAAATACAACAAGAGCAGATCAGAGGCTGTGTATTCTGTGGTGAGTGTCTCACCTTCTGACTCCCCAAAGCCTTTCCACCATCTTCAAGGCACAAGTCAGGAGTGTGATGGAATATTCTCCACTTGCCTGGATGAATGCAGCTCCAACAACACTGAAGAAGCTCGATTCCAGAAAAAAGTAGCCCGCTTGATTGGCACCCCATCCACCACCTCTCCACCACCTGCAGTGGCTGCAGTGTGTAACATCTACAAGATGCACTGCAGCAACTCACCACGGCTTCTTCGACAACACCTCTCAAACCCATGACTTCTACCATCTAGAAAGATAAGGGCAGCAGGTGCATGGGAACACCATCACCTTTAAGTTACCATCACCTTCAAGTTCCCCTCCAAATCAAGCACCATCCTTACTTGAAAATATATTGCCATTCCTTCACAGTCACTGGGTCAAAATCCTGGAACTACCTCCAAACAGCACTGTGGGAGTACCTCCACCACACAGACTGTAACGGTTCACGAAGGTGGCTCACCAAGACCTTTGCAAGGGCAATTAGGGATGGGCAATAAATGCTGGCCTTGTCAGCAATGTCCACATCCCAGGAACAATTTTTTTTTTAAGTACACCGTGTGTTGCTTTTCGCAAAAACATGATTATCTATTGAAAGCTGAGTGAAATGTCCAGGTATGTCTCCTTTCGAAGAAAGTGTGATACAAAAGTTGCTTTTTGCAAATATAGCTGTTGCCATTTCCCTGATGCATGTATGCACTGCAGATTGGCTGATCTGCAGATATTTTTCTTAATTAATTCCTGGATTATGGGTGTCATGTATTCAACTGTCATTGTAATCCATGTATAAACTGACCGAAGTTGTACACCGTGAGAACACTGACCACGAGGTGGTGAACTTGTGGGAGACACTCCTAACCTGGACTTTCAGGTATAAAAGGGGAAGCTCCACCCACCTTCATCACTTCAGTGCTGGAATAAAGGTTACTGGTCACAGAGTGACCTTCTCTCAAGTATGGGCCTCGTGTGCATTTGTACTGTATAGTAAGGACATATCATTGGCAATGAGAATCTGGGATTTAAACCACGCGAGCATGGCCACTAGCAGCACAGACGAGAGGTACTGTGTTGGTGATGATTGGGACGATTTTATTGAGAGACTACAGCAAAGTTTCATCACTAAGGAATGGCTGGGACATGATTCGGCCGACAAATGCAGGGCTCATCTCCTGACGGTTTGTGGATCCAGGACGTACTCCCTGATGAAGGTCCTTCTAATGCTAGAGAAGCCGGCGGACAAGACTTTTGAAGAGCTCAGTAAGTTGATCGGAGAACACTTTAAATCGGCAAGCAGCATGCACATGGCGAGACATCGGTTTTACACGCACCGGCAGCGGAAGGGCAAAGCGTTCCAGACTTCGTGGCAGACCTCCGGCGACTGGCGAGCCTATGTAAGTTCCCAGATTCATGCTGAGCGGAGATGCTGTGAGACTTTTTTATTGAGGGCATTGGGCTCGCTGCGGTTTTCAGGAAACTGATTGAGACCAAAGACTTGACCCTGGAAACAGCGGCTTTGATGGCCCAGACATTCATCTCAGTGGAGGAAGAGACCAGAATCAAGTTTGACAAAAATCTTGGTTTAAATGCAGCAAATGGACAGGGAGTCAACATTGTTAACACGGCACACAGTTCTCCAGGCAAACAAGGGCAATCGGACATGCCCGAGCATGTAGTCGAACCCAAAGGGGGAATTCAACAGAGACAATGGCTAGCTGAACGTCGATTCATGCCATCGCAAGATATAATGCGGCCAGTAATGGGGCCATCAACACCTGTTAATGGTGCGCTTAGGAACAGTTACAGAAACAGTCAGAGATGATTGACTGGTAATGGATCTTTTGTTTCCAACAATGGCTCATGTTGGAGGTGTGGAGGCAAACACACAGCCAGAGCTTGCAAGTGTCAGCAATATACCTGCAGAAATTGCAACGTCAGCAGTCACTTGGTGCGTATGTGCAGGAAGCCTGCAGCCAGTACGAGGATGACGGGCCCAATGTAAGCCCTACGAGGCCAAATGGACACTGGGGGAAATCGCTGGAAGCTGAAGTTCAGCGAGTTCATGTGGAGCACATATACAGTTCATACACCAGGACGCCACCGATAATGATGAAAGTACTCCTCAATGGCGTCCCAGTATCAATGGAGCTAGACACGGGGACCAGCCAGTCCCTGATGAGTATCAAACAGTTCGACAAGTTGTGCGCGTCCAAGGCCAGGAGGCCAAATTTATTGCCGATTGACACACAGCTACGGACATATACAAAGGAGATCATTCCGGTGCTAGGCAGCGCCACGGTAGTCGTGACCCACAAAGATTCGGAGAAAAGGTTGCCACTCTGGATTATCCCGGGGGACGGTCCGGCACTACTGGGGAGGAGTTGGCTTGCTGTCATGAATTGGAAATGGGGCGATGTCAATGCAATTTCTTCTGTGGAGTGAATATCATGCTCACAGGTCCTGGACAAATTTGAGTCACTATTTCAACCCGGCATTGGAACTTTCATGGGGATCAAGGTAGTGATTCACATAAACCCGGACGCCAGACCAGTACACCACAAGGCCAGAGCGGTGCCGTACGTGATGCGGGAAAAGATAAAAGGCGAATTGGACCGCCTACTGAGGGAAGGCATCATCTCGCCAGTCGAATTCAGTGACTGGGCGAGCCCGATTGTGCCGGTGCTCAAGGCGGATGGGTTGTTCAGGATATGTAGTGATTAGAAGACCACCATCAATCGGGTGTTACTCCAAGACCAGTACCCGCTACCAAGAGCGGAAGACCTCTTTGCGACGCTATCCGGTAGCAAACTTTTTTCAAAATTGGACCTGACCTCAGCTTACATGACCCAGGAGCTGGCAAGTGAGTCGAAGAAGCTGACCACCATCACGACACACAAGGGGTTGTTTGAGTAGAACAGATGTCCATTCAGGATTCGCTCCGCCGCCGCGATCTTTCAATGAAACATGGAAAGTCTCTTCAAGTCGATTCCAAGGATGGTGGTTTTTCAAGACGACATCCTCATCACGGATTGCGATACTGAAGAACACCTCCACAACCTGGAGGAGGTGCTACGCAGACTGGACCAGGTAGGTCTGCGACTGAAAAAGGCGAAGTGCGTCTTCCTAGCTCCAGAGGTAGAATTCCTGGTGATGAGGGTAGCAGCAGACGGGATCAGACCTACTGCGTCCAAAACGGAAGCGATCCAGAGAGCACCCAGACCCCGTAACACGACGGAGCTGCGTTCGTTCCTGGGGCTCCTGAACTATTTTGGTAACTTTCTTCCCAAATTGAGCACGCTGTTAGAGCCGCTACATGGGCTCCTACGCAAAGGTGGCGAATGGGTCTGGGTGACAGCCAGGAAAGGGCTTTTGATAGAGCACGCAATTTGTTATGCTCCAACAATCTGTTAACGCTATATGACCCATGTAAGAAACTTGTTTTAACATATGATGCGTCATCCTATGGGATCGGGTGTGTGTTGCAGTATGTCAATGCCAAGGGTCAGTTACAGCCGGTAGCTTATGCCTCCAGAAGTCCGTCCCAGGCAGAAAGGGGCTACGGGACGGTAGAAAAGGAAGCGCTTGCATGTGTATATGCAGTAAAAAAAATGCACCAGTACCTGTTTGGCAGGAAATTTGAGCTGGAGACAGATCACAAACCCCTAACGTCCCTTTTGGCTGACATAAATGCAAATGCATCGGCTCGCATATAGAGGTGGGCACTCATGTTAGCCACCTATAACTATGAAGGCCAATGAAGGCCAATGTTGGCCTTCATTGTGAGAGGGATGGAGTACAAAAGCAGGGAGGTCCTTCTGCAACTGTATAGGGTATTGTTGAGGCCGCACCTGGAGTACTGCGTGCAGTTTTGGTCACCTTACTTAAGGAAGGATATATTAGCTTTGGAGGGGGTACAGAGATGATTCACTAGGCTGATTCCGGAGATGAGGGGGTTACCTCATGATGATAGATTGAGTAGACTGGGTCTTTACTCGTTGGAGTTCAGAAGGATGAGGGGTGATCTTATCGAAACATTTAAAATAATGAAAGGGATAGACAAGATAGAGGCAGAGAGGTTGTTTCCACTGGTCGGGGAGACTAGAACTAGGGGGCACAGCCTCAAAATACGGGGGAGCCAATTTAAAACCGAGTTGAGAAGGAATGTCTTCTCCCAGAGGGTTGTGAATCTGTGGAATTCTCTGCCCAAGGAAGCAGTTGAGGCTAGCTCATTGAATGTATTCAAGTCACAGATAGATAGATTTTTAACCAATAAGGGAATTAAGGGTTATGGGGAGCGGGCGGGTAAGTGGAGCTGAGTCCACGGCCAGATCAGCCATAATCTTGTTGAATGGCAGAGCAGGCTCAAGGGGCTAGATGGCCTACTCCTGTTCCTAATTCTTATGTATACAATTCAGCACAGACTGGGCACTGAAAACTGCGCCGATGCACTCACCAGGCTCCCACTAGCCACCACCGAGGGGGCAACTGAGCATGCTGCTGAGATGGTCATGGCTGTTGAAGCTTTCGAAAGCCCGTCAGATCAAAGTCTAGACAAATAGAGACCCGCTATTGTCTTTAGTCAAGAAATGTGTCCTGAATGGGAATTGGGCAGCCACGTACGAGGCATGCCCTGAGGAATTTAAACCATTTCACAGGCGCAAGGATGAACTCTCGATTCAGGCCAATTGCCTACTATGGGGGAACCGAGTAGTCATGCCCCAGATGGACAGAGAAGCGTTCATCCGAGAACTCCATAAGGAGCACCCGGGCATTGTCATGATGAAGGCAATTGCCAGGTCACACGTTTGGTGGCCAGGGATAGATGCAGATCTGGAACTTTGTGTTCGCAGGTGCAACACATGTGTCCAGCTGGGCAATGCACCCA
Source organism: Pristiophorus japonicus (assembly GCF_044704955.1). Classification (NCBI taxonomy): domain Eukaryota; kingdom Metazoa; phylum Chordata; class Chondrichthyes; family Pristiophoridae; genus Pristiophorus; species Pristiophorus japonicus. The sequence continues at coordinate 55,470,942 of NC_091987.1, forward strand.
GGGAAGCCCCCCTTAGTCCCTGGTCCTGGCCCGCCAAGCCATGGTCACGTATCCATGTGGACTACGCAGGTCCTTTTATGGGAAAAATGTTTTTGGTTGTAGTAGATGCCTACTCCAAATGGATCGAGTGTGACATTCTCAATTCAAGCACATCCTCTGCCACGATAGAAAGTCTACGGGCAATGTTCGCCGCCCACGGTCTACCGGACGTCTTGGTCAGTGACAATGGCCCGTGCTTTACAAGCATTGAGTTCCAGCAGGCAATGGAATTAACCATCTCAGAACAGCACCATTCAAGCTCGTCTCAAACGGCCAGGCAGAACGAGCAGTGCAGATAATCAAACAGGGGATGCTCAGAATCCAAGGGGGTTCCCTACAAAGCCACTTATCACGCCTCCTGTTGGCCAATAGATCCCGAACGCACTCGCTCACAGGGGTTCCACTCGCAGAGCTGCTAATGAAAAGGATGCTCAAAACCAGGTTATCCCTCATGCACCCCACCATGAAAGAAATTGTCGAGAGCAGGCGCCGGTCACAATGTGACTACCATAACGGGAATTCGAGGGCGCGATGTATTGATGTCAATGACCCTGTCTTTGTCCTCAACTACGCTGCAGGGCCCAAATGGTTCGCAGGCACAGTGATTGCCAAAGAGGGGAATAGGATTCTGGTAGTTAAACTTACCAATGGACAAATCTGCCGCAAACACGTGGATCAAACAAAAAGGAGGTTCAGCAACCCCATAGAAGAAGCAGAGGAAGAAAACGATGTAGAATTCACTCCACCACAGGTGACCGAACATTGGAACCAAGTGGAGGAGAGCCCAGTCACTGTGGGCAGTCCGGACAGGCCTGAGGCACCGCAAACAGCAGACACTCAGGCCAGCGCCCAACAACCGGAGCCCCAACTCAGGCGCTCTACAAGGGAGCGTAAACCACCAGAGAGACTTAACCTGTGATCCCAATAAGATTTTGGGGGGGAGGTGATGTCATGTATTCAACTGTCATTGTAATCCATGTATAAACTGACCTAAGTTGTACACCATGAGAACACTGACCACTAGGTGGTGAACTTGTGGGAGACACTCCTAACCTGGGAGACACTCCTAACCTGGACTAAAAAGGGAAGCTCCACCCACCTTCATCACTTCAGTACTGGAATAAAGGTTACTGGTCACAGAGTGACGTCCTCTCAAGTATGGGCCTCGTGTGCATTTGTACTATATAATAAGGACATATCAGTGGGCATCACTGGCAGGGCTTATATTTATTGCCCATCCTTAGTTAGATGATATGGAAGTTGGATTGGAACTTGAAGTTGATGGTATGCTTCCCTTATCTTTTTGGGTGGCGGAAGTAATGGATTTGAGATGCTGCTAAAGAAGTTGGGAGTTGCTGCACTACATCCTGTCGGTATGACACACTGCATCCATGTTACACTGGTAGTAGAGGGCTGGATGTTTAAGCTAGTGAGTGAAGTTAACTGCTTTGTCCTGGTTGGTGTTGAGCTGCTTGAGTGCTGTTGCTGCTGCACCCATCCAGGCAAGCAGAGAGTTCTCTATCACATTCCTGACTTGTGCCTTTTAGATGGAGGAAAGACTTTGAGGATTCAGGAGGTGAATCACTTATCATAGAATACCCAGTTTCTGACCTGCTCTATTAAATACAACATTTCTTTGAAAAATAGAAACATAGAAACATAAAAAATAGGTGCAGGAGTAGGCCATTCAGCCCTTTGAGCCTGCACCACCATTCAATAAGATCATGGCTTTCTCTCCATACCCCTTGATCCGTTTAGCCGTAAGGGCCATATCTAACTCCCTCTTGAATATATCCAGTGAACTGGCATCAATAACTCTCGGCGGTGGGGAATTCCACAGGTTCCCAACTCTATGAGTGAAGAAGTTTCTCCTCATTTCGGTCCTAAATTGCTTACCCCTTATCCTTAGACTGTGTCCTCTGCTTCTTGACTCCCCCAACATCGGAAACATTCTTCCTGCATCTAACCTGTCCAGTCCAATCAGAAGTTTATATGTTTCTATGAGATCCCCTCTCATTCTTCTAAACTCCAGTGAATACAGGCCCAGTCGATCCAGTCTCTCCTCATATGTCAGTCCTGCTATCCCGGGAATCAGTCTGGTGAACCTTCGCTGCACTCCCTCAATAGCAAGAATGTCCTTCCTCAGATTAGGAGACCAAAACTGAACACAATATTCCAGGTGAGGCCTCACCAAGGCCCTGTACAGCTGCAGCAAGACCTCCCTGCTCATATACTCAAATCCCCTAGTTATGAAGGCCAACATTCCACTTGCCTTCTTCACCGCCTGCTGCACCTGAATGCCAACCTTCAATGACTGATGTACTATGACACCCAGGTCTCGTTGCACCTCCCCTTTTCCTAATCTGCCGCCATTCAGATAATATTTCGCCTTCCTGTTTTTGCCACCAAAGTGGATAACCTCACATTTATCCACATTATACTGCACCTGCCATGCATTTGCCCACTCACCGAACCTGTCTAAATCACTGTGCATCCTCTTAGCATCCTCACAGCTCACACCGCCACCCAGCTTAGTGTAATCTGCAAACTTGGAGATATTACTCTAAATTCCTTCATCTAAATCATTGATGGATATTGTAAATAGCTGGGGTCCCAGCACTGAGCCCTGCGGCACCTCACTAGTCATTGCCTGCCATTCTGAAAAGGACCCATTTATCCAGACTCTCTGCTTCCTGTCTGCCAACCAGTTCTCTATCCACGTCAGTACATTACCCACAATACCATGTGCTTTAATTTTGCACACCAATCACTTATGTAGGACCTTGTCAAAAGCCTTTTGAAAGTCCAAATACACCACATCCACTGGTTCTCCCTTGTCCACTCTACTAGTTACATTCTCAAAAAATTCCAGAAGATTTGTCAAACATGATTTCCCTTTCAAAAATCCATGCTGACTTAGACCGATCCTGTCACTGTTTTCCAAATGCACAGCTATTTCATCTTTAATGATTGATTGCAACATTTTCCCCACTACTGATGTCAGGCTAACCGGTCTATAATTTCCCGTTTTCGCTCTCCCTCCTTTTTAAAAAGTGATGTTACATTAGCTACCCTCCAGTCCATAGGAACTGATCCAGAATCGATAGTCTGTTGGAAAATGATCACCAATGCATCCACTACTTCTAGGGCCACTTCCTTTTGTACTCTGGGATGCAGACTATCAAGCCCTGGGGATTTATCAGCCTTCAATCCCATCAATTTCCCTAACACAATTTCCTGGATAATAAGGATTTCCTTCAGTTTCTCCTTCTCGCTAGACCCTCGGTCCCCTCATATTTCCGGAACGTTATTTGTGTCTTCCTTAGTGAACACAGAACCAAAGTATTTGTTCAATTGGTCTGCCATTTCTTTGTTCCCCATTATAAATTTACCTGATTCTGACTGCAAGGGACCTACGTTTGTCTTCACTAATCTTTTCCTCTTCACATATCTATAGAAGCTTTTGCAGTCAGTTTTTATGTTCCCGGTAAGCTTCCTCTCATACTCTATTTTCCCCCTCCTAATTAAACCCTTTGTCCTCCTCTGCTGAATTCTAAATTTCTCCCAGTCCTCAGGTTTGCTGCTTTTTCTGGCCAATTTATATGCCTCTTCCTTGGATTTAACACTATCCCTAATTTCCCTTGTTAGCCACGGTTTATATTTATTCCAGACAGGGGTGTACAATTGTTGAAGTTCATCCATGTGATCTTTAAATGTTTGCCATTGCCTATCCACCGTCAACCCTTTAAGTATCATTTGCCAGTCTATTCTAGCCAATTCACGTCTCATACCATCGAAGTTATCTTTCCTCAATTTCAGGACCCTAGTCTCTGAATTTACTGTGTCACTCTCCATCTTAATAAAGAATTCTACTATATTATGGTCACTCTTCCCCAAGGGGCCTCGCACAACAAGATTGCTAATTAGTTCTTTCTCATTACACATCACTAGGATGGCCAGCCCTCTAGTTGGTTCCTCGACATATTGATCTAGAAAACCATATTTTATACACTCCAGCAAATCCTCTTCCACCGTACTGCTACCAGTTTGGTTAGCCCAATCTATATGTAGATTAAAGTCATCCATGATAACTGCTGTATCTTTATTGCATGCATCCCTAATTTTCTTGTTTGATGCTATCCCCAACCTCACTACTACTGTTTGGTGGTCTGTACACAACTCCCACTAGCGTTTTCTGCCCTTTGGTATTCCACAGCTCTACCTATACAGATTCCACATCATCCAAGCTAATGTCCTTCCATACTATTGCGTTAATTTCTTCTTTAACCAGCAACGCTACCCCACCTCCTTTTCCTTTCTGTCAATCCTTCCTGAATGTTGAATACCCCTGGATGTTGAGTTCCCAGCCTTGGTCACCCTGGAGCCATGTCTCCATAATCCCAATTATATCATATTCGTTAATAGCTGCCTGCACAGTTAATTCATCTACCTTATTACAAATACTCCTCGCTTTGAGGCACAGAGCATTTAGGCTTGTCTTTTTCATACACTTTGCCCCTTTAGACTTGTGCTGTAATGTGGCCCTTTTTGATTTTTGCCTTGGGTTTCTCTGCCCTCCACTTTTACTTTTCTTCTTTCTATCTTTTGCTTCTGCCCCCATTTTACTTCCCTCTGTCACCCTGCATAGGTTCCCACCCAAACATTACTACCTTTGAGGTCCTGCTTTTTAATTTAACTCCTAGCTCCCTAAATTCAGCTTGTAGGACCTCATCCCATTTTTTACCTATATCATTAGTACCTATATGCACCACGACAACTGACTGTTCACCCTCCCCCTCCAAAATGTCCTGCAGCTGCTCTGAGATATCCTCGACCCTTGCACCAGAGAAGCAACATACCATCCTGGAGTCTCGATTGCGGCCGCAGAAACGCCTATCTATTCCCCTTACAATAGAATCCCCCACTCTTCTTCCTGCCCTCCTGTGCAGCAGAGCCACCCATGGTGCCATGAACTTGGCTGCTGCTGCCTTCCGCTGATGAGTCATGCCCCCTAACAGTACCCAAAACGATGTATCTGTTTTGGAGGGGGATGACCGTAAGGGACCCCTGCACTACCTTCTTTCCACTGCTCTTGAATAGTATAGTTGAGTTGAGTTTCTACTCAATGGTGACCCCACCCTCCCACACCATTCTCAGAAGATGTTGATGGTGAAAGACTCAGCGATGGAAATCCCATTGTGGAGGTGGTTAGGTTCTCTTTTGTTGGAGAATGTTATTGCCTAGGACTTGTGTAGCATGAATGTTACTTGCCACTTATCAGATCAAGTCAGGATGTTGACCAGTTCTTGCAGCATGCGGGCATTGGCTGCTTCATTATGTGAAGAATTGCGAATGAAGTTGAACATTGGGCAATCATCATCAATAGCTCCATATCTAGCATTATGATGGAGAGAAGATCATTGATGAAGCAGCTGAAGATGGTTGGGCATTGGATGCTGCCTCAAGGTGATAACCTGGAACTGAGATGATTTGCCTCTAACAACCACAACTATCTTCCTTTGTGCAAAACATGACTAAAGACACTTGGGACTTTTCCCCCTGATGCCCATTGACTTTAGTTTTACGAGGGCTCCTTGCTGCTGTACTCGGCCGGTGTCTGTAATGATATCTGGAGTTTGATCTCTCACTCTCATGTCTCCTGAAATGGCTTGGAAAATCCAATAGCAAGAAACCTTCATGATGTGGTAACCTTCATTTCCATGGGATAAGCTGTTTCTGATCCAGATGTTGTCAGCAGGTCCTTGTGAAGCAGATGGCATAACTCTGTGACAGTGTCTCACCCAAATTTGTTAACTTCATGGCATCACTTTGTTATGAAACCACATAATGATGCTGCATTCTGGTAGCAGTCTTGTTATTTGGACCTAAATTGCCAAACTGAAGGTCGGTGGCATGTGAGTTGGGCACACAAGATTGCCCTCATTTTCTGATCCCCAACCACAGCTTGCAAACTGTCCCTGATAGTGCAGGACCTCACAAATTTCCTTTGTAAAAACTATTTGGATCTAGCACACATAAAAGCGAAAGTTTGATATAACACTGACACCTGGAAGCGAAGGTTGAAGGGCGACAAAGATCTGATGAGTCACTTGGGAGTAGTTTCTACACGGGCAGAAGATGATAATGGGAGGGTTTGGGGCAGGCAGGAGAATACATAGAAAAATGTAGATGAAGTAATATGAGGAAGTCCTGTCAGTGATAGAGATCTCAGGCCTATTTGTTATGACGGGGTCAAAGTCATAACCATATGTGCATAGGGGAGTAAATGAAATACATGGGTCTTAGGAATATTTAATCTTTAGAATGTCTCCACAACAATGCCAGTGAAGTACTTAATTAGCTGATTATATATTAAGAGAATTTTATCTTTGGAATAGATGTTCTGTTTCAGAACAATGAGGTTGATTTTAACCGGGAGTCCTGGCAGTTAAAAACTATTTGGTTACTTACCCGCTCTAAACGCAACCCTATTGCACCATTTCCCATTTTAATCTGCAGGGTTATGTAGGCAAATGGGATGCCCTGCTTCTAACAGGCGAGGGCCACCTGAATATATGCAAATCAGGATCCCATTACGTCAAAGCAATTCTGATTGCATTTTACCTGGGGTCTGTGTGGGGAAGTCATCACAGCCTTTCAGCTCACAAGGTGATGGCAAGACTGGTTACAGAAGAAACCTTCCAAGGTAAGTGTAAAACTTTTCTTTATGGTGCCAGGTGGAGGAGAAGTGCTCCACTGAGCCCCACCAGAAAACTTCTCGCCTCCCCTGCCATAGACCCCTCCTCTTTCCTCACATGAGACCCGACTGAAGCCTCCTCACCCCAATTTACCTGCCTTCCTTTAGTGCCAAAAGGCCCGAACTTCCTCTCCCTCCTGCCCACCAACTGCTGCTTTCCACCCATATGGGACAGCTGACCAGCGGCATATAGATGAGACCCGGAAGTTTAAATAACTTGTTCATCAAACTTAGGCCAACGAGTGTATTCCACACTCGCCATATTCTGCACCCGACCGAAACCCACTCGGGTTAAGGTCTACCGCAGTGTCTCACACAATTACTTATAAATCATCTATCTTCAGGAATACCTCAATCCAACAGATTCTTCGTTGTTAATTGTAAATTTAAGGAATTGGTTCCTTACAAATCAAATTGTAAACCCTGGGGGCTCTTTGAATGTGAAGACACAGATATAATTGTTTTCGTTTTTTTGAGTTAAATAATAAATTGACTACATATTATAGTGAGCCTATAAGAAGCTAATAGAAATGATACCTAAATTCTTCAATTGTTTCCAATGTATAAAAGAAAGAGCTTTAGATTGGTTTGGACTTACCTCAACTGCAGAAGCATCTCTTGAAATTACAATAGATTTGCAATAAGCTTGTGTGACAGATACATTTTGCCCTGTAGAATTAATACTCGAGTAATTCTAGTTATAAATCACAATTATACCATTTGTCAGGACTCACCAATGATATAATTCAAATTTTAAAAGATGCATTAATCTTTTCAAGCAGTAAACCTATCTGTACTATCAGTTCCATAAGCCATCTACTTAAGTTTACGATGAATTTTATAAAGTTTGTTTAATTTTTGACATTTGAATAATGTCCCTATTTAATTAAAAGGTACTAGGAAGCTACTTCAGTTTTTTTTTTTAATTAGCACAAGGACTTAGCACATTGTTTAGTGCAATGTCAGCGGTGGGTGTATACTAATTATTCAGTTTAATTCTTCTAATATGATATGAGGAAGGTGATAACCTTGGCCTTTCCAGCACACTCCTAACATAATTCCGGTGGGACTGCATGGAAGTGTCATAAACTACGCTTGCTTCTGGATATGGAGTTTCCTTACATGCTTCCTGTGGTCTTTTTTGGCGGTACAGCCTCCATCCATCTCAATCTGGGTCATTGATGCAGAGAGAAAGGAGACTGAGATGGGAACATAGAGGCCCAATGTACCCTTGGTGCCCATCACGCCCAGTAGAAGGAGGTGAACCGGCTGCTTCAGTAGTGCTTATGTGGAAACTGCATTGTTCCCAACCCCGTGATCCGACCATACCCCAACACCAGACCTGTCAGCCCTGCGATCCGACAACCCCCACATCCCCGATCTCCGAACTTCCCCGTGATCCGACCATACCCCAACACCAGACCTGTCAGCCCCGCGATCCGACAACCCCCACATCCCCGATCTCCGAACTTCCCCGTGATCTGACCATACCCCAACACCAGACCTGTCAGCCCCACGATCTGACAACCCCCGTATCCCCGATCTCCGAACTGCCTCGCGATCCGACCACCACTCTCCCCTCCCCTCCCACCCTTGATTTCCGGCTTACTTTGCAAAAAGACCATCACCCCACCCCTGATCTCCGACCTGCCCTGTGATCCGACCAGCCCCGAACCCCCAATCTCCAGCCTGCCCTGGCAATCATGATTGCCAGGGACTATCCCCAAGGGTTGCACTGGCTTTCTCCCCCTGCAGCTGGCCAGCCGGTCAATTTGGTTGGCTGTCGGGCAGGCAACGGAAGAAATAGTTTACAATGAGGTCCTTCCATTAAATTCAGCAGAATATCCACATCCATGGCCTCGCCGGGTTCCCCCCACACTGGTGTACTTCCCACACCCTCCCTGCCTTCCTGTTTATTTGTTTCAAAAAGCTCGAAACCATCCAGGACAAAGCAGCCCGCTTGATTGGCACCCCATTCACCACCTTCAAAGTTCACTCCCTCCACCACCGACATACCGTGGCTGCAGTGTGTACCATCTATAAGATGCACTGCAGCAACTTGCCAAGACTTCTGCGGCAGCACCTCCCAAACCCACGACCTCTACCACCTAGAAGGTTAAGGGCAGCAGGCACGTGGGAACACAATCACCTGAAAATTCTCCTCCAAGTTACATACCATTCTGACTTGGAAATATATCGCCATTCCTTCATCACTGCTGGGTCAAAATCCTGGAACTCCCTCTATAACAGCACTGAGAGTACTTTCACCTTAAGGGCTGCAGCGGTTCAGAAGGTGGCTCACCACCATCTTCTCAAGAGCAATTAGGGATGAGCAATAAATGCTGACTTTGCCAGCAACGCGCACATCCCGGAACAAATAAAAACATTTTAAAAATGACAACCAGACAGAAAATTTACAAATAAGTGAGGCGTGAGTGGAGAAAATGAAAGCACTACGTTATTCCATTTAAGGCATTTAATAAAGAATTCTGAACTAAGTTTTTTTGTGTTGCTGAAAGGATCTATCATCTGTGGCAGAAGAAGAGAAGGAAATGCTTTGATGCTGATATTTTGCAATGTCACTGTCAGACTGACAGGCTCAGACAATGGAGAATATTCAAGGTGCTGATCATTGGAGGTACAACAGTGGTGAAATTCTACAATAGCATCACTAAGAACTACAATTTTATGGTGAAGAGTAATGTGTCAAAAAGTTGGGGCAGAATTTCTGATGTCCCGAAGTTTCTACGGACCCAGGAAGGCATCAGAAAAGCCGGTTTTCAGCGCGCAATGCGCATGCGCTGAAAACCGGCTTTTCCGATCTGTCAAGCTGGAACTTGACAGATCGTAGCCAGATCGGGAGCGAGGACATTTGTATGGGCAAGACTGGGCTATTTACCCATATCTTGCCCGGCAAATGTCCTCAAAAATCTTGTGCCTGAAAAAGCAGGCGCATAGCCTACTTTTACAGGTGCAAACATTTTAAAACACAGAAAAAGAATTGTAAAATAAAATTTAAAACACATAGTTTATTGTTAAAAACCCTCCCCACTACGATAAGTTTATTGTTAATCATAATTTTAAAACATTTTTAAAAATCGGGAAAATATTTTAATTTTGTAAGACATAATAACTTTAATTTCAATTAATTTTAAATATGTGTGGTCTGTTTTTTATTTTTTATTATTTTGTGTGATTTCTTTTGTTCCCATTAATAGCACTGAGAACTCGTAGTTACCTGAGTCTCAGTGCTATTAATGCGAACCTGGGAAATACCTGATTAGCTGAGCAGTCACACGTGACTGCATCTTTTGCGTCGGGATCCTCTGTGTTATGTATGTTAATGTATGTACTGTAACACTAGACCACTGAATGTACCTTCACACTGTATACACAATAACTGTACCACCCCCAGAGGGTGCTACTGGTGGAGACCAAGTATAAAAGGGAGCTCACCTTATTGTGTCCTTACTCAACGAGCTGCAATAAAAGTACTATACCCTTATTTTGTGGAGTCGTTATTAGAGTGCTTGCATATACTACAACTAGCGATGAGGTTACGAATTTCCACGCACAACATGTTGAACCTAAGCAACTTCCAACAATTCGCTGATGGGGAAGATTGGGATGCCTTTGTGGAAAGGCTCAAACACTTTTTTATCGCGAACGATCTGGCTGGAGACACACCGACCTCGCTGACTGATAAGTGCAGAGCCATCCTGCTCAGCAGTTGTGGGCCCAACATCCATGGCCTCGTTAAGGACCTGCTAGCCCCAGCGAAGACGACAACCAAGACTTATGCAGAGCTCGTAGCTATAATACAACAACAACTCAAACCTAAAGCGAGCATCCTCACAGCCAGACACTGGATCAACACCCACCGATGGCCCGAAGGCCAAGAAATTGCTAAATATGCTGCAGACCTGAGAAGATTGGCTGCACCGTGTGATTTTGGCGACCACCTCACCACTAAGGGACATCTTCGTTATTGGAATCAGCCATGAGGGCCTCCTCCATAAGTTGCTCTCTGCTGACACTACGGTCACCCTGCAGAAGGCAATCAAAGTGAGTTAGGCATTCATGATTTCGGTCTGCGACTCCAAGAGGATGATGACTCGCCCGCAGGACTCTAACCCGACGAGTACACTGAACCGAATGGCACCTTTCAGAGGCAAGGCTGCTGCCCCGAGTCCCGCAACCCTGCGTCTGCCACATGGGGCCAACTGGCTAGTCCCGTGCTGGCGCTGTGGAGGAAACCACAGGGCCCACCAGTGCCACTACAAAGACTATACCTGCAAAGGCTGTAACACTAAAGTTCATCTCCAGCGAATGTGTAGAAGAAATTTTACTCACAGAGTTGCTGATGAGTTGACTGATCACCCGGGCTCCAGCGCTGATGAAGACTGTTGTGTATCTGTAATGCATGCACTCCCATGTTCCGCCACCAGGGAGCTCATCCCCTGAAGTCCCAAGGGATCCCAGCATCCCTTGGGAGCATTGTATATAAGCCGGCCCCGAAGGCCTGTTCCTCACTCTGGAGTGTCTTATTAAAGACTGAGGTCACTGTTACTTTAACCTCCCTGGGGGAACAATGGGGCACCTCCAACGAGCTTGCAAATGAGCTGCAAGCTCTGCAAAACCTGCTAACCACACGTGGCAGAGGAAGATCGGTCCATGGTGGATCAAAGCAATTTCGAGCCTCAGAGAGAGGAGGCAGATGCTGAAGTACACGGGGTGCACACATTTTCGATGAAATGTTCACCTATAATGCTAAACGTAAAATTGAATGGCTTATCCATAGCCATAGAACTAGACACTGCCGCTAGCCAATCCATCATGAGTAAAAAGATGTTTGAGAGGCTGTGGTGCAACAAGGCATTCAGACCAGCCCTGAGCCCCATTCACACGAAACTGAGAACGTACACCAAAGAGCCTATCACTGTTCTGGGCAGCGCCATGGTCAAGGTCACCTACGAGGGCACAGTGCATGAACAGCCACTCTGGATTGTCCCGGGCGATGGCCCCACACTGCTTGGAAGGAGCTGGCTGGGCAAAATCCGCTGGAACTGGGATGACATCCGAGCGCTATCACATGTCAATGAGGCCTCACGTACCCAGGTTCTTAACAAATTTCCTTCCCTTTTTGAGCCAGGCATTGGAAACTTTTCCGGGGCGAAGGTGTGGATCTACTTGGTCCCAGAGGCACGACCCATTCACCACAAGGCGCGTGCGGTACTTCACATGATGAGGGAGAGAGTGGAAATCGAGCTGGACAGGCTGCAACGTGACGGCATCATCTCCCCAGTGGTATTCAGTGAGTGGGCCAGCCTGATTGTTCCAGTACTCAAAAGTGATGGCACGGTCAGGATTTGCGGCGATTGTAAAGTAACTATTAATCGTTTCTTGCTACAGGACCAATACCCGTTACCTAAGGCAGATGACCTATTTGTGACGCTGGCAGGAGTCAAGATGTTTACCAAGCTTGACCTGACTTCGGCCTACATGACACAGGAGCTGGAGGAGTCTTCGAAGGGCCTCACCTGCATCAACACGCACAAGGGACTGTTCATCTACAACAGATGCCCGTTTGGAATTCAGTCGGTTGCAGTGATCTTCCAGAGAAACATGGAGAACCTACTCAAGTCGGTACCACACACGGTGGTCTTTCAGGACGACATATTGGTCACGGGTCGGGACACCGGCGAGCGCCTACAAAACCTGGAGGAGGTCCTCCAGCGATTGGATCACGTCGGGCTGCGGCTGAAGAGGTCGAAATGCGTCTTCATGGCAACAGAAGTGGAGTTTTTGAGGAGAAAGATCGTGGCGGACGGCATTCAGCGCAAAGGTGAGAACTGGGTATGGGGAAAAAAACAAGTAATTGCTTTTGAGAAAGCCAGAAACATTTTATGCTCCAACAAGCTGCTTGTATTGTATAACCCATTTAAAAGACTTATGCTAGCAAGTGACGCATCGTCGTACGGAGTCGGGTGTATATTACAACAAGCTAACGTTGCGGGGAAGTTGCAAACTGTCGCCTATGCTTCCAGGAGCTTGTCTAAGGCCGAGAGAGCCCATAGCATGATTGAGAAAGTGGCATTAGCGTGTGTGTTCGGGGTAAAGAAAATGCATCAGAACCTGTTTGGCCTCAAATTTGAGCTGGAAACCGATCACAAGCCCCTCATATCCCTGTTCGCTGAAAACAAGGGGATAAATACTAATGCCTCAGCCCGAATACAAAGGTGGGCACTCGCGTTATCAGCGTATAACTATACCATCCGCCACAGGCCAGAGAACTGTGCAGATGCTCTCAGTTGGCTACCATTGCCCACCACGGGGGTGGAAATGGCGCAGCCTGCAAACTTGTTGATGGTGGCGCAGCCCGCAGACTTCTTGATGGTCATGGAAGCTTTTGAAAATGATAAATCACTTATCATGGCCCGCCAGATTTGGACTTGGACCAGCCAAGATCCTCTGCTGGCCCTAGTAAAAAACTGTGTACTACATGGGAGCTGGGCCAGCATCCCCATTGAAATGCAAGAGCCAATCAAGCCGTTCCAGCGGCAAAAGGACGAGCTTAGTCCATTCAGGCAGACTGCCTGTTGTGGGATAACCGCGTTGTGCTCCCAAAAAAGGGCAGGGAGATGTTCATCTCGGATCTCCACAGCACACACTCAGGTATAGTATTGATGAAAGCGATAGCCAGATCCCACGTGTTGTGGTCCGGTATCAACTCTGACTTAGAGTCCTGTGTACGGCAATGCAGCGTGTGTGCTCAGTTAAGCAATGCGCCCAGAGAGGCACCATTAAGTTTGTGGTCCTGGCCCTCCAGACCATAGTCGAGGATCCATGTCAACTATGCGGGCCCGTTTCTCGGTAAAATGTTCTTGGTGGTGGTGGATGCTTTTTTAAAATGGATTGAATGTGAAATAATGTCAGGAAGCACTGCCACCATCACCATTGAAAGCCTGAGGGCCATGTTTGCCACCCACGGCCTGCCTGACATACTGGTCAGTGACAACGGGCCATGTTTCACCAGTGCCGAATTTAAAGAATACATGACCCGCAATGGGATCAAACATGTCACCTCAGCCCCATTTAAACCAGCCTCCAAAGGGCAGGCAGAGCGGGCAGTACAAACCATCAGAGCCTTAAACGAGGCACAGAAGGCTCACTCCAAACCCGCCTGTCCCGAGTACCGCTCAGCTACCGCACGAGACCCCACTCGCTCACAGGGGTGTCCCCAGCTGAGCTACTCATGAAAAGGACACTTAAAACCAGACTCTCGCTGTTTCACCCCAACCTGCATGATCAGATAGAGAGCAGGCGGCAGCAACAAAATGTAAATGATGGTCGCACCACTGTGTCACGGAAAATTGATCTGAATGACCCTGTGTATGTGCTAAGCTATGGACATGGTCCCAAGTGGATCGCGGGCATGGTGATAGCTAAAGAAGGGAATAGGGCCTTTGTAGTCAAACTAGACAATGGACAAATTTGCAGAAAGCACCTGGACCAAACAAGGCTGCAGTTCACAGACTGCCCTGAACAACCCACAGCAGACACCAGCTTTTTCGAGCCCACAACACACACCCAAAGGATCATTGACACCACCCCGGACCAGGAAACCGAACCCATCACTCCCAACAGCCCAGCAAGGCCAGGCTCACCTAGCAGCCCTGCAGGGCCAACAACATGCCAGCCCAGTGAGGGCACAGCCAACACACCAGACAGACATTTGTACAGAGGCAATCCACCAGGGAAAGAAAGGCTCCCGACCGCCTCACCTTGTAAATAGTTTTCACTTTGACTTTGAGGGGGGTGTGATGTTGTGTATCTGTAAAGCTGGACTCCCATGTTCCGCCACCAGGGAGCTCATCCCCTGAAGTTCCAAGGGATCCCAGCATCCCTTTGGAGCACTGAATATAAGCCTGCCCCTAAGGCCTGTTCCTCACTCTGGAATGTCTTATTAAAGACTGAGGTCACTGTTACTTTAACCTCCCTGTGTGCAGCCTCATCTGTGTTAGGAACACAATAAAGATGAAGTGGCTCAGCCCCTGGAAGAGGTGTACAGAGTGTATACCTGCTCCACCGAGAGTTCCCGTGGAAAATGGAAGTAGAAATCAACGGTGTTCCAGTCTCGATGGAGATCGACACAGGGTCGAGCCAATTGCTGATGAATCAGACGGCCTTCGAGAAACTCTGGGACAATCCCACCAAACAACCCAAATGCACCCAATCCAGGCGAAGTTGCTCACTTACACAAAAGACACCATCCCAGTTGTTGGCCACTTTGGTGCAAAGTATTATCTGAATGGTGGCAGATTAGGAAAAGGGGAGGTGCAACGAGACCTGGGTGTCATGGTTCATCAGTCATTGAAAGTTGGCATGCAGTTGCAGCGGTGAAGAAGGCAAATGGCATGTTGGCCTTCATAGCTAGGGGATTTGAGTATAGGAGCAGGGAGGTCTTACTGCAATTGTACAGGGCCTTGGTGAGGCCTCGCCTGGAATATTGTGTTCAGTTTTGGTCTCCTAATCTGAGGAAGGATGTTCTTGCTATTGAGGGAGTGCAGCGACAGGTCACCAGACTGATTCCAGGGAGCGCTGGACTGACATATGAGGAGAGACTGGATCGACTGGGCCTGTATTCACTGGAGTTTAGAAGAATGAGAGGGGATCTCATAGAAACATATAAACTTCTGATTGGACTGGACAGGTTAGATGCAGGAAGAATGTTCCCGATGTTGGGGGAGTCCAGAACCAGGGGACACAGTCCAAGGATAAGGGGTAAGCAATTTAGCTCCGAGATGAGGAGAAACTTCTTCACTCAGAGAGTTGGGAACCTGTGGAATTCCCTACCGCAGAGAGTCGTTGATGCCAGTTCAATGGATATATTCAAGAGGGAGTTAGATATAGCCCTTACGGCTAAAGGGATCAAAGGGTATGGAGAGAAAGTGGGAAAGGGGTACTGAGGTGAATGATCAGTCATGATCATATTGAATGGTGGTGCAGGCTCGAAGGGCCGAATGGCCTACTCCTGCAGCTATTTTCTATGTTTCTATGTTGGCAGCGTGGATGTCCAGGTGTCCCATGGTGGCACGATGCACAAGCTTCCTTTGTGGATCGTTGCTTGTGATGGTCCAACGCTGCTGGGAAGAAGATGGATGAAGCAAATCCAAATCTGTTGGAGCTGGGAAAGCCTCCAGGCGCCGGCGGTCGACGTCCTACATGGCTCCAAACTTGGATCCATCATAGCACCTGGAAATCCTACCATCCAGCTCGACTGCGTGGCGATGACACAGACTGCACAACTCAACGGTGAGATGATCCAACCTGAACGACCAGACCTCACCTTCCGGGCTTCAGTGGCAGGACTCCGAGGGAAGAAGATCGGCATTGAAGATAGATTCCCGGCTTCCGTGGCAGAACCTGGGGAGAAAAGTATCATCGCAGCCTACCTCGTGGCAAGAAGGAAGATGGCGCCCGCACCATGTGGTGAAGCACCTGAAATTAAGATGGCCGTGACCAGACCATGAGGGGCAGCGTTGAGGGAGCAACACGTGATGCCGGGCAGCGAACCGGATTGGGGTAAAGATTGCAAGGCCCTCTTAATGGAGACCGGCAACCTAAAACACTTAAAGGGACAGTTCCACTCTTGGTACAGTGATGCCGGTGACACTAATGATGAAGGCGTAATTAATTAAAGCAAGTATATAAATGTACTGTTGAACAGTGATGCTGGGAATGCTAATGAGACAAATGTAACTAACAAAGGCAGGTATTCAAATGTAATGTTGCACACTGATAGTACACAGGGAAGTGTTGTAATGGACAAATGTGAAAATGTAAAGACAAATGACAATGTCGAGTCGGCTGGTTGCGGTCGGAGCCAATGTATCATGAATGCTAATGATAAAATGAGAAATGATGCCGGGTTCTACATGTATGCCGACAATGCCAAAGGCAACCTCCTGTGGGAAACACCCAGGTCTAATGGGCTACCTGATCATGTAACCTGTGCCTCCGGGACCAATGTGATGCCCCAGGGAGGGTGCACACACACACACACAGTGGGAGCATACCCACCACAGGGCCAGCGATCAATGGACAGCACAGGCACCGCCACTGGCAACCTGCCCCAGATCGCCCTACCCCGCTGCCACCAGGGCCAGCACCGGGAGCAAGAGGCCAGCACCCTCCAGCTTTCCTGGCGGGACCTGGGATGGCCTGACCTGACTTCCACCACCATGAAGAGCAGCAATGGGAGAACAGGAAGGCTACACCACCCTGTGGCTCTGCCCACCATTAAACATCATCACCCATCCAAACAATATAATGTATGTACCTTACCTTTAACATGTACTTGCTCCACCACTGCTGAATTCAAAAACAGTGACACAACCAACCAGATCCCTTACCCACTCTACATGTATGCCAATGCAGGTGTTGAGCCACACACATGCTATGTATGGCGGGGGGAGGGGAGGAATGGATGTATGTAGCCATGAACACATGGATCACACCCAGAACCCACACAACCCTCACTACAACCTCCAACTGTCCACCGCTGACCACTTCCCAATGTCATGGCAATAAGGACTTGGGGGTCCACAGGGAGAGAACCATTCCCAAGCAAAGACAAAGTGCAAGGGCTTTGGGCACTCAAGTCGAGGGCCAGAGAACACAGTGCAAAAGCCTGTGGCACAAAACTTAGGGGGAAGTATTGTTATGTATGTTAATATATGTACTGTAACACTAGACCACTGAATGTACCTTCACACTGTATACATGTTACCTATACCACCAGAGGGTGCTGGTGGAGACCTAAAGGTCACCTGCACACTGCAGGTAACTCAGTATAAAAGGGAGCTCACCTCATTGGGTCCTCACTCAAGGAGCTGCAATAAACGGACTAAGGTCACTACAGTTCAAGTACTGTACCTTTAATTTGTGGAGTTGTTATTAGAGTGCTTGCATATACTACACTCTGCATGGGAGCGCGCTTCGCAGCGCGGGAGGAGAAGGCTTCCCCATTGGAAATCAGTGCACCTCCGAGACCACCAGGTAAATTCTTTAAAAATATCCAGCGAGGAGGCAATTGCCCATGGGAAGATTCGCAGAGGAATTTCTGGGTCATTATCTTTTATTATCTTGAAAATAACTGGAAATATAAAATAAATACTTGCATTTGAACCAAATGGTTAAATCCACCGTGGAAGGTAGACTAAATAAAATTCACAGTTAAATGAATAAGGGAAGAAAGAAGGATCAGAGGCTGGAACTTCTTGAAGTCACGCCACCACCTAGCGGCGGTATTACAGAGGTAAACATGGATCGCGTTTTTAGTACCGCCGGAATAACATTAAGAACGAAGGCCGCTAGTTTCACCAAAAATTGCCCAGCGGTACATGTCCGGCAGTGGCGGTATTCATAGTCGTGGAAGACTGGGTTTTTTTTGGAGGCTGGGCAAAACAGGCCCACTGCGCATGCACAATTTTGTTTTTCTTGAAGTCCATTTTTCCCGCGATTCGGAGTCAGGGGTCACCCGCGCTTGTGCAGAAGGTCCATTTTCATCGAGTGAGTGAGTGAGTGAGTGAGAGAGAGGAGAGAGGATATATTGGTCAAGAGGAGAGCATAATTAAACAAAACAGAAAGAAGAATAGAAATTAGAGAAAGATTACTGCACATAAAGCAAGATTATTCTTTTGAATTACACCCAAAAAAAAGTAGAAAGGAGAGGTGGAATGAGAGGTAGGGGGAAGAGGAGGAGATTTACCCTGGATGCCCAAGAGGCACTGGTGTCTGAGCTGGAGGCCACATGGGGTCAATTGACCAGGGGTGGATGTGGGAATCCCCCCCCCCCCGGCCATTTACCAGAGGATCTGGCACGATATTTTGGAGGCGGTGTCCTCAGTGGCACAAGTCCATCAGCGGGCCAACCAGTGGCGGAAGAGATGGAACGACCTAGTTTCAGCCGCGAGAGTAAGTAATATTTTTAATCATGCACTCCCTCATTACTTAAAATGTAAATCTGACAGATATTAATGTAGGTAGGCTAAGTATCACACCTTACTTGCTATGAATGATCTTATTACGATGGCTTTCTGAGATTTTAAAAGATGTTTGTGCACTTAGATATGTTCCTCATGGACCACATGCAGCCTAATGGTACATTAATGGGACATTGAACAATGCACGCAGAATGAGGTCAATTTTGGCCAGGAGTTGCTCTGTTTTTTTTGAAGCAACTTGATTTTACTGGAGTATCTTAAAAATCCCCATTTTGCACATTCAATTTGCGCCAGTGTAAGTGAGTTAGTTAGGATTTTTTTAGTTGTCTTTTTTCTCAAAAGGGAGCATTACCAGCCATCTATGCCAGTTTTGGCATTTAGGCCACTTTGGCCAGCTAATAGTTACTCCAAATCTGCTTCAGCCAGCGTATGTGGCCACTTCAGAAAACCCTTGCGGAGGTCAGCAGAACTTAATGACTTGACTAAAGAATGTGAATAGGATCAAACAGCTACACAGGACATCATATGACAAACTTCGCAAAGTTAATTTACTATACAACAGAAGTATTCATGGAAGCTAAAACTACAAAAATAAAAGAAGTAAAAGATAGTTGAATTAAATTGCCCTAATCTCACAACTAACTTAAACAACTATTTGTTTACAATGATTATACTGGGCCAAAATTGAGCCCATATTATCTAAATAAAGTCTACTTCAATAAATAAGATATTCTCTCAGTGTTCCTCCGCCACTAATATTCTTCTTTCACAATAGCACCAGGTGAATAGGCTTGACAAATGGTCACCACTATTCAAAAGAGACAAAACATATTTACATAATGTTTTCAAAATATCCAAAAGTCCAGGAAAATGACAAGCCATTAAGAAAGTTCAAAAATAGCTACAGTGCATAAAATTTCAAACCTGAGGTCGATGGCACCGGGAGGCCACTCAGCCAGGGCTAGGGGCGAGCATCGGGCCCCATACACACAGCGGCTGTAGCACACACACAGAGAGGCTGGGGGCGAGGAACTACTGCGCATGCACGGACACTCCACTGCGCATGTGCAGATGTCCTGGCATTGTTTTCAGCGCAGGACGCTGGCTCCACCCCGACCCGACTGGCCACACTGTGCAACGACCGAGGAGAGGCCGGACAGCGGCCAAAGTGGGGAGCGATTTTTTTTCAGTGCATTTATCAATGGAGAAAAGCAGCGCATCTCCGGTAAGTGTGCCGAAAAAAGGGGTGGGCCAAACTTTTAAAACATATCAGAAACATATAAAAATAAAATTTAAAAATACATATTTATGTTAAAAACCCTGGTAACTCAGGTAATTTAATTTTAAACCATAAAACTTAAAAAAAAAATCTACAAATGTTTTTTTTCAAAAACATTTCTATCAATTTTAATTTCTATAATGTATTTATGTGAGGTGTTTTTTTAATTTTTTTATGTAGTGTTTAGAGGTGTTTCTCATTCATAGTAATAGGAGTTTCAGACTTACGAAACTCCTATTACTATGAATGAGAAAATACTTTACCGTGATTGGGTAACCAGGCCCACGTGACTCCTATGGACATCCCAACATGAACGCACTCTGTTATGCAAGAAGAGGAGGTCTCGAGTCCAGAACCTCCGGTGAGCATTCGACCAAAAGGTAAGTGCGCATCTTTCATCCTATTTTAGTCAAACGCCTGCGGGAAGAAGAAATCGGGATTTCAGGGCCAATGTTATTGTTCGTTCAAAAATGTTATTTTTAGTCACACATTTGATTTTAAAAAATCATTTATTAACTGTTTAATTTTTCAAAGTTTTACAAAATTTCAAATTTTATGAAAATCTTTTTATTCAACTTAACCATTCTTGTAGTTTCTCACTCACTTTTCGAAAATGAAGGGTAACAGTCATTATAAGGGTTGCATACAGTGGCCATGCAAAGATGAAATGTAACTCTCACCATTCAAGCAAAGCATTCACTTATGAGCTGCTGACGTAGCAGTTTTGCAGTCGCAAAAGCTCCACAAGGTTTCCCCTGTGGTGTTGGAAGGGGGGTGGTGGTGGCATGGGTTCATCGCCAGGTTCCTCATCCTCCTCGACCTCCTCCTCCTCCTCTTCATCCTCCCTTCTCTCCTGAGGTGGTCCTGCAGTTCCCTATGGCAATTCTTGTCCTCTCATGATGGCTAAGTTGTGCAACATGCAGCACACCACAATGAATTCAGCGACCTGCTCGGAGTGGTATTGCAGGCTGCCTCCAGAGTGGTCCAGGCATCGGAAGTGTTGCTTGGGCACTCCAATTGTCTTTCCGACGATATTGCGTGATATTTACAATAATATGGCTGTTATTGTAGCGATGCTCGGCTTTTGTCTGAAGGTTCCGGAGGGGGTCATGAGCCAGGTGGCGAGGCTGTATCCTTTGTCCCCCAGCATCCAGCTGTGACCTTGTGGCTGACTCTTAAACAGGTCAGAGACAGTGCTCTCACACAAGATGTAAGCATCATGGATGCTCCCTGGAAAATTGGCATTTACCGTCATGATGCGCTGCGTGTGGTCACAGACGAGCTGCACATTCAGGGAGTGGAATCCCTTATGGTTTTGGTACACCTCTGCCTCCTGTAAAGGTGCTCGCAGGGCGATGTGTCAATGGCACCCTGAACTTTGGGGAAGTCAGCAATTCATGCCAAACTCAAAGCCCTCTCACTCTGTGCCTCTCTGCTCATTGGGAAGTTTATAAACTCCATGCTGCATGCGTACAGTGCATCAGTTACCTGGCAAATGCAGCAATGTGTGGCGTGCTGAGAGATGCAGTATATGTCCATAGCTGACGCCTGAAAGGAGTCGGATGAATAGAAGGCAAGTGCCACAGTCACCTTCACCTCGACGGGCAGTGTAGTCCTGTTGGTGCTGGTAAGCTGCAGATCTGTCTTTATGAGCTGGTATATCTCATTGATCACCTCTTTTCAGAAGTGCAGCCTTCTAACGCACTGTGTATCAGACAGGTGCAGGTATGAGGGCTTCTCCCTGAACATTCGTTCGGGGTGAGGCCCCCTCCGCATCATGAATCTGCAATCTCTTTGATTAGGCTCATAACACTTTCAATAAACCTTCTTCCAGCTCGATTCCGCATCATATAAGTACATGGGCAAAGAGCTGAAATATTGGCAGAGAAATTATGGACCCCATTTTTTAACTGTCCTCAAATGTCCTCAAGTATCCTCAAATGTCCTCAAAATAACCAAATATGTCCTTAAAATTTACTCCAATGTCCTCAAATACTCTCAAATAATTTCAAATACCCTTTAAATCCTACTCTCAAACAACTTTTAAGCTCTCACTAACCTCAATCAGCCTTCTTTCAAGATCTTCCGATTTTCAAAATGGCGTCCCTACCACTGGGTTATGATCAGGTAAGACCTGAGTTTTCTGGGTGGTATTTTAGTCCGGCGGTAAAAATGATGGATTTGATTAATTTATCGGCAGCGGTATTTTTGGGTGGTATTTCAACATTGCACACTGAATGACGTCAAAATAACTATGAAAAATATGGGCGGGCAGGCGGTAAATGACTGAAGAATTTACCACCGCTGCTATTTGGCCAGTAAGTGGGTGGTAATTTCTACTTTGGGCGGCATTTCAGCAATAAACTGTTTTCTGGTGGTAAACGGGTGGTAAAATGGGCAGCACATGGGCGGAAAGCTGATTAATTTCCAACTCAATGTTACGTACATCTGAAGTCATTTTTGAAAGTAATAGGTAACTAGTGTTACCAGTACATCGGTCAGTCAGTCATGTGACATATTGCTTCAGTAAATTTGCTGTATTACATTGCGTTAGGCTGTAGAAAACACCCGAAACTGGACTCCAGATCCTGGACTGCTCCATGTACGATCTAGTTAAATAGATTACATGCCGAACAAAAGCAAATGTTTGGGACAATGAAGATTTGCTTCAGGTATCTGAAGTGAAGCAGAGGAGCAATACATTGTTCCACAGGGACATAGATTTTTGTAGCATGTAAAATTCTACTCTGTGTTCTTTGTCATGAGATTATGATACATGTTCTTAAATTTAAACTAAATATTTATTGAGAAGAACCAAAGTGCTAGATAGAGCAGGTAATTGTGGCAAAAATGATCAAGGCAGGCTTCAGCAAGTTGCAGGGTTCTGTCAAGATTAGATTGGTTAAACCAATTTTCTGGAGCATTAGCGATTCAGCTCAAGGCTATTTCTGCCCAGTGATTTTTGAACTAATCAGAAGAAAGGAAAATAACATTCCACAATATGTTGCCTCCATTGTCTTTTGTAGATAGTTAGTAAACAAGGCAAGCAAGTATCAAAACGTTGATGGAGGTTGAAATTTAACTTCGGGGAAGCACAGAACGGTTGGTATTGGATCGCCTGGGCATTATACATGCCGCACAACTTTCTTTTCCCTCAAATGGGTGTATAATGGGCGTGCTGACTCACTATTTTATACCCGCACTGAAGTTCAATTTCACCCCAAGAAATTCAAACTGCGGGTCATTTTTTAATCATTTTTTTAATGGCTTTCTTTGGACTTCGGGGAGGAAATTGCCCCGCACCCCAATTGGGGACGGTAACCTTCTGGGTCTGGGACTTTTATCGCCCGCAGGTCTCGCCCCCAACACGGAGTTGGGCATTACGCCCCTCAAAGGAAGCGGAGCACTGCCGTCGGCACTCCACGTCATTTGAGGGGTGCTCACGGGGCGGTAGCGCGGCGCTGAGTCTAGTGCTACGCGGATGATCCACATAGCGCTGATGTGCTGCAACGCCCTGCCCCTTCCAATAAAGGGGAAGGCCGCTGTGCACTCTGCATGGCCCTTTGGTGGTCACCACTGGATCACCAGGGCAGTGTGAGACCAGGCCAGCAGCCCAGCACCCGTGATGGAGTGCCGGGCTGCACGATGGTGCCCCAAACCATGCTAGAGCTGCCGTGGTCAGGGTGACTCAAGAGTCGGCTGACCAACAAGGGCGGCAGCCTGGGAGTGGATGTCTGCCAGCTTCGTGACCTGTGAAGCTGGTGTTGACATCAGCCTGCGCCAGCCTCGAAGCCCGCTGAGCAATTTTCCCCGTGGGACTTTAAGGGGTCGGCATGGGACGGTGAACGGTCAGCGAGTACGGCGGTGACGTCATCACCAGCGGCACGCCGGCCCAGGGCGCGCCGCTGCCAGGCCACGCCTCTCAAACCTCCGGGACAATTTCCCAGGAGGCGGTAGCATCCCCCTCCCCGGGCAAAAACGTCCTTGCGCCCCATTAGTGCCCTGCGGAGGCACTAACGGGGCTGTAAAAAGGGGCAATTTCGTCCACCAGATATCTCTGTAATGTCTCAGGTTGGGTTATTGTTGCCCCGATTTTGAACTTTTGGACATAAAAGTAGTGCTGACTGATTTCCTGCAGTTATAGCTGAGCCAATATATATTTTTGCCTTTACTGGGTCTTATCTTATCCATTCAATTAACCTTTTCAATCGCTGAGCACCAGAATTAAACATTGTTAATAATAATAAATAATCATCGCACAGTGGATGTGTGAACAGTGGGTCTGGGGCACAAACAACTACCATTAAGTTTGAGGCTCAAGACTGGGACTGCATATGAAGAGATGAAATGTGCTGGTCGGTGGACTCAGGCTGAGTAAGGAGCTAGAAGGTGAGAGACGCTTGGATGGGCAAAGCATGTCTGGTGAGGCAATGGAGAGGTCTCAGGCTGGCTTCAGCAATGATGAGCATGACCTGGTAGACATAGAGAAGGGGCAGGAAGTGCAAAGTCTTTACATTGTGTGGGAGAATGAGGTTCACATGAAGGCATTGGAATGGGAATGGAAATAGTACTCACCCTGATGACCGTAGTAAGGCCGTTAAATGTATTGTACATTGGGTCGCTGTTGTGGGCACCATACTCTGGGCTGTAACATAATCAGCCACCTCCCTCCAGAGCCTTCTCAAGGGCGGTGGGTGAGAAGTGGGTAGATAGCTGGCGTCTTCCTTGCTCCTCCATTTTCATGCTCTGAAGACCCTGTAATGTTGGAACTGCGCATGCGTGAACTTGAGTTGCCGCACCTTTAAGACTCGGCTGTTCCCAGGGTCTGACTCGGTGTTCCATGCATGAGCAATTAGTCTGCCAAACTTTCGTTATCGCCCCCCCAGCTGTAGTGTGCAATGGCTGATTTAGCGTCCCTGTGAGCCCTTCGACTGATTCTGATTAATTTCTGGGTGGAGGGCGCAAACTTTATCAAGGCGTGAAAATTACCACTCTACCTGGGTTACCGCTTCAAATGAGATGCGACCGAATTTTTCCCCCATTTTATTTATATAAACATTGCTTTTTCAGTCTTTGGATCACTTCTTTATTAGTCTATGCCTATGGCCACCCTCATGAACATCTGAGGCCTACATCGCAGATTCTTTCATACTTGTAGTCGTTTCAAATTATCACATCAGCTGAAAGTGGCTACCCATAGCCTCATGTAAATTTACATTTAAACTAGTCCCCAATACCAAATGATGTAAAACTAATGAGTTTCATTTCATAAAATAAATGATCTTGAAACCTTTGGTCAAACATTAAGAGAGAAATGTTTTGCTGATTATTTTAGCTATTTAAAAATCACACATGGTTCTAATTAAGCGCAGAAGGTTAATAAGTATTAAAATAGATTCAGATCAATGGTTAAATTGAGATCAATGGTTAAATTGCCTCATTTCTTTTAGACATATCTGACTAATCATTCATAAGGGTTTCACTATGTTGTAATTAGCTTCAAAAATGTGACGCAATAATGAAGCGGAGGAGTTGCAAGGTCAAAAACTATTATTACAAATTTCTCAAAACAGTGTAGGAATCTGGCACCGTGTAACTTCAAGTGAAAAATGCAACAGAAAGCCAATGTGATCACTTCTGGAGTGTTAACGTTTAGGATTTACCCAGAGTGAGGGTATCTAGTATCAGTGCAACATTTCGGCAATTAAAGTTACTGGGGTAGATTTTGAGTTTTGTGTGATCGTGTAAAATGGGTGACAGCGAATCGGCAGCCTGTTTTTCATCTCTCCCTATTTTTATTTCTGTTGACTTCACTAGAAATAAAAATCAGGTGAGATGTAAAACAGGCTGCCAATTCATTATCACCTATTTTACACTTGCACAAATTCAAAATCTGAGTGAGGTTTCTAGCTCTTTCCAGCAAAGGTTCATGTGCTCAAGATTGAAAAACAATTCATCAATCATAAGCTGGATGGCCCTGGATATACCCTATTTCTTCATACCTAACCTATTCCCAGGACAATAAAGACTGTGCATGGTCAAAGCTAATAGATTTAATACCTTGACAATGTTCTTTTGGTAGACATGAAGTCATTTTTATTACTGACACTTTATTAGTTTTCTTCATGTAAGAGATGTGCATATATAAAATAACGAATGACTATGAATGTGTATCAAGATTGCACCACAATGAAGGAGGACAAGTTACATTGTAAACTACAACAGTAGGGATTTATTCACCCCTGTGGCCCCATCGATGAGTTATCTCAACACACCAGGATTAGCTACCAATACTGTGAATGACACTCTTCCAGCACTGGTGCTCAAATATTGGAAACAGAAAAAGACAATGATGTAAATAAAAGTAAAGCGTTTAAAGTTTGGTTTAAAAATAGTTTGTATGCGTGTATTTTTATAATATATAAGCAAATATTAAAATGATGATGCAGGGAACATTAAGGTGGATTGCAAAAGTTTCTATAGGTATGTAAAGAGAAAAAGGTTAGTAAAGACAAACGTAGGTCCCCTGCAGTCAGAATCAGGGGAAGTCATAACGGGGAACAAAGAAATGGCAGACCAATTGAACAAGTACTTTGGTTCGGTATTCACTAAGGAGGATACAAACAACCTTCCGGATATAAAAGGGGTCAGAGGGTCTAGTAAGGAGGGGGAACTGAAGGAAATCTTATTAGTCGAGAAATTGTGTTGGGGAAATTGATGGGATTGAAGGTCGATAAATCCCCAGGGCCTGATGGACTGCATCCCAGAGTACTTAAGGAGGTGGCCTTGGAAATAGCGGATGCATTGACAGTCATTTTCCAACATTCCATTGACTCTGGATCAGTTCCTATGGAGTGGAGGGTAGCCAATGTAACCCCACTTTTTAAAAAAGGAGGGAGAGAGAAAACAGGGAATTATAGACCGGTCAGCCTGACCTCAGTAGTGGGTAAAATGATGGAATCAATTATTAAGGATGTCATAGCAGTGCATCTGGCAAATGATGACATGATAGGTCCAAGTCAGCATGGATTTGTGAAAGGGAAATCATGCTTGACAAATCTTCTGGAATTTTTTGAGGATGTTTCCAGTAAAGTGGACAAAGGAGAACCAGTTGATGTGGTATATTTGGACTTTCAGAAGGCTTTCGACAAGGTCCCACACAAGAGATTAATGTGCAAAGTTAAAGCACATGGGATTGGGGGTAGTGTGCTGACGTGGATTGAGAACTGGTTGTCAGACAGGAAGCAAAGAGTAGGAGTAAACGGGTACTTTTCAGAATGGCAGGCAGTGACTAGTGGGGTGCCGCAAGGTTCTGTGCTGGGGCCCCAGCTGTTTACATTGTACATTAATGATTTAGACGAGGGGATTAAATGCAGTATCTCCAAATTTGCGGATGACACTAAGTTGGGTGGCAGTGTGAGCTGCGAGGAGGATGCTATTAGGCTGCAGAGTGACTTGGATAGGTTAGGTGAGTGGGCAAATGCATGGCAGATGAAGTATAATGTGGATAAATGTGAGGTTATCCACTTTGGTGGTAAAAACAGAGAGACAGACTATTATCTGAATGGTGACAGATTAGGAAAAGGGAAGGTGCAATGAGACCTGGGTGTCATGGTACATCAGTCATTGAAGGTTAGCATGCAGGTACAGCAGGCGGTTAAGAAAGCAAATGGCATGTTGGCCTTCATAGCGAGGGGATTTGAATACAGGGGCAGGGAGGTGTTGCTACAGTTGTACAGGGCCTTGGTGAGGCCACACCTGGAGTATTGTGTACAGTTTTGGTCTCCTAACTTGAGGAAGGACATTCTTGCTATTGAGGGAGTGCAGCGAAGATTCACCAGACTGATTCCCGGGATGGCGGGACTGACCTATCAAGAAAGATTGGATCAACTGGGCTTGTATTCACTGGAGTTCAGAAGAATGAGAGGGGACCTCATAGAAACGTTTAAAATTCTGACGGGTTTAGACAGGTTAGATGCAGGAAGAATGTTCCCAATGTTGGGGTAGTCCAGAACCAGGGGTCACAGTCTGAGGATAAGGGGTAAGCCATTTAGAACCGAGATGAGGAGAAACTTCTTCACCCAGAGAGTGGTGAACCTGTGGAATTCTCTACCACAGAAAGTAGTTGAGACCAATTCACTAAATATATTCAAAAGGGAGTTAGATGAAGTCCTTACTACTCGGGGGATCAAGGGTTATGGCGAGAAAGCAGGAAGGGGGTACTGAAGTTTCATGTTCAGCCATGAACTCATTGAATGGCGGTGCAGGCTAGAAGGGCTGAATGGCCTGCTCCTGCACCTATTTTCTATGTTTCTATGTTTCTGATGCTCGAGTAATATTATTCCTGTAATGCTAATGTTACGGTTACATAATGTGTGAGCTGAAAATGAAAGAAAATGACAAGCCCAGATATTGAGTGGTTGTGGGGGAGGTGAGGGTGGGAGAGAGAGGTGGGAGGGGGTGGGGAGAGAGGGGTGGGAGGAGATGGGAAGAAAGTGCTGGGTTTGCCCTCTCCGAAACCAACAAGGAGATTTCTTATTAAATTTAAATATAAGTGGCCTTTCAGGTAATGATCCTGGGTTGGACCTCCTTATAGGCCCCACTTCCAATCCTCATACCATCCTTACCTCTGTCAGTCTCACTGAGGGCGCAGGATGTAGGAGCTGCCTCAGGGGGAGCGCCTGTCCATAGTCCCGTTGCTTCTTATGACGATGGTCATGTTTGGGGCAGTTGGAGATTCTATCCCCAACAGACAATTGAGGAAACTTTGGCACTAGGTAAGGAACTGGCGTACCTGTGTCCAAGGCTAGTTTCTGGTCATTCCAGCATATTCATGTTGAAGTTATGCTGGGAATATGCTGGAATGGCCATGGATTTTCAGGACTGTAATCTCAATTATTGAACAACCATAAACCCTGTTGAGAGAAAGCTATACACTGGGGTTTTATGCAGTGTGGGTACTTGTTAGAGATTCTATAAAGTGAGCACTTCAAGATGACCATGTATTCTTACAAAATAGCAGGCATCAAATCTTGTCCATCAGAATTCATAAGTAGTAGGTTTAAAATTATTTGTTTTCGGAGTTAGTATTGATAGCAGTTACCTATTTTGTGAAACCATTGTATACTTTGATTACACAGTGCTTGATATATTTGATTCATTGGTATGGCTGTGCTTGCACTGGGAGCAATATCTGTTGATGGTTGAAGCAGTATTCGACAATACTGATTCCGAAATAGTGAAAGAATGATATATTTTTGAGTAGTTAATCAATCCAAATTTCATGATGTTTGGAATCTACTCCTGAAATTTTGCAAAATGTCAGAGAGCATAGGAGATCTTTTCTCCTTTCATCCATTGGTTTGGCCCTGCTGTGTTCATATTATCAATGTACCTCATGGAATGGTTGTTTGCTGACTGATGTTTTAATCTACAGTTAGTATAATTTCCTAGGAGTGAGAAGCTGATGGTACAATAGATCAGAGAAGCAGGTATTTCTTTGTGGCGGAGATGATTACTGTTGTTTTCTCCATTCAGCTATAATTAGCTGTGATAACATGGCTTTGTAAATGTTGAATTTGCTTCACAAATTCCAGCTCATTGTTTTTAGCAGAATCTTGATTTATATTGCAATTTTGTGTGTTATAATAATTAAAGATCAAAGGGTTTCTCTTTCCTAGATTCCTTAAGACTTATGTACTGGAAACATTGTCAAGCTTGTATGGAAGTTTCTATAAATGATTTAAAACTTCAATAAAAATACAATTTAAAAAATATAATATTAGCTTGCAGTAGATCAAACCACAGCTGTGCCATCAGGGTTTATTGTAAGTCATGTCCATAAAATAGCCAATGGTTGAATTTAAAATGTATTTTAACTTTTTTTTTAATTCACATAGCAAAACAATTGCATTTTTGACTGCTGAATTACATTATATTTGGCACTAAACAGCTCCATTAATCTAACATTGTAAAACACAAATAAGATTAATAGTATTGCCTTAATGACTGACTTGCGAGTTCAGTCAGGCATTAGGCACAACACCAAGCAGCACGAGGGGAGCAGCACAGCGGCAGCCTACAAAAGAGCGCGAGACCCGAGCCGAGCGACACTCCACCAAGCAGCGCGAGACCCGAGCCGAGCGGCACTCCACCAAGCAGCGCGAGACCCAAGCCGAGCGGCACTCCACCAAGCAGCGCGAGACCCAAGCCGAGCGGCACTCCACCAAGCAGCGCGAGACCCGAGCCGAGAGGCACTCCACCAAGCAGCGCGAGACCCGAGCCGAGCGGCACTCCACCAAGCAGCATGAGAGCAGCAGTCCAAATAGCATCAACTGACCTGAAGACAAGAAGTAAAAAGAACCAAAATCAAAGTGTGATGTCACAGGAATGAAGGGAAGTATTTGGTTGGTGAGTTTTTCTCTCTTTTCTGGGACATTGGTTTGAATTAAGAGCTGGGATTAAAATAAAATTTGAAAACATAATTAATTAGTATACTGGGGATGGCAGGACAGGTGATGTGTCACTGCTGCAGCATGTGAGAGTTGGTTGGCCCCATTGAGGTCCACAGCAACCATAAGACCATAAGAACATAAGAACATAAGAATTAGGAACAGGAGTAGGCCATCTAGCCCCTCGAGTCTGCTCCGCCATTCAACAAGATCATGGTTGATCTGGCTGTGGACTCAGCTCCACTTACCCGCCCGCTCCCCGTAACCCTTAATTCCCTTATTGGTTAAAAATCTATCTATCTGTGATTTGAATACATTCAATGAGCTAGCCTCAACTGCTTCCTTGGGCAGAGAATTCCACAGATTCACAACCCTCTGGGAGAAGAAATTCCTTCTCAACTCGGTTTTAAATTGGCTCCCCTGTATTTTGAGGCTATGCCCCCTAGTTCTAGTCTCCCTGACCAGTGGAAACAACCTCTCTGCCTCTATCCTGTCCATCCCTTTCATTATTTTAAATGTTTCTATCAGATCCCCCCTCATCCTCTCATCCTTCTGAACTCCAACGAGTAAAGACCCAGTCTACTCAATCTATCATCATAAGGTAACCCCCTCATCTCCGGAATCAGCCTAGTGAATCGTCTCTGTACCCCGTCCAAAGCTAGTATATCCTTCCTTAAGTAAGGTGACCAAAACTGCACGCAGTACTCAGGTGCAGTCTCACCAATACCCTATACAGTTGCAGCAGGACCTCCCTGCTTTTGTACTCCATCCCTCTCGCAATGAAGGCCAACATTCCATTTGCCTTCCTGATTACCTGCTGCACCTGCAAACTAACTTTTTGGGATTCATGCACAAAGACCCCCAGGTCCCTCTGCACCGCAGCATGTTGTAATTTCTCCCCATTCAAATAATATTCCCTTTTACTGTTTTTTTTTCCAAGGTGGATGACCTCACACTTTCCGACATTGTATTCCATCTACCAAACCTTAGCCCATTTGCTTAACCTATCTAAATCTCTTTACCGCCTCTCTGTATCCTCTACACAACCCGCTTTCCCACTAATCTTTGTGTCATCTGCAAATTTTGTTACACTACACTCTGTCCCCTCTTCCAGGTCGTCTATGTATATTGTAAACAGTTGTGGTCCCAGCACCGACCACATCTGCAGCAAGTGCTGCAGCTCGAGGAACTTCAGCTCCGTGTTGATGAGCAGGAGTCCCAGCTGCAGACACTGCGACACATCAGGGAGGGGGAGAGTTACCTGGATGTTGTGTTCCAGGAGGCAGTCACACCCCTTAGATTAATTAATTCAAATTCTATCCATGGTCAGGGACAGGAAGGTGTGACTATGAGTGAGGCAGGGATGGAACTCAGGATGCAGTGATGGAGGAGCCTTGGCCCTTGCTCTTGTCCAACAGGTTCGAGGCTCTTGCTCTTTGTGTGGACGAGAGCAGAGACTGCAGGGAGGATGAGCAAACTGACCACAACACCGTGGTACTGGAGCCATTCAAGTGGGGGGAGTAAAAAGAAACGTTGTAGTGGTAGGGGACAGTATCATTAGGGGGATAGATAAGGTCTGCAGCCGTGAGTTCCAAAGGCTGTGTTGCCTACCCAGTGCCAGGATTAAGGACATCTCCTCTGGGCTGGAGAGGAACTTGGAGTGGGAGGGGGAAGATCCAGTTGTCATGGTCCACGTGGGTACCAGCGACATAGATAGGACAAAGAAAGAGGTTCTGCTGAGGGAGTATGAGCAGCTAGGGACCAAATTAAAAAGCAGAACCACAAAGGTAATAATCTCTGGATTACTACTGAGCCACAAGCAAATTTGCATAGGGCAAATAAGATCAGAGAGTTAAACACGTGGCTCAAAGACTTGTGTGGGAGAAATGGGTTTTGGTCCGTGGGACACTGGCACCAGTACTGGGGTACGATGGGCTCCACTTCGAATGTACTGGGACTAGGGTCCCGGTGAATCAAATAACTAGGGCTGTCGAGAGGGCTTTAAACTAGTTAGTGGGGGGGAGGATTCAGGTGAGCGAAAATTTAAAAAGTCAAAGTATAAGGAGAAGGCAATAGAGCAGGGTAGCACTGGGGGAAATAAAAACCAGAGCGTGCCAGGAAGGCACAGATTGTATAAACATAAAGGTGTATCAGAGGGTGGGGTCAAAGCAGGGAAAAATGGTAAAAAAACAAATTTAAAAGTTCTTTATCGGAATGCACGCAGCATTCGTAACAAAAGAGATAAGTTGACGGCACAAATAGATGCAAATGGGTATGATCTGATAGCCATTACAGAGACGTGGTTGCAAGGTAATCAAGGCTGGGAACTGAATATTCAGAGTTATTTGACAATTCGGAAGGACAGACAGAAGGGAAAAGGAGGTGTGATAGCTCTGTTAATAAAGGATGATATCAGTGCATAAGTGAGAAACGATATTGGCTCAGAAGATCAAGATGTTGAATCAGTTTGGGTGGAGATAAGGAATAATAAGGGGAAAAAGTTGCTGGTGGGTGTAGTCTATCATAGTCAGTTCCAAATCTATAGGCCCCCTAACAATAGGTACACTGTTGGACTGAGTATCAATCAAGAAATAATGGAGGCTTGTAAAAAAGGAACAGCAATAATCATGGGCGATTTCAACCTTCATATTGATTGGACAAAGCTAATTGGCCAGGGTAGCCTTGAGGAAGAGTTCATAGAGTGTATCCGGCTTAGCTTCCTCGAACAGTACATTGCGGAACCAACCAGAGAGCAGGCTATCTTAGATTTCGTACTGTGTAATGAAACAGGATTAATAAACAATCTCCTAGTAAAGGATCCTCTAGGAACGAGTGATCATAACGCCGTGGAATTTCAAATTCAGTTGGAGGGTGAGAAAGTTGGATCTCTAACCAGTGTCCTCAGCTTAAATAAAGGAGACTACAAAGGTATGAAGGCAGAGTTGACTAAAGTGGACTGGGAAAATAGATTAAAGTGTGGGACAGTTGATGAGCAGTGGCAGACATTTAAGGAGATATTTCATAACTCGCAACAAAAATATGTCCTAATGAGAAGGAAAGACTGTAAGAGAAGGGATAACCATCCGTGGCTAACTAAGGAAATAAGGGATGGTATCAATTTGAAAACAAGGGCGTACAATGTGGCCAAGACTAGTGGGAGGCCAGAGGATTGGGAAACGTTTAAAAGCTAGCAAAGAACGACAAAAAAATAATAAAGAGAATACGTAGGTACAGCAAATAATCAGGAAGGCAAATGGAATGTTAGCCTTTATTGCAAGGGGGGTAGAGTATAAAAGCAGAGAAGTCCTGCTACAACTGTACAGGGTATTAGTGAGGCCACACCTGGAGTACTGCATACAGTTTTGGTCACCGTATTTAAGGAAGGATATACTGTACTTGCATTGGAGGCTGTTCAGAGAAGGTTCACTAGGTTGATTCCGGAGATGAGGGGTTTGACTTATGAGGATAGTAGGTTGGGCCTATACACATTGGAGTTCAGAAGAATGAGAGGTGATCTTATTGAAACATAAGATAATGAGGGGGTTCGCCAAGGGGGATGCAGAGAGGATATTTCCACTCATAGGGGAAACTAAAACTAGGGGACATAAGGCTAGAACCTCCACTTTTTTTGCATGCTTAATGCCCACTTTAACGCCCATTTTACCGCTGAAATTACGTATATACCGCCCATTTTGGCAAAAAATGGAAACTGACGGACATTTTTTGGAAACTTATCGGCAAGTGTTACTTTCCCCATGTGCTTGACTCCAGGAAAATATATTATCACCCACCCACTTTTTTTCGGCAGAATCATCAGAATGGGTGAAATCAACTCCCATAATATTGCCCAGCGTTACTTTCCACACTGATTTAATGCCGAGATTCGATATTAACGCCCGCCCACTTTTTTTTGTCGTAAGGGACATATTTACCGAAACTAGCAGCCATGAGATTGCCCAGCACCAATTTCACCACCCCGCACACATATCGTCCACAATATCGCTCGCCCTAAAAACCGCCCAGAAAAAGTGGAACTAACCAGAACTAATCACAGCGTTATGGACGCCATGTTCTAGATCACATGTCGCATCCTTTAAAAGACTGCTGTGCTTCAACCTCGGTGGAGTTCGGATGTACTCTGCAGGTCGTTGGAGTTGATGTGAACATCTGTAAAAACATCTTTATCATACTGTGACCGATTGGAATTGAAGAGGTGTCTTCGTCGGGGCATTCCTTGTTTGTGAGCAATCGGTGGAAAACAGAGAGCTACTGCAATGGGGCCTGTCCTTTCTCACCCTCTCTTGGTGACCAAATACATGCAGCAGACTCGTCATCACCAAAGGAACGCTCCACTGCATTATGTGCTCAATGTAAGATGTGACAAACAGATGAGGAGGACCAAACATTACAGCCCCCGCAAGTACAAGGAGAAGCATTCTTACCTCGACTTGCCCGACACTACCTGGCTTTGGAGACTGCGCTTCCACAAAGAGGTTATCACTGACGTATGCCAGCTGATAAGGGGAGATCTGCAGCCTGCCAGCGCCATCAGTACTGCACTGTCCGTCGAGGTCAAAGGCACTGCGGCACTGTCATTCTACGTCGCAGATTCTTTTTAGGCCACAGCTGGAGACATTTGCGGACTTTCTCAGCATGCCACACATCACTGC
The DNA here is from genome assembly GCF_044704955.1 of Pristiophorus japonicus. Taxonomy (NCBI): domain Eukaryota; kingdom Metazoa; phylum Chordata; class Chondrichthyes; family Pristiophoridae; genus Pristiophorus; species Pristiophorus japonicus. The sequence continues at coordinate 55,506,146 of NC_091987.1, forward strand.
ATTAGACAGGTCGCTGAAGCTCTGTATGCACGCTGGAGGGATTTGACCAGCTTCCCTATGACCAAGGAGGCACAGATTGAGAGGGCTATAGGATTCTCCAGAATTGCAAACTTCCCCAAGGTGCAGGGAGCAATAGACTGTATGCACATCACGATGCAGGCACCTTTTCAGGATGCTAAGGTTTTCAGGAACTGCCTGAATGTCCAACTGATTGTCGACCACCAGTAAATTATACTGGCAGTCAATGCTCAATTTCCGGGCAGCATCTATGATGCTCACATCCTGCGTGAGAGCACTGTAACTGACTTGTTTAACAATCAGCCACAAGGTCAATGCTGGATGCTTGGCGACAAAGGATATGGCTTCACCACATGGCTGATGATCCCCCTGCATGACACCCACAGTGAAGCTGAGAGGCAATACAATGAGAGCCACAGAGCAACTTGCAAGATCATGAAGAAAACCATTGGAGTGCTGAAGCAGCCCTTTAGATGCCTGGACCACTCAGGAGGCGAGCTCCAATACCACCCTGAGCAAGTAGCTCAATTCATGGTGGTGTGCTCTATGCTGTACAACTTGGCTATCAGGAGGGGACAAGAGTTGCCTGAAGAGTCTGACAGTTCACCTCACCAGAGAGAGGAAGAGGAGAACGAGGAGGTGGACACTGACATTGGCCCAGACAATCAGGCTGATGCTGAAGCCATGCCACTGCCCCCCTGTAGACCGCATGAAAGGGCCCATGGTGGCATGATAGCTGCAAGAGCCTTACGTCAGGGGCTCATCAATGAGCACTTTGCCTGAAAGAACGTTGGTGTTATTTACAAGGCTGATACATTGCTGCGTGTGCAGGTGATACATCAATGGTGGGCATTACCTTGGTGACAGTTAAAGTTTAAGTTGATTGAAGTTAAGTGTCATTATACCCTTTGATGTTAAGGAATCACTAGTGTGCAACGGTGCAGCTATCTGAGCCAATACCCCAACAGGTTTTGTTAAATAAAAAACATTTAAACCAAACATTTGTCTGAAATCATCAGTATTTCTGTACAAACCAACCCTTCCCGCGCCCCTCTCCCCAGCTTCTCCTCCCTGCCTCTACCCCTTCCCCTTCCCCTCCTGACTCCAAGCCACCTGGCCGAGGAGCTCCTCAGGCGATGCTTCATTGGGGGTGTGTGGGTAGGGGGGTTGACGGCTGAAACACTGCTTGGACGAATACGGGAGAGGACAGTCTCGAGGTGGGAACATGCTCCGAGCCAGAAGCAAGATGTTGCTGCTGGCTCTCATGTGGTTGGCAATGAAGGTGCGGCACCTTGGGATGCAGGGACCACTGGGAGCCCTCTGCCACCAGTGTTCCTGGCTACCAGCTCTAGGGCCTCCTCCATCCCTTCCATGTTATACCTTATTTGTTGGACAAAAACGCGGTGCCAACTATGTTCTTGGTGCTTAGTAGGCTTTTTGCTACTGGTGAATCACCCTCGTGCCTCCCACAACAGCCAGACAAGCACACACCACAGCCACACACGCTTTCAGTGCCTCTGAGCTCCCTCTCTCTCTGTCTCTTCTTCTGCGCATGTCATGATGACCCTTGACCTCCTGAATCACGGGAATCGAGCGTTGCCATGCCGTTACTAAGGACGGCCACACTTTAAGGCAAAAGGTCAAAAAAATTTAACGCTACCGCCCATTTCTTATCACTCGCAGTAATGCCATTTTCAAAAATGGAGACTAGATGCTTTGAGAATGGGCGAGAAGCCGACGATTTGAAAACCCTTTTTTACCACCCACACCGGAAATAACACCCATTTTTGGGCGATAGCACAAAAGTGGAGGTTCTAGCCCGTAGTTATAGAATAAGGTGCCGCCCATTTAAAACTGAGATGAGGAGAAATTTCTTCTCTCAGAGGGTTATAGATCTATAGAGTTCTCTGCCCCAGAGAGCTGTGGAGGCTGGGTCATTGAATATATTTAAGGCGGAGATAGACAGATTTTTGAGCGAGAAGGGAGTAAAGGGTTATGGGGAGCAGGCGGGGAAGTGGAGCTGAGTCCATGATCAGATCAGTCATGGTCTTATTGAATGGCGGAGCAGGCTCAAGGGGCCAAATGGCCTACTCCTGCTCCTATTTCTTATGTTCTTATTTCTTATGTTCTTATGGCTGCCTCACTCATAGTCACACCCTCCTGTCCCTGACCACGGACCAAATTTGAATTATTTAACTTAAGGGGTGTGATTCTCTGCTGGAACACAGTGTCCAGGTAATTCTCCCCCTCCCTGATGTGTCGCAGTGTTTGAAGCTCGGCCTCCGGCCCACCAACATGGAGCCGAAGTTCCTCGAGCTGCAGACACTTGCTGCAGATGTGGTTGTCCTCAATTGTGTCCACCAGCTCCGACATGTCACAGCAGTAACACATCAGCTGCCCTGCCACCTTGAATATATTTTATTTAATTAAGTAAGTTTTGAAGTTACTAATGTTTAGTTTTTAATCCTGGCTCTTAATTTAAACCAATGCCCCCAAAAAAGAGAGAACTACCGACCAACCTGCTTTCCTGTGATGTCACATTTGATTTCTTTTTACTTATCTCACTCACAGGTCTGTTGGTGCTGTTTGGGCTCCGGCCGATCCTCCCGCTGGGCTCTGCTGCTCTCGTGCTATCCTCGCTGGCTCCTTTTGGATGTGGGAGAAGACAATCGGCCAGCTGCCATCGGAAGGGCCCAGCACAGAACTGGGGGAAGGAGGCCCTACCGCACAAGGGTGTACCGACATCAGTTTTCCTTCATGGAGCTCACAGGTGAGCAATGTCTGCGAAGGCTCAGATTCAGGAAGGACATCCTGAGGGAGCTGTCCACTATCCTGCGGCCAGATCTGCAGCCTCAGTCACGGCTGAGGAGAGCTCTCAACGTGGAAACAAAAGTAACCATTGCACTAAACTTCTACGCCACTGGCTCATTCCAGTCTGCAACTGCAGACATTTCTAATATCTCTCAGTTCTCCACCCATCGCTCCATCCGTCAAGTCACAGATGTTCTCGATAGGAGAAGCACGTGGAGCGGCAGGCCAGATTTATCCGGATTGCAGGGTCCCCCGCATCGACTGCACACACGTCGGACTGAAGGTGCCACAAACCCAAGCAGAGATGTTTATGAACAGAAAAGGATTCCACTCCCTGAATGTCCAGCTGATATGCGACCACCAGCAGAGTATCATGGCGGTTGATGCCCGGTATCCAGGCAGCAGCCACGATTCATTCATCCGGCGCCAGAGCAGTGCGCCCGCTGTCTTTTCTGGCCCAAACCAGGATTGTGATGGCCGCTCGGGGACAAGGGATATCCCCTGTCCACTTGACTGTTGACTCCACTTCGGAACCCCAGGACTGCTGGCGAACATTCTTACAACGACGCTCATTCCGCCACCAGGTGCATAACTGAGTACTGCATCGGATCCTCAAACAGAGGTTCCACTGCCTGGACCGCTCTGGTGGAGCATTGCAGTACTCACCTGAACAGGTCTCCATCTTCGTAGTCGTCTGCTGCAAGTTGCATAAGTGGCAATCATGAGGGACCAACCACTGGAGGTCGATCCAGCAGTAGCACCTCTGGAGGAGGCGCAGCAGCAGGAGGAGGAGGAGCAGCAGGAGGAGGAGGAGCAGCAGGAGGAGGAGGACCAGGAGCGTGTCGCCAACCACCAAGGAGGCATCGTTGCAACCCTGCAAGGGATGGGCAGACCCATCACATTGCTGCTCGTTTCAGATGATTTAAAGCCCACATGACACTTCAGCTTTGCTTTTTCATGGCCATCCCAATGAGTCCCTTCATACATCATTGCCCACTGTCAAATGATACACCTGCCCAGATTTAGGGACATAAAATAAAGATTTATCACATAATAAGCAATGGTGCAAAAAGCTAACACAACATAATTTCTCACCCTTGTGCATTTCCTTATAACACCTCTTACGCGTGCCTATTCTACTACTATGCCGCAGTGTCCGCCCTGTGGCTGCCTCATGGGTCTGGGAAGGCTGCTGAGTTTCCTGTGTGGAAGTTACAGATTTCTTTCTCGGACACCGTTGACCAGCTCTGGCACTGCAAGGTCAGCAGCCCCTTGGAGGGTTCAGTCGGCCTTAGCTCAGATGAGTAGATGCTTGGAGGCAATGGCGGAGTGACAGGTCTGGGATCAGGAATGCTGTGATCACATCATCAGCATCCTGGTCCGAGGAGTCTGTCTCACTCCCTGGGGGCAGCACACCACCACCACCACCACCAATCTGAGGGAGCTCAGGTCGGTGCTGTGACACCACGCCGGAAGGTCCCCCGTGGCTTGTGGTGGACTCAGCCGCGAAGGCAACACTGAGGTGTTGGGTGGCATCGAGCTGAGACTGCATCAGAACAGCCACAGTCTCAAAGCCAGCAGACATGGCAGCAGTTAGACACTCCGTGGACTGTTGTACAGAGTGCGTAAGAGCATTCTGAGCTTCCAGGGCCGCGGCCATCCCCTCCAAACCAGCAACGATACGCTCATTCACTTGTGCCTGTGCTGCAAACCACATCACCAATGACTTGCGGCATCACAGTTGGATCCGCATGGTCTCTCTGGCAGTCTACCATCGCCTGCACACTGGCAATGATGGGCTCCATGGAGTGCGCAGAGCTGACGACTATGCGGGAGGCGGACTCCTCCACACTCCTCACCACTTCCGACAGCCTGTCCGGCACCCTTGCCACTGCCCCCAACATCTGGCCTCCACCTTTCTTTCATAAGCGCCAACATCAATGGGCTCATCTGAGTCCTCAGCAGAACTCCCGTACAGATTCGCCCCCCCCCCATCCCGGACAGCTCACACCTGAGGCTCCCTCTGTCTGTCACCATGCTGCAGCCCGCTAGGCCCCGGTGCAACACCCAGTGCAGGCCCAGAGTACTTAAGGAGGTGGCCTTGGAAATAGCGGATGCATTGACAGTCATTTTCCAACATTCCATTGACTCTGGATCAGTTCCTATGGAGTGGAGGGTAGCCAATGTAACCCCACTTTTTAAAAAAGGAGGGAGAGAGAAAACAGGGAATTATAGACCGGTCAGCCTGACATCAGTAGTGGGTAAAATGATGGAATCAATTATTAAGGATGTCATAGCAGCGCATTTGGAAAGAGGTGACATGATAGGTCCAAGTCAGCATGGATTTGTGAAAGGGAAATCATGCTTGACAAATCTTCTGGAATTTTTTGAGGATGTTTCCAGTAGATTGGACAAGGGAGAACCAGTTGATGTGGTATATTTGGACTTTCAGAAGGCTTTTGACAAGGTCCCACACAAGAGATTAATGTGCAAAGTTAAAGCACATGGGATTGGGGGTAGTGTGCTGACATGGATTGAGAACTGGCTGTCAGACAGGAAGCAAAGAGTAGGAGTAAATGGGTACTTTTCAGAATGGCAGGCAGTGACTAGTGGGGTACCGCAAGGTTCTGTGCTGGGGCCCCAGCTGTTTACATTGTACATTAATGATTTGGACGAGGGGATTAAATGTAGTATCTCCAAATTTGTGGATGACACTAAGTTGGGTGGCAGTGTGAGCTGTGAGGAGGATGCTATGAGGCTGCAGAGTGACTTGGATAGGTTAGATGAGTGGGCAAATGCATGGCAGATGAAGTATAATGTGGATAAATGTGAGGTTATCCACTTTGGTGGTAAAAACAGAGAGACAGACTATTATCTGAATGGTGACAGATTAGGAAAAGGGGAGGTGCAACGAGACCTGGGTGTCATGGTACATCAGTCATTGAAGGTTGGCATGCAGGTACAGCAGGCGGTTAAGAAAGCAAATGGCATGTTGGCCTTCATATCGAGGGGATTTGAGTACAGGGGCAGGGAGGTATTGCTACAGTTGTACAGGGCCTTGGTGAGGCCACACCTGGAGTATTGTGTACAGTTTTGGTCTCCTAACTTGAGGAAGGACATTCTTGCTATTGAGGGAGTGCAGCGAAGGTTCACCAGACTGATTTCCGGGATGGCGGGACTGACATATGATGAAATATTGGATCAACTGGGCTTGTATTCACTGGAGTTCAGAAGAATGAGAGGGGGATCTCATAGAAACGTTTAAAATTCTGACGGGTTTAGACAGGTTAGATGCAGGAAGAATGTTCCCAATGTTGGGGAAGTCCAGAACCAGGGGTCACAGTCTAAGGATAAGGGGTAAGCCATTTAGGACTGAGATGAGGAGAAACTTCTTCACCCAGAGGGTGGTGAACCTGTGGAATTCTCTACCACAGAAAGTTATTGAGGCCAATTCACTAAATATATTCAAAAAGGAGTTAGATATAGTCCTTACTACTAAGGGGATCAAGGGGTATGGCGAGAAAGCAGGAATGGAGTACTGAGGTTGCATGTTCAGCCATGAACTCATTGAATGGCGGTGCAGGCTCGAAGGGCCGAATGGCCTACTCCTGCACCTATTTTCTATGTTTCTATGTCTGCCCACTAGCGCCTGGACCCTCTCTTCCAGAGGTGTCAGGATCTGATTCTCAGGCTTTCCACCACCAGTCCTCCTTTGCTCCATCCAGTTGTGCGTAACCTTGGCCTGCAAAACATAGAACGATTGGTGAGTAGCAGTGTCATGAGGCATCAGAAATGAGTGCACAAGTGTGTGCGCTGACATGCAGCTGTAATTGTGACATGAAAGGGAGAACACACACTCTGTATATATATATATATATATATACAGGCCTCAACAGTGAAATGCTGCTTCAGTGACTATATAGTGAAGGTGGGAAATAAGAGAAGGATGAAGGAGAGGCTCACAGATGGAAGGTATACAGTTGGTGCAACAGGTACTCACTTTCATCAGACGGATGATGTCGTTCATCCTTTTTCGGCACTAGGTGGCGGTCCGGTCATGAATGAAGGCACCTGAGGCCTACACAACTATCTTCCTCCAGGCATTGGTGAAGACCTTGCCAGTAAGTCTGCCTGTGTCAGGATACAGCACTCGCCTCCTTCCCGCCACAGCCTGCATCAGTGTCTCGAGTTCTGCATCGGAAAAACAGGTTGCCACCTCGCTACAGGTCCAGCAGCCATGTCCCGCACTCCAACGCCTTCCCTCCTCAGGGCCTAGCTGCAAACCCTGGCCTGTAAGAAAGCCAGGGAGCAGTTGGCCCGTTAAGACAAAATCAACAGAAGGTAAATTTCCCCATGCAAACTCCACTCCAAGCTCCCCACCAAACCGCTGCAAAGTGCCAATTCTCGCTGGGCACCATTTCTTTGGAAAAATCCCTGAATTTCGGTCGAATGGCCACCGCAATCATTGCGGCAGTAATGGCGGCCAAAAAGCGGTAGGTACGCCCCATTTCGGACCTTCTATCTCTTCGTCATCTCTTTATATTATTTCGAACCAGTGATACTAAATCCTCTTGGAAAATTATAAATTATGTTGACACATGCTAATAGAATGAGGAGCAGAAAGGCAGAATTTAACAGTTACAATTGTCTTAACTGGGTGTGTACCAGTGATGCTCATGTAGAGATGTGTCCCCAGTAAAGGGCAAATATTAAATACAGAACTTGTACAAGTTCTGCTGTCTTCACCTACCCCTATCATGGCTTTTTCCTAGTCATATGTGTGTAGACCTTGATTATATGCCAGTTGTCATTGAGTGTTGATAGCCGTTGATGAAGAGTATTATTATGTACCATATTGTGGTTTAGTGGAACAAGAATCCTCATAAGGACTGCAATTAAAAGTCATTAAAAACACTCGTTGTCACATATGCCAGGAATGTTAAAAACATCTAGATTTTCTATGGCTATGATAATTATTCTAAAAATTTGTACATTTAAAAATATAAAGCCCAGTATATTTTTAGTATTTGAAACTTCATTTCAATAGATTGGCAGCTAGTAACTTTATATCCTTTGTCGTTTGAAACAAATTATGATGGAATATTACAGTTGTGAAATCAAAATATAAATTTTTGCAAAAACAATACCATCTAAGAAGGAACAGCTGTTATTTATTGAGATTTTTATGCATTTTTATGTTCTGTGCATAATGATATAATCATATTACTGTACGATTACCTGGCTGAGTGCCTGGTGTAATTAACTCCTACTTTAGTATTGACTAAATTTGACAGGGGTAGCATTTTCCAAAGGAAACAATTAATGGAACTTCAGTGTCCTCTCCTCCCCCTTTGCATTGTATGTTAAAAATTATAATTTTGCATGATAATTTTGGATTATTATTGGCGTGCAAAGTGTTATTATGCAAGAAGTTACACAATAGTATATTACTTTTGGTTTCTTTCGTACCTGTACTGCGAATTCCTTCTGTTTAACAAAAGTTTCCTGATTGCTCATAAAGAATTTTGTAAAAGATGTGAGCATCAGGATCATTTTCAGTTTGCATCTTGTTTCAATTTATAAATAATGGATATTTAAAAAGACAGCAACAACATTAGGGGGTTAGATACTGTTATAATTTGAGCAGGGCCAAAATTCAGCTCCCAAAAAGGCCTCTTACCGCCAGAAAGCGGCGGCCAGGTGGCGGAGTCGAACGGCCGCCAACTTCCGGTCCAATACCAGTGAAATTTAGCTTGGGGATTTTTCTGGCAGTCCCCACTTCCGCCCCGCTGTTGCCGACCATCCTAAGTGAGTCATCAAAGGATGCATCGCCAATCACTCGCACATCCGTCGCACCGCCTGCAACATTTACCTCCAAAAATCTTTAATCTGTCGCGTGGTGCCCCAACAGCTTTTTCTGTCGGTGCACCTTGCTCTCAGTCTGTGAGCCATGGCAGCGCGGTGGCCCATCAAGGGGAGGGCGCACTACCGCGGCCACCGTGTTATTTTTTTTGTCGGCCAACTGCCAAGTCGGGCCGACAATTATGCCTCCGGGTTCTGCAGGGTCACCAACAGGCAGCCTGGAACTTCCTGTTGGGTGCAAGACCATTGGCCCGACCGAAGCTCACCCTGGTGGCCCAGTGGACCAAAGTTCCAAAATGCTGAAAGCTCTCTCCTTTAAGTGAAGGGGAGAGCGTGGTGACGCACACGCACAATAATCTCTTGTGTGGGACCTTTTGACCAGGTCCCACACAAGAGATTAGTGTGCAAAATTAAAGCACATGGTGTTGGGGGTAATTTATTCACGTGGATAGAGAACTTGTTGGCAGACAGGAAGCAGAGAGTTGGGATAAACGGGTCCTTTTCAGAATGGCAGGCAGTGAGTAGTGGGGTACCGCAGGGCTCAGTGCTGGGACCCCAGCTATTTACAATATACATCAATGATTTAGATGAAGGAATTGAGTCTAATATCTCCAAGTTTGCAGATGACACTAAGCTGGGTGACGGTGTGAGCTGTGAGGAGGATGCTAAGAGGCTGCATGGTGACTTGGACAGGTTAGGTGAGTGGGCAAATGCATGGCAGATACAGTATAATGTGGATAAATGAGAGGTTATCCACTTTGGTGGCAAAAAAAAGGCAGAATATTATCTGAATGGCAACAGATTAGGAAAAGGCGAGGTGCAACGAGACCTGGATGTCATGGTACATCAGTCATTGAAAGTTAGCATGCAGGTACAGCAGGCGGTGAAAAAGGCAAATGGCATGTTGGCCTTCATAGCTAGGGGATTTGAGTATAGGAGAGGGAGGTCTTACAGGGCCTTTTTGAGGCCTCACCTGGAATATTGTGTTCAGTTTTGATCTCCTAATCTGAGGAAGGACGTTTTTGCTCTTGAGGGAGTCCAGGGATGGCAGGACTGACATATGAGGAGAGACTGGATCGACTGGGCCTGTATTCACTGGAGTTTAGAAGAATGAGAGGGGATCTCATAGAAACATATAAAATTCTGACGGGAGTGGACAGGTTAGATGCAGAAAGAATGTTCCCGATGTTGGGGAAGTCCAGAACCAGGTGACACAGTCTTAGGATAAGGGGTAAGTCATTTAGGACCGAGATGAGAAGAAACTTCTTCACTCAGAGAGTTTTTAACCTGTGGAATTCTCTACCGCAGAAAGTTGTTGCGGCCAGTTCGTTGGATATATTCAAGAGGAAGTTAGATATGGCTCTTACGGCTAAAGGGATCAAGAGAAAGCAGGAAAGGGGTACTGAGTGAATGATCAGCCATGATCTTATTGAATGGTGGTGCAGGCTCGAAGGGTCAAATGGCCTACTCCTGCACCTATTTTCTATGTTTCTATGTTTCTATGTGTCATGATGTCATCTCCACTCCGCTGCTGATTGACAGCGGTGGAGACTCCATCCCGCCTCCACTTCCGCCCCTCTAGAGTACTTATTGCCCCACTTCCGCCACCATTTTGACCGACTTTAAAAAAAACGCCAAAGAGCTGAATTTACCAAAAGAGGCGACCTCATCCGAAGCAGCGGAATAAACATTTCAGAAGCGGAAGGTGCGACCTGTTTCGGGCAAAGGTAAATTTCAGCCCCAGCATCATTTCTATAAGTAATGTTGAGTTATTGTGCTTTTTAATACATACAAACTAGTTCTTGATGATTCATGTTTGAAATTTCTAATGACTGTAAAGTAGTACCAGCAGTGTTTCAGTTCACTATAAAGTGGCATGAAAATAATGGATTATCAGTAATGGCTGTTAAAGGTTAAAACTAAAGTAGCTTATTAGCACAGCTGTTATAGTTTCAACTTCACAATTTAATCCAATAATCAAATAGAAGATTATACCTGAGATAGAAGATACATTTTAAGATGGTTAGAAATGTAACATTTCAAAATATTAAACCTCATAAAGTGTTTGACTTTCTTCTTTGGTAAGAGATAAGTAATTGGCATCCTGATAAGACACAAAATTGTGTCTAGTTGCACAATTATGATGTGGTTTAAGGGTAAGAGTGAGAAGGTTTGCAGCCAGCAGTTCGTACCAGAAAGTCCAGTGAGTTGAAGTAGCTCCTGTGCAAGTCTAGAGTTTGTTCCTATAAACATGGCAAGGGAACATTTGAAAAGTGGCAGAAGTAATGTTGGGAATGCTCCTCTGGCGATTGGCAGATAAGTCTTCTATCTTCATGCAGACATTTCTGGGAAGAAACCAGAAATAGTATCCTGGAACATTTCACAATCTCTCATTGGTATCTGGCACTGAGGTTTGATTTTGAACCATGATTGTCAAGGCAACAACACATAAAATTCCTCTCTAGGTCTTCCCGTGGGCAATTGCCTCCCGAGCGGAGAATTTTTACGAAAATATCTAGTGGTCTAGGAGGCGCCCTGGATTGTGGTGGGGAGGCCTTCTCTTCCCGTGCTGCAAAGCGCGCTCCCATCCGGAGGGTTCCCACGCAGAAGATGCAGTCACATGTGACTGCTCAGCCAATCAGGTACATATTTCACAGGTTCCCATAAATAGCACTGAGAACTCCGTATCTACAAGTTCTCATTGCTATTCATGGGGGGAAAAAACACAATAATAAAAAATAAAAAACAGACCTCACATATTTAAAATTAATTGAAATTAAAGTTATTAATGTCTTATAAAAATCAAATATTTTTACGATTAAAAAAACATTTTTTAATTATGGTTAAAAATAAACTTACCATACTGGAGAGAGTTTTTAACAATAAAATATGTTTTTCTAATTTTATTTTAAGATATTTTAGTGTATTTTAAAATACTTGTGCCTGTAAAAGTAGGCTATGCGCCTGCTTTTATCGGGCGCAAGATTTTTGAGGACATTTGCTGGGCAAGATATGGGTAAATAGCCCAATCTTGCCCAAGAAAATGTCCTCGCTCCCGATCTGCAGATGATCTGTCAAGCTCCAGCTTGACAGATCAGAAAAGCCGGTTTTCAGCACATGCGGATTGCGCGCTGAAAACGGCTTTTCCAATGCCTTCCCGGGTCTGTAGAAACTTCGTACGGGCCCAGGACATCAGAATTTCTAGGCCATGAGCATAAAAATATGAAATGAGGAAAAGCAATATAATTTTCCAAGAAGCCAGGTGTCATCTGTATTGTAATAGCATTTCCCTAATTTATTTAGTTTCCTGAATAGGGCTATTAATTACAGGTAAATATTCCAAGAAGTATCATTCTGAAATTTATTCTTGAACCAAAAGCCAATCACCTTTGGAATATCAAGCAAACAATGTGATGTTCAGTACAGCTGTTCCAGTACAGCTACAACACTGGCTTCTAACCGACAAAGTGGACAAATCCAATCCGGTTAATTAGCATCCCATCATTCTACTTTCAATTATCAGCAAAGTGACGGAAGGTGTCATCGACAGTGCTATCAAGTGGCACTTACTCACCAACAATCTGCTCACTGATGCTTAGTTTGGGTTCCACCAGGATCACTCAGCTCCAGACCTCATTACAGCCTTGATCCAAACGTGGGCAAAAGAGCTAAATTCCAGAGGTGAGCTGAGAGTGACTGCCCTTGACATCAAGGCAGCATTTGTAGTGCAGCATCAAGGAACCCTAGTACATTTGAAGTCCAAGGGAATCAGGAGAAAACTCTCCACTGGCTTGAGTCATACCTCGCACAAAGGTGGTTGTGGTTGTTGGAGGCCAATCATTTCAGCTCCACAAGTGCCAGGCAATGATCATCTCCAACAAGAGAAAGTCTAAGCATGTCCATTCACATTCAATGGCTTTACCATCGTCAATATACTGGAGGTCACCATTGACTAGAAACTTAACTGGACCAGCCATATAAATACAAGAGCAAGTCAGAGACTAGGTATTCTGCGGTGAGTGTCTCACCTCCTGACTCAAAATGTCTTTCCACCATCTACAATGCACAAGTTAAGAGTGTGATGGAATACTCTCCACTTGCCTGGATGAGTGCAGCTCCAACAACACTCAACAAGTTCGACACCATCCAGGACAAAGCAGCCCACTTGATTGGCATTCCATCCATCAGCTTACACATTCACTCCCTCCAATACCAGCGCTGCATGTCTATAGTGTGTGTCATCTACAAGATGTACCTCAGCAACTTGTGAAGGCTTTTTCGACAGAACCTCCTAAACCCACCACCTCTACCACCTAGGAGGACAAGGGCAATAGGTGTATGGGACACCACAGTTCCAAGTTCCCCTCTAAGTCGCACACCATCCTGATTTAGAAATATATTGCCTTTTGTTCCTCGTCGCTGGGTCAGAATCCTGGAACTCCATCCCTAACAGCACTGTGGGAGTACCTTCACCTTACAGACTGCAGCGCTTCAAGAAAGCGGCTCATCATCACCTTCTCAAGGCCAATTAGGGATCAGCAATGAATGCTGGTCTTGCCAGTGATGCCCACTTCCTGTGAATGAATTTTAAAAATGTATAATTTTGATGGTTAATTCGGCAGGCAGCTCACCTGATGAGAAAAAATAATTTATGGCCTAGCATTCGTCATCCACGGGAAGGTTTTCAAAAAATAATTTCAGAGTTACCTTTTGTTGGCGGCAGTGGGAGTCACTGAAGAATACTGAACTGGTCTGACCTGACACCAACCCCGCTCATCAATTACTTTGTAATTGACGCCAATAACTCAGCCAAAGTATTCAAATTCAGCCCGAGGCCCAACTTGGAGCGAGCCTTGGACCTCGTGGTTCAAGGGCGGTTGTCTGCACACATTGGTTATGTGCCCAAAAACATTGGGCCAAAAATTCCAACCTCACCGGCTCCATACAAAGTGCGCAGGGACCCGGTGAAGCCTCGCAAAAGCTGGTTTTCGGGGCGAGATGTGCATGCGCCGAAAACCGGCTTTTCCAATCTGTCAAGATTTCTCTTGACAGATCCTCCGCATCCCCAGGAGAAGGACATCCGCGTGTAAGAGATTGGGCTATTTGCCCAACTCATGCCCAGCGAATATCCTTCAAACTTTTACGCCTGGTAAAAACAGGCACACAGCTTACTTTTACCAGTGTAAGAATTTAAAAACATATAAAAATTTAATTTAAACACACATTTTTATATTAAAAACCCTGTCCATTAAGGTAAGTTTATTTTTACACATCATTAAAACACATTAAAAAAAATCCAAAACATTTTTTTTTCTAAAACATTTAATTACATTTAATTTAAATTAATTTTATATTATGTGAGATGTTTTAGTTATTTATTATGCTGTGTTTCGGTGCATTAGGTGGTTTTCTCATTGATAGTAACGGGAGTCCATGCAAACAGAGCTCCCATTTTTATCAATGAGAATACTGCATAGTTATTGGTGGCCCAGGCCTACGTGACTCCAGCTTGTACATACGTACCTGAAAGGCATCTTCCCGTGCATTGTGCAGCAAATCTAGGCCTTCGATCGGAATCTCTATGTTCCTCCAGGACCACCAGTTACTTTCCTAGATTTTTTTCGAGTCGGAGGTGTTCGTATGAAGGAAGCCTCCAACCGCAATTTTCCCCCCATTATCTCATCCAAATGCTGCCCCTTGGCGACATCATTCATGGATATGGGATCAATTTCCACATGTACTCAGATGAGAAACAGCCCTACCTCTCCAAGACATCTCTCGACCCCAACACTGCCTCTGTGCTCTCAGACATCCAGACTTGGCTGAGTTGCAACTTCCTCTTGTTAACAACAACAACTTGCATTTATATAGTGCCTTGAACATAGTAAAATGTTACAAATTCACAGGATTTTAATCTGACAAAAATTGACAGAGTCAAAGAAGGAGATATTGGGGGGAAAATTGCGGTCGGACGAATGCCTCCGACCTAAACTTTTTTGTGAAAATACCTGGTGGTCACGGAAGCACCTTCGATTCCGGTTGGAGGCCTTCATTTGATGCGCAGCGCATGGGGAGATAACTTCCCCGAACATAGGGAAATGCTGGAGTCACGTGGGCCTGGACCACCAATCACTAGGTAATATTCTCATTGATAAAAATGGGAACTCCATTTGTGCGAGACCCCATTACTCTCATTGAGAAACCCCTCCTTAAACAAGAAACACAGCATAATAAATAAAAAAAACACCTTAGTTATTCAAATTAATTGAAATTAAATGTAATTAAATGTTTTAGAAAAACAATATATTTTTTGGAATTTTTTTAAAATGTGTTTTAATAGGGTTAACAATAAACTTACCTTCATGGACAGGGTTTTTAACATAAATTTAATTTTTATATATTTTAAAACTCTAATGCTGACAATATCTCCTTCTTTGACACTGTCAATTTTTGTCAGATTAAAATCCTGTGAATTTGTAACATTTTTTTTTAAACCAATAAAGGAATTAAGGGTTACGGGGAGCGGGCGGGTAAGTGAAGCAGAGTCCACGGCCAGATCAGCCATGATCTTGTTGAATGGCGGGGCAGGCTCGAGGGGCTAGATGGCCTACTCCTGTTCCTAATTCTTATGTTCTTATGTTCTTATGTTAAAACTAATCTATACACCTGCTTTTACCAGGCATAAAAGTTTGAAAGACATTCGCTGGGCAAGAGATGGGCAAACAGTCCAATCTCTCCCGCGCAAATGTTCTTTTCCCAGGGATACGGAGGATCTGTCAAGAAAACCGGCTTTTGCGAAGCCGGAATTTTCGGTCCAATAGGACAGGTGACCAAACGCTTGGTCAAAGAGGTAGATTTTAACCAGCATCTTAAAAGAGAAGAGAGAGTTGGTGAGCCGAAGGGGTTTGGAGAGGGAATTCCGCAGCTTAGGGCCCAGACTACTGAAGGCACTGCGCTAATGGTCGGGTAAAGGAAGTGGGGGTGCACAAGAGGCCAAAGTTGAAGGAATTCAGAGTTCTCGAAGGGTTGTAGGGCTGGAGGAGGTTATAGACACAACGAGGGGTGAGGTCATGGAGGGATTTGAGCAAAAGGATAAGAATTTTCAAATTGACCCATTGGTGGATCGGGAGTCAATGTAGGTCAGTGAGTATGGGAGGGGTCAATAGGACCAGGTGTGAGTTAGGATATGGATTTAAATATTGGCAAGACCAAAACCATCATCTTTGGAACCTGCCACAAACTCTGTATCCTCACCTCCAATCCCATTCCCCTACCAGGCCACTGTCTCCGGCTGAACCAGACGTTGCAGTCTCAGCATTATCTCTGATCCCGAGCTGAGGAGTAAGATGTGGAGAATGTTTTTTATAAAATGAATTGTTATGATCTGGAATGAACTATCTGAAAGGGTGGTGGAATGAGAGAGAATAATAACTTTCAAAGGGGAATTGGATATATACTTGAAAAGGAAAAAATTGCCGTGTTTGGGAAAGAGCAGGGAAGTGGGACTATTTGGTTAGCTCTTTCAAAGAGATGGCACAGGCACGATGGGCTGAATGGCCTGGTCCTGTGCTGTAAGATTCTATAGGGGGGAAATTGAGGTATGTTGCAGCTCCTGTTAACGCGTCTGGGGGTGCTAACAGGGCACAAATCAATTTTTGCACGAGCACAGCGAGAACAGTGCCTCCAGCTAAATTGAAAGTAAGAAAGAAAGATTTGCATTTATATAGCACCTTTTATGACCACGGAACATCGCAAAGTGCTTTACAATCAATGAAGTGTAGTTACTGTTGTAATGTAGGAAATACGGCAGCCAATTTGCACACAAGCAAGCTCCCACAAACAGCAATGTGATAATGACCAGATAATCTGTTTTTTGTTATGTTGATTGAGGGATAAATATTGGCCAGGACGCCGGGGATAACTCCCCTGCTCTTCTTCGAAATAGTGTCATGGGATCTTTGACGTCCACTGCAGATGGGGCCTCGGTTTAACATCTCATCCAAAAGATAGCACCTCCGACAGTGCAGTGTTCACATCCCTGGAGTGGGATTTGAACCCACAACCTTCTGACTCAGAGGAAAGAGTGCTACCCACTGTGCCACAGCTGACACATTATTGACAGCTGTGACTCACTAATGCTGTCCATATTCTTTTCTTGCATTTAAGCTGGGCTCATGTCACTTCTAATTATCACCCCCATTAATTGGGTATTCAGTATTACTAGGCTGCACCTTTAATTCAAAACTTCTGTAAAAGGGCAGCCAGCAACTTTAATTTGGATTTGTATGGTAATTGTTGCTGGTGTTTTGGAACAATTTGCAGCTGGACACTGAATTGGTCCAGCAAATGTTTAATGCTGTTAATGTTTGAACCCACCACCATAGACTTTTGCTCAGTGAGTGTCCTCTTCAGCTTGTGCATTCTCTTATCTGACAAAAGCAGAGGCATGTATTGAGTAGTTGACATTTGTGGCATCACATACAACAAAACTCATCTATACGTGTTGGGAAGACAGAAACATGCACCATGCAGTTTGCTGTAAATAGAACGAGACGGCAGGTTGCTGCTGAAGGAGATGGTGCTGGGAAAGAGAAGTGCGAGGATGTGTACAGTGCAGCCTCATGGGAAATCATGGGAAGATAAATGAATCCTGTAGGATTATGTGGGTAGGAATGGTTGCTGTAATGTATAATTATGAAGTCACGTTGTAGTCCGCTGCCTTACTTGATCGACAATATCCTGGCAAATGTGCTGACTCACACTTCAGCTGTCCCAATATCCCTGGAGGGGGAAACAAAAGGTCTGTCATGTGTTACTCTTGCTGAAGGAAGATTTCCATAACCTACTCTTCAAAGTAGGGTACCCTGCTTTTGTCCTGACTGCTGCCTTTAATGGTTCTCTCTTTTAATGTCCATATTTCAGTTCACACTTAGAATTGAAGAATTGTCACTTTAAGTTGCAGCCGGTCTCGAGGACCTTCAACAGCACATAAATTCTCACCCCAACTGCGGCACCAAATAGGAGCACGTAATCACATCTGGTATTCACCCAACTCATGCAAATTGGCTGAGCCCAGAAATACAGTCAGGTGGGTGGAAATCAAACATTGCAAACTGTAGCTCAGTCACTCAGGCCTGAGGAAAATCGGCCTAGACCTGTAGTAAATAAAATATAGATATCCATTCATTTTCAACAAATTGCTGATAATTAGTAAGAATAATTAAATAACAGACAAAGGGTTGAAAATGGCTTCAGCCTTTAAATAAGAATGTTCACCATTTGCTAAAATAATTGTAATGGATTCTGAAATACATTGGAAAGGAAAGAAGAATGCTCCATCAAGCTTTAATGAAGCGGAAAGGAAGGACAGGAGTGACAGTGATGGTACACACGGATTAGTATAAATTTAGACATGATTGTTTTGATGGCCAAAACCTTTCTTCTGCTTCATGGCTTAGACTTCACAAATCTTATAATAACCATTGTGAAACAGGAGCAATGTAATATGTAAAGCTGTTCCAGTCACCAGCTGCTTCAGGATAATTAATGGAAAATTTGCCTTCTCAGTCTTTGTAAGATGAAATTATTCCCAGAGTGTGCGTTCATTCCCTATGGAACCATATGACATAATTATAAGATAACATAAAACCTATGAGAGAAAAAAGGAGCCGAGTGAATGTAAAACCAACAGGTAGTCAAATAAATAGTATGGTATGCCAGATATTACAGGGGAAAAATTCCGATGGGCACAAGTCAGGAACCCACGACTGCAGGCATTCGATAAGGTGCCACACAAAAGGTTGCTGCAGAAGATAAAGGTACGCAGAGTCAGAGGAAATGTATTAGCATGGATAGAGAATTGGCTAGCTAACAGAAAGCAGAGAGTCGGGATAAATGGGTTCTTTTTGGGTTGGAAATCGGTGGTTAGTGGTGTGCCACAGGGATCGGTGCTGGGACCACAACTGTTTACAATGTACATAGAAGAGGGGACAGAGAGTAGTGTAACAAAATTTGCAGCTGACACAAAGATTAGTAGATTAGTGGGAAAGCGGGTTGTGTAGAGGACACAGAGAGGCTGCAAAGAGATTTAGATAGGTTAAGCGAATGGGCTAAGGTTTGGCAGATGGAATAAAATGTCGGAAAATGTGAGGTCATCTATCTTGGAAACAAAAACAGTAAAAGGGAATATTATTTGAATGGGGAGAAATTACAACATGCTGCGGTGCAGAGGGACCTGGGGGTCCTTGTGCATGAATCCCAAAAAGTTAGTTTGCAGGTGCAGCAGGTAATCAGGAAGGTGAATGGAATGTTGGCCTTCATTGCGAGAGGGATGGAGTACAAAAGCAGGGAGGTCCTGCTGCAACTGTACAGGGTATTGGTGAGGCCGCACCTGGAGTACTGCGTGCAGTTTTGGTCACCTTACTTAAGGAAGGATATACTAGCTTTGGAGGGGGTACAGAGACGATTCACTAGGCTGATTCCGGAGATGAGGGGGTTACCTTGTGATGATAGATTGAGTAGACTGGGTCTTTACTCGTTGGAGTTCAGAAGGATGAGGGGTGATCTTATAAAAACATTTAAAATAATGAAAGGGATAGACAAGATAGAGGCAGAGAGGTTGTTTCCACTGGTAGGGGAGACTAGAACTAGGGGGCACAACCTCAAAATACGGGGGAGCCAATTTAAAACCGAGTTGAGAGGAAATTTCTTCTCCCAGAGGGTTGTGATTCTGTGGAATTCTCTGCCCAAGGAAGCAGTTGAGGCTAGCTCATTGAATGTATTCAAATCACAGATAGATAGATTTTTAACCAATAAGGGAATTAAGGGTTATGGGGAGCAGGCGGGTAAGTGGAGCTGAGTCCACGGCCAGATCAGCCATGATCTTGTTAAATGACGGAGCAGGCTCAAGGAGCTAGATGGCCTACTCCTGTTCCTAATTCTTATGTTCTTATGTTCTTATGTATGCTCAAATAGAAGAATGTGGGCACTATCCTAAATTGTGAGGATGGGGTAACTAACATCCTCAGGGAGGGTCACCAACACTGTAAGGCTGCATCAGAGGCATCCTCTCAGATCTGCCTGCTGGAAGGCAGAGGAGCACCTAACCTCTGCACTAGTGTTCTGTGTAGTAATCGAACCAGCTTTTCGTGGGTCTTGCATACTGGACTCAAAATAATTACAGGTGCAGCGTCCAAAATCCGGAGTTCCGGAATACGGACCCACCGACCCTGCCGACCTCGGGGCCCCGCCGCTGCCTGAGCCCAGGCCTCGCCTTGCCACCGCTGCCCTTACCTCGCCACTGCTCACCTCACCCCGCTCACTGCAGCTGCCCTTACCTCGGGGCCTCCTCACCGGCCCACCCCAACACCTCCTCTGCGACGGGGCCCGCCGGCCCAAACACTTCCTTGGCGGCCTGGCCCGCCCAAACAGCTGCACCTCGGCAGGGCCGGCTCAAACAGCACCTCGGCGGGGACTCCCCTTTCTGATAATCCGAAATCCGGAAATACCCGAACCTGGGCTTGGGTGTTTCCGGATTCGTGACGTCAGAAAGACGATCCAAAGTCCGGAAAAGCCTGGAATCCGGAACGGCCTCGTTCCCGAGGGTTTCGGATTCTGGACACTGCACCTGTAGTTGATTAATAATTGCTTATAGAATTTTGAATAAATTAGTTATAATTCTTTACAATCTTAAGCAGGTGAGTCAAGTTTTGTTAGGGGGTGATGTTATCATAAAGATAAAAGAGATTTTTATCAGCGATGATCTTCAAATGTTGCAATGGCGATAACCCCTTCATTTCCTGACCCACAAACACTGTAGGCCTCCTGGAAGGCCACCAGAAAATGCAACCTTCCCCGTTCCCCCATTGATGGGCAAAAAATTAAAGTATAAATTAAGAACCTTGGTAAAGGAGGTTTTTGAAGTTTTGGCATCCATCTGAGCTGTTTCCCACTTGTCAGCCTCCATCCTCATATACAATCTGCCAAGTCCTGCCAGACTCCTCATGGGCATCAACACTGCTGAAACACTTTTGCGGCTGCACGGACTGGCGTGCTTTATAGTGAGTGGCAATAGGAGTGGCAATAACCAAAATAGATGTGAGGGCGTAAACTTAGCCTTGCACGTCGATTGACGTCACGCTCCAACTCATTAAAATACTTTCGCCAATCGCAAGTGTTGTGTTCATACTATCTTTATTTGTTACAGCTCACTGGACGGGCATTAGGACCCAGTGGAAGCTATTCACAGTTGCTGTACTCATGCAGATTCATGTCGGTTCGGGGACACCATTTTGGGTTGTATAAAAGCACAGTTAAGTTAAGTTACATTTCTCCTGGTTCAGTTTGTCAGTTATTTACGCGTACACAACAGCAAGCAATGGCACTGCTGCCAACTTGCCGAGAAAGGCAACCGCCACGGGACCCGCGACAGCTGCCGATGACATGGCAGCCACCATTTTTTTGGGACGCAGTAATTTGTACTGCCAAAATAGCCGCATTGTCTCTGATTGGCTCTCCATTATCACATGACCTATTACTGATTGGTCCCCTTGGAGGATAAGCCACGCCCTGAAGTTTCTCTGGAACGTGTAACTAGAACCACCCAGTCCACGTTCTGACTGACACTGCAAATTATAATTCGATCAATTTTGACTTCAGAAGCCAGGGAGAATAGATCTCCGCCAACCCAGCAAAAGCCTTCCAAGTTCCAGCTAAAGTCCATTATCCCAGTGCAAGTGGATCCCTCCCCCAGCCGTAGTCCATTACCCCAGTGCTTGCATCCCTACTCCAGCTGAAGTCCATTACGCCAGCACATGTCCATGACCTTAACCCCGCCCCTCCCCCCCACCCGCCATCGATGGGTCAATGTGTGTGGCTCACGGATTGTTAACAGGTTTATTGGGTATGAAGTGAATAGTGACAGTGTCATGACTTCTGGATTTCATCCACTCCAACGATGTCTCTTGTAACCGAGCTTTCCAAGAAATCGGGTGTGGGTGTAAAGGGGGCTGGAAGAACGTGATACATCTTCCCTGAGTTCCTTTTCCCCCCTCTCATCCTCTCTCCTGCTTCCCCTCTCTTCCCCCTGTCCCCGTGTCTTTCTCTCATCCCTCCCTCTCTCTCTCTCTCTCCTACCCCCCCCACCGCATGTCTCTTTCTCTCCACCCCTCCCCCGTGTCTCTCTTTCTCCCCCCCGTGTCTCTCTCCCTCCATCCCCCCACCTCCGTGTATCTCTCCCCCCCCCGCCAGTGTCTCTCTCTCTCTCCATCTTCTCCCGCCACGCCCCGTGTATCTCTCCTCACCCCTGTGCCTTTCTCTCTCCCCCACGTGTCTCTCTCTCTCTCTGCCCCTCCTCCCATGTCTCTCTCTCTCTCCCCGCTACCCACTGCCTCTCCCCACACCCCCCCCCTGCCTCTTTCCCCCCCCTCCTGCTGCCGGCACCTGCCGCCTCTCCCCCCTCCCCCGCCCGCAGGCTCGGTGGAATAACATGGTCAATTGCAGTGCCCCACTTCTGGTTCCGGTTTCGATTGGCAGGCATCGGGGGCGGAGTCCAGAGGATGCAGGCACAGAAGGACAGAAAAAGAACAGTACAACTAGTTACACTGATTTCTTTTGCCAGAAGGTGGCAATAATGGGTGGCGCTAAGCTCCCGAATTTCTAGGCTGTGGGCTGGATTTTCGGGTCATTTGCAAGTGGATTTTCGCCGCGTTTTGATCCTCCATGGTGAAAAATGGGGCGGTCAGCTGTTTTGCATTCGGGCGCGATCCTCAGGTCGGTTTTTGCGGCGGTGTTTAGAAGCACCGCCAGGGAGAGCTGCGCCGGGTGTGGCTCACATTGCGACACCGGCACAAGTTTCATCAATTACCCGACCCGTAACATCTCCCCATGACCGCCAGGAAAGCCCTGCTAGCGGCAGTGACTTGGATAAACTGCAAAAAAGGTAAGTTTCAGTTTTTATTTTTTTATATTTTTGCAGCGATTTGTGTGGTAAGGGCGTTGGTAATGATCTTTGACTGGTTTTGTGAATTTGTTTTTCCCCTCCCAAGACTTCTCTCAGAGCACTAAAGTTGGTGAGGATCCTGTTTTTGCACCGCAAGACTAGTACAACGCCTCCCTTTGCACAAGGCCCAAATGACAAAAGTTGCTCCACACAGCGCAAACGTTAATCGCCTCCGTTTTTACCCCAAAAATGGCAAAGCCAAAAATTATAATCTCAGGATATGGGGTCAGCCATTTAGGACTGAGATGAGGAGAAATTTCTTCACTCAGGGTTTCTAATCTTTGGACTTCTCTAGCCCAGAGGCCTGTGGATGCTCAGTCGATGAGTATATTCAAGGCTGAGATGGATAGATTTTTGGCCACTAAGAGAATCAAGGGCTATGGGGATAGGGCGGAAAAGTTCAGCCATGATCTTATTGAATGGCGGAGCAAGCTCGATGGCCTACTCCTGCTCCTCTGCAAAAACTTAAGGGAAAATATTCATTAAGCATCTCTGCTGTTCCCTCACTTTCAGGTACAATATAGGCCCCTTCATTTCTAAACTGTTTCATCCCTTCTTGAACTATGTGTTTACTTTTTGTATTTTCATATTATCTCCTGCTGTTTCTCTTATCTTTTCTAATTTCCATTTTTACTTCCATAATTTCTTTGAAATAGATTCCCTACTTAATTATAATAAATGTAGTTAGAATGGATGCTGGATATGCTGTGGTTTCTGGTAAACCTGCATTGAATATTATTGTGTTTATTTATTGCTTCTTTACTATTTAGTGTGTGTATCAAAAAATAGTTATATTGTGAAAGCTTTAAATAAATTGCATCCATTGTCATTTTGTAAACTTATTACAAAAAAAATAGAATGTATGTATATTGTATAATGGTAACACGATGGTAACCGAACAGGCCTCTCGAGTAATTTACATCCATTGACCAAATGCCAGAATTTTAAAAACACATTTTGGGCTTCTTAAGGAGAGAATTGCAGTTTAAGTAACTACTTCTTATTTAATCTGTTGAATTTGTTCCCAGGACATAAAAGCAGACTTCACTTTCAAAGAAATTGTGTGTAATGGATAATTTATCTTTGCATGTGGGTTCAAAATGGCAATAATATTTTAAATAAAAAGAAAAAAGACTTTAGTTGATAACTATCTAAAAGAATTCTCCAAAGTGTCACATTTCAAACAATCATATGAACTACTTCTCCTTACCATAAATTAAATTTAAGCGTTTTGGCTGCTGTTGGCAATGAATGTTGATAGTGACAGATTAAGCAAAATACGTAAAATGGTGTACATTGGGCAGTCTGTATTTCATTTATAAAGCCATAGAATTCATGAGTCATACAGATTTGTGACTTCTTTTAAATGTGAAGTCAATCCAAAGTCCATTTTTTTCTATGTATATGAAAAGAAAAACATGAAATTGAAGAATCCCTTTTTTATGATATTCCATTGTCACATACATGGAATGAATATATTGATAATTACAGCGAAGAGATGAAACTCATAATAGACAGTCGTACAATATTATTTTAATGACTATGTATGGACACAGAATATTTGTAGTGCAGTGACATGGTACTTAATTTTGTTCAGCAATTACAAAACATTACAAATAATTGTATTTAAGCCAACTAAAAAGAGATTGGGAACCTGAATCATCATCTTCAACTATCAAGCCCACTGCCAAGATTGGTCTGCTTAAAAATATATAACACCTTCCTTCTTACTCCCTTGATTTACTGTAAGATAACATCTTTAACTTAGGCTGCACTTCTAAAAGATGGATAGAAGTTTAAAACAAAAAAATCAAAATACTGCAGATGCTGGAAATCCGAAAGAAAAACAGAAAATGCTGGAAACACTCAGCAGGTTAGGTACATCATCTGGAGAGAGAAGTGACTGGTGGTTTCATTCATCTGCTAATATTACCAGCAATTAATTCTTGGCTTGTGGGTTCTCCTTTACTCTGGCAAAACAAGTGCAGGAATGGTTGCTAAAAGCAATGAATGTGGAACTAAATTCCTGTCATAGCTTACATATATAAACATGCATATTAACTTTAATGAACTATTTCTTGGAAAAGTTGCACCATAACAATCAAAAAACTATGGGTTTGCTGTCAACAACTTTAATCAAACAATTGATGAAGATGAAACAAAGTGTAGTTAATAGGAATTTAAAAAAATTAAAGTAGCAGCACTATAATTAATAAAATCTCAATCTGGTGTTATATTATATATTTATTTATTTATTTATTCGAAGAAAAAAAGAAAAGGCAGAGTAGTGACATGAATAGTTTGAGAGCAATGTTGGAAGCAATGTAAGTATATGTTGTTGTTCTTCATTCCTGGCCAGAGAATGGTTCATGGGGAAGCTAAAGATTGTGGAAAAGCAAATGAAAATATGTTTAAAAAAAAGTTAAAAAATAGGTGAATGGACAGACAGATGCGCAATTGCTTTTCAAATCAAGTGAAATAAAAGCAGTAATGCATCATCATCATCATAAATGTATTATTGTATGAATTTTGGAGTGAATGTTCAAATAGGTTTTAGAGTTATTCGAGAATGCAAATTGTGGCGCAGCCATAATATAACGATTCACTACAGTTTTCATTTTAAATTTCATGGCAATGAATTATCAAATGAGAGCTATGAATATCAAATACACTATTTACAATTGTGCAACACAGGTTTAGATTATTTTAAATAGTAAAGCATAATGCAGCCCAGGCAAAGTCTTTACTTGTGTGTTAAACATACACAATATATGTGCCATATTGCAGGTGTAACTCATTACATGCATCAAAGATGTTGCTAGCAGTGTAAACAACTAATTTTGTACCTATTCCAATTACAGAAGTTGTTGTTTACTTTAGGAGACATATTATACAAATAGGATGCAAACCAATCTTCATTAATTTTGAACTTGAAACATGCCTTCAAATTATAATTTTTATTCATAAAATAATTTGACGTTTATTTGAAAGCAATTTAAAATTGGAGTCGGTCAGATTAGGTTCATAATGGTATCTGTGTAAAGTATCCAGATCATCTGCTTTTTAGAGGATAGAGATTTCAATCACCAAACTTCACATATAAATGCCTAATAGTCATTGCTGTTTGACTTCCCTCCTGTGCATACTATGTTTGTACAGGTGTAAGGAATGTAATATTAAGCATTCGCATATGAAATTCAGTGAATGAAAATTATATCCTTAGATGTTCTAGGAAATAAGGCCGAGAAATTCGGATCGATTGCGCCTCCCGTTCGGGGTGCAAACGACTTTTCGCCTGGGTGCGACACCGGTAATGACTCCCGCTAAATTCCGTAGGCATTTAGCAGCGGCAGTAACCCGTAGCATCCCGCTCCACTGCGCCGGTGATGACAACATCATCATCTTGCGTAGCGCCCTGTTATCACACCGTGCCCGGCGCAAAATGTCCTGCCTCCCGCATGTTACCGGCCCCAAACAGGGCGCAAAGGAATTTCACCCCCTAAGCTTTTCTAAAAGTTTCTAAGCTTCCTGGAAATGAAGCATGTCTCTCCAAATATATGAAAATAAAATCGGTAATTATATTTTGAATATAATTTTGGAATGTATGTCTAGATTAAAGCACAGGGAAGGGATGTATTTACTTTTTAAACTATGATTAAATTTGGCAAATTAGTGCTATAGCACAGTGGTGCACTAACAAGCTGCACCACAAAGTTTTAAAATGCTATTTTGCATCAATGATTTTCCACTTGCTGAGTTCCATTAGACAGATACTGAGTAAAGGCAAATACAAGTCACCCAGGGAAAGGCTGAAGATTGGGGCTGGCAGATCACTTGGTAGCCTTCAGTCAGGGAACAATGCTTCAGGAATTGGTAACTATAAGAGATTATGAAAAGATGGAAACTTAAAAAAAAATCATTATTAAACTTGGGGCAAAATTGTTCTTAATCAAAACCTCTACTAAAATACCTCAAGAACAAATCAAAACTATTTTAGAACTAGTGCTTGAGCTTTCTTCTCAAATTAAAGCAACTGAAATCCACCCACAATGTCACTGAAGAAATTAAGACTGTGTAATATGTGCTCTGGTGTAATGTGTGCTTAGTTTAAAAAATAAAAGTAAATGCTTGATCTCTGACCTACATGTATTTACGCAGGTGGTTGGAATTATTTTTTTCTCTCAGTGCATAGAATTACAGAAAAATTACACTGGAAAGGTGAATCAGGTGGAGTGCATTCCCTACCACTTGTTTCCTGCCACCGTCACAAATTAAAATTATCCCCAATAGTTAGTTAGCAAAAGAAAGTCTCCCCTCAGGATTCATTTTAGTTTAGTTTGACATATACTGCTTCCAGACATTCAAATTTTATAGACAAGAAATGATTACACATTCTAAGCTTAAGGCAGGGAGTTGATATGCAGTTTTCAAAAGGGTGCAATTGACCTTTGAAGTCTAAGGACTAAAGGTGCTCAGGAACCAATGAGCCACTCCAATAAGTTGATTAACATGGCAATGGATACAGCCTTTCTCCCTTGCATGTTTGTCCTGCTGTATCACGTCTTAAATTCAAAATTCAGTGTATCTCTTTTTCTCTGTAGTAACTGAAGATAAGAATATATAACTGTTGTGCATCATGAATATATTTATTAAATCTGAAACTATAAAATCAGCATATGTCAGAGCAAAAATTATCCCACGCCAGCAACAACAGCAACTTGTATTTATATAGTGCCTTTAATGTAGTGAAACATCCCAAGGCGCTTCACAGGAGTATTATGGGATAAAAAGTTTGAAACCGAGCCACATAAAGAGAAATCAGGGCAGATGACCAAAAGTTTGGTCAAAGAGGTAGGTTTTAAGGAGTGTCTTGAAAGGAGGAGTGGTAGAGAGGCGGAAAGGTTTTGGCAGCGAATTCCAGAGCTCAGGGCCTAGACAACAGAAGGCGCGGCCATCAATGGTTGAGCGATTAAAATCAGGGATGCTCAAGGGGACAGAATTAGAGGAGCGCAGACATCTCGGGGGGTTGTGGGGCTGGAGGAGATTATAGAGATAGGGAGGGGCGAGGCCATGGAGGATTCAAAAATTATGTTCTTAGATCTTGAGGAGCAACTGTTTTCTGATACCAAATCAAAGTGTTACCATCAGGAACAATTTGGCCAATCAGTCTATGCAGTACTGACTCTTTAACTGGAGCCATTGAGCTGAATTGTTCTCTGTAGTAGGGTCACCACAAGAAGTTTATCAAGGCTGCACCTCTGCCTGCCGCGGGATCCTGGTGTATTGTGGGTAGGCTCCTAGCATTATTTGTGACCTCTATTGGAAGCTCACCTTGTGTGTGTTTGCCACGGGGGGAATGGGGGGGTGGGAGGGGAGACGTGGGTGATGAAGGTAATTCCAGTGCTGCTGCAGCACCAATGCTCCCTAACCCATCCTTTACCTCTGATCACCACAAATATGCCTGAAAAGAAGTGGGAAACATGAGGAAAACCCATCCATCTATGCATTGCTATTTTCCTGTTCTTTCCCAATATCTACACTTATATTCATCCTTTCTAAATGAGTAACCTTTCATATTGGGTGGCAGTGGTTATAGAAAATCCAAGTAATGTAACAAATTGTATGAAAAACTGTTTATTACTTCTTCAAATAATGTACTGGAATATTGATTAAAGCAGATAATATGCCAAAGTGATTCAGCTTCATGCAGTGTGTTGTGCCAACGTCCATACAAAACAATAGAGTACACCATGTACCAAACAATGGCACATTTAATGTTTAGTGATGAATTATAATGTGTTGAATTAGGGAATGGAATAAAGGCCTCTATTTTCGCCACCATTGGGTGGGTTATTTTTTGGCATCCGCTGATTATTTTGGAGCAATCATGACTTTGCAATTTTCCTCAAAATTTGTACGCTGGCGGCAACCATCAGCGCTGGTTTTTTGTACACAAGATTTTTTGGTGCAGGTCTGGTTGAAAACTGATTTTCTCGCCGTTTTTGTCCCTTTAATCAATTTTCATCAACAACGATCTTTTTCAGGGCAGCGCACACTGACCAAAAGCACCGATCAGAAAAACCCTACGTTAACTTAAGGAAATCGGCGCTGAGTATATTTCTGAGTTTTTGGAGCGAGGGAAGAAGACAATTTAAAACACAAATTCATGATGATTTTTGCAGAGGGAACTCAGAAAATAACTCGGAAAGTTCATTTTTCCCACAGAATGTTTTTGAGAATGGGCAAATTGCGATTCCACCCCACCACACCACTGAATCTCTGCTGTCGGGGCTCCAGGCACAGGTCGGAGGAGTGCCGGCCGGCGAAGGATCGCTCCCTCAGCTGGACACAAGCACAGGAGCTCAGCGCTTGGATTCTACCCACCCCCCTGGGCTCAGCTTGGAAAGAAGCCTGGACGGGAGGGTACGGGTGGAATCCATGCACTGAGCTCCTGTGTTTCTGTCCGGCTGAGGGAACGATCCTGCCGGCATGCACTCCGAACTGTGCATCAGAGATGGCACAACACAGCAGCAAACATAGACATTTCGGCACAAGCTATAATTAAAATGCCATAAATGCATTACGTCTCCATAGAGACAGAGCTTAGTGTTGCGCATACGCACAGACCAGGGTGTAGTTCGTTCTGCTAGGGCATCACCCAGCTAAGGTGTGTGTGTGCTGTGCTTCAGTAAGTCTCACAATAACAGGAATAACAAAGTTAAGAATAACAATTATGGGTGCACATTTTACAATGCCTCATGTAGTAAGGTTGGTTTATATCCATGGCATATGGAGATGACAGATAATATGACAATGCCGTCGTCGCAAAAACCAGATCGCTCGGGCATTAATGGGGAGGAGGCCATACCCTGATCGATACAGGGACAAGCGTGCATACCTACACTTGAGTGAGGCAGGCTGCATTCGCAGGCTGCGATTTAGAAAAGAGTTCATGACCGAGATCTGCCAGCTAGTCAGGGCAAAGATACAGCCAAGAAGTGGAAGTGAAGGTCACTGCAGCACTTCTATGCTTCTGGCTCATTTCAAGCAGCAACTGGGGACATGTGCTGCATCTCATAGCACGCCACACATTGTTGCATTTGACAGGCACTAGATGCCAAAAGGGACCAGTTCATCAATTTCCCTATGACCAGGCAGGCAATGCGAAACAGGGCTGTGGGGTTCTCCAGAATTGCTGGCTTCCCAAATATACAGGGTGTGATCGACTGGTTGTGTCAGACTTCTGCTTCCTCACCATGACCCCAAGGTTTTTTCCACTTTCTGTACAAAGACGCATATGTTGTTGGTGGTGTTGGACAGGGACAGACCTAGCAGACAGCATTGTGGAAGGCCCGGGTTCATCGTCGGACTTTTCTTCAGCCTGTGGATGAACCCCCGGCACACTACCTGACTTTGGTCGGGGGATTGGAAAGTGAGTGTCAGCAGTTGATGCTGCCAATTGCTGTTGGGCAATGCCTGGGTGTGTCCACTTACTGCAGCGGCTATCTCCGACATTCCCTCCCTAATTTGTCCCGACACTGCACAAGCTGCCTCCGACATTCCCGCCCTAATCTCCGACATTCCCTCCCTAATCTCTGACATTTCCTCCCTAATCTCTGACATCCCCTCCCTCATCTGTCCTGACATTGCTCTTAATCCTCCAGACAGTGTTGCTAGTTCTACTGAAAGTCCCCCTAACTCTACCCTCACCCCAGCCAGGAGTGATCTCATTAGCTTAATGCTCTCCCTACTCATTCCCGTGATCTGTCCTATGTCCCCTGCATCCTGCATTTCAGGTTGAGCTCTCCTTCCCACCCTTCTTGGCCGTCTCCCAGATGTGGCTTACTGCAACCCAATGGGAGCTACAGCTTCAGACTCTACCCCATGAAATGTTGCATCGGTTGTATCACTCAGCAAAGGGCTTGGTGGCCTCAGGGGGTTCACCGGCTCCAGTTGCAATGTAATCATCTCATCATTGGGGTCTTCCTGCTGCCCTTCATTGTCCAGCTCATCCTCGTCCTGAAGTTGATAAAGAATATTTGGACTGGCGGCTTCCTGATCTTCTGCTTCAGCTTCTGTCTCTTCTTGATGCGCAACATCTGCAAAATATAACAGAGTATTTAGTTAGCAGCAGGGGAGGGGCAGAGGGGGCAGGGTGACATGAGTACATGGCAGGGCTTACCCTCTGTCGATAACATGGGCACATTCTCTTGCGAGATTGAATCATATCAGTGATCCTCTGTTTCACATGATCTACAGGGCTGTAGTAATACTTGACCTCCTGTATGGCTCAGAGACATGGACCATGTAAGTAGACACCTCAAGTCGCTGGAGAAATACCACCAACGATGTCTCCACAAGATTCTAGAAATCCCTTGGCAGGACAGACGCACCAACATTAGCGTCCTCGACCAGGCCAACATCCCCAGCATTGAAGCACTGACCACACTTGATCAGCTCCGCTGGGCAGGCCATATTGTCCACATGCCAGACACGAGACTCCCAAAGCAAGCGCTCTACTCGGAACTCATTCAGCGCTCTACTTGGAACTCCTTCATGGCAAACGAGCCAAAGGTGGGCAGAGGAAACATTACAAGAACACCCTCAAAGCCTCCCTGATAAAGTGCAACATCCCCACCGACACCTGGGAATCCCTGGCCAAAGACCACCCGAAGTGGAGGAAGTGCATCCAGGAGGGTGCTGAGCACCTCGAGTCTCATCGCCGAGAACATGTAGAAATCAAGCGCAGGCAGCAGAAAAAGCATGCGGCAAATCTGTCCCACCCTCCCTTACCCTCAATAACTATCTGTCCCACCTGTGACAGGGACTGTGGCTCTCATATTGGACTGTTCAACCACCTAAGGACTCATTCTAAGAGTGGAAGCAAGTCTTCCTCGATTCCAAGGGACGGCCTATGATGATATGATGTTCGACAGCTGTTAGTTGCAGCTTACTTGGCACACCTCCTCCATTTTTTGAACTTTCTCAGTTCATCAGTGACATCTTCCTCTGCAAAGATGAAAATAGAACTTTTTAAGAGAGGGTTCTTCTGCTGTGGTGGCCACAGACACACACACACGCATTAGTCACATTTACAAATGTAATTGCAATGCATAAATACATACAGTAACTGCTTGGCCAAGGTCCTGCCACTGCTTTTTGACCTGAACACCGCTTCTCAGGGGTATGACCACGATATTAAACTCTTCTGTAATTTGTTCCCAAAATTTTGCGAGAAGAGAGGGTTTCAGTTTCTTTTGTTCCATTCTTCCTTTGTTCTCAAGCACATTCCATCTCTTCTCAATGATGTCTACCACGGGCACATTTTTTTCTGCTTGAAATCTCTTGGCCTTCCCCCTACCCCTTCTCCTTCTCCTGAAAAACATAGAAATATAGAAAATAGGTGCAGGAGTAGGCCATTCGGCCCTTCGAGCCTGCACCACCATTCAATAAGATTATGGCTGATCCTTCACCTCAGTACCCCTTTCCTGCTTTCTCTCCATACTCCTTGATCCCTTTAACCGTAAGGGCCTTATCTAATTCCCTCTTGAATACGTCCAATGAACTGGCATCAACAACTCTCTGTGACAGGGAATTCCACAGGTTAACAACTCTCTGAATGAAGAAGTTTCTCCTCATCTCAGTCCTAAATGGCCTACCCCTTATCCTAAGACTGTGTCCCCTGGTTCTGGACTTCCCCAATATCGGGAACATTCTTCCCGCATCTAACCTGTCCTGTCCCGTCAGAATCTTATACGTTTCTACGAGATCCCCTCTCATCCTTCTAAACTCCAGTGTATAAAGGCCCAGTTGATCCAGTCTCTCCTCATATGTCAGTCCAGCCATCCCTGGAATCAGTCTGGTGAACCTTCGCTGCACTCCCTCAATAGCAAGAACATACTTCCTCAGATTAGGAGACCAAAATTGAACACAATATTCCAGGTGAGGCCTCACCAAGGCCCTGTACAATTGCAGTGAGACCTCCCTGCTCCTATACTCAAATCCCCCAGCTATGAAGGCCAACATGCCATTTGCCTTCTTCACCGCCTGCATGCCAACTTTCAATGACTGATGAACCATGACATCCAGGTCTCGTTGCACCTCCCCTTTTCCTAATCTGCCGCCATTCAGATAATATTCTGCCTTCGTGTTTTTGCCATTAAAGTGGATAACCTCACATTTATCCACATTATACTGCTTTGCCATGCATTTGCCCACTCCCCTAACCTGTCCAAGTCATCCTGTAGCCTCTAAGCATCCTCCTCACAGCCCACACCGCCACCCAGTTTAGTGTCATCTGCAAACTTGGAGATATTACACTCAATTCCTTCATCTAAATCATTGATGTATATTGTAAAGAACTGGGGTCCCAGCACTGAGCCCTGCGGCACTCCACTAGTCACTGCCTCCCATTCCGAAAAGGACCCATTTATCCCGACTCTCTGCTTTTTGTCTGCCAATTCTCTATCCATGCCAGTACATTACCCCCAGTATCATATGCTTTGATTTTGCACACCAATCTCTTATGTGGGACCTTGTCAAAGGCCTTTTGAAAGTCCAAATACACCACATCCACTGGTTCTCCCTTGTCCACTCTACTAGTTACATCCTCAAAAAATTCCAGAAGATTTGTCAAGCATGATTTCCCTTTCATAAATCCATGCTGACTTGGACTGATCCAGTCGCTGCTTTCCAAATGCACTGCTATTTCATCCTTAATAATTGATTCCAACATTTTCCGCACTACTGATGTCAGGCTAACCGGTGTATAATTACCTGTTTTCTCTCTCCCTCCTTTTTTAAAAAGTGGTGTTACATTAGCTACCCTCCAATCCATAGGAACTGATCCAGAGTCGATCGACTGTTGGAAAATGATCACCAATGCATCCACTATTTCTAGGTCCACTTCCTTAAGTACTCCGGGATGCAGACAATCAGCCCCCGGGGATTTATCTGCCTTCAATCCCATCAATTTCCCCAACACAATTTCCCGCCTAAATAGGATATCATACAAACATAGAAACATAGAAACATAGAAAATAGGTGCAGGAGTAGGCCATTCGGCACTTCGAGCCTGCACCACCATTCAATGAGTTCATGGCTGAACATGCAACTTCAGTACCTCATTCCTGCTTTCTCGCCATACCCCTTGATCCCCCTAGTAGTAAGGACTACATCTAACTCCTTTTTGAATATATTTAATGAATTGGCCTCAACAACTTCCTGTGGTAGAGAATTCCACAGGTTCACCACTCTCTGGGTGAAGAAGTTTCTCCTCATCTCGGTCCTAAATGGCTTACCCCTTATCCTTAGACTGTGACCCCTGGTTCTGGACTTCCCCAAAATTGGGAACATTCTTCCTGCATCTAACCTGTCTAAACCCATCAGAATTTTAAACATTTCTATGAGGTCCCCTCTCATTCTTCTGAACTCCAGTGAATACAAGCCCAGTTGATCCAGGCTTTCTTGATAGGTCAGTCCCGCCATCCCGGGAATCAGTCTGGTGAACCTTCGCTGCACTCCCTCAATAGCAAGAATGTCCTTCCTCAGGTTAGGAGACCAAAACTGCACACAATACTCCAGGTGTGGCCTCACCAAGGCCCTGTACAACTGTAGTAACACCTCCCTGCCCCTGTACTCAAATCCCCTTGCTATGAAGGCCAACATGCCATTTGCTTTCTTAACCGCCTGCTGTACCTGCATGCCAACCTTCAATGACTGATGTACCATGACACCCAGGTCTCATTGCACCTCCCCTTTTCCTAATCTGTCACCATTCAGATAATAGTCTGTCTCTCTGTTTTTACCACCAAAGTGGATAACCTCACATTTATCCACATTATACTTCATCTGCCATGCATTTGCCCACTCACCTAACCTATCCAAGTCGCTCTGCAGCCTCATAGCATCCTCCTCGCAGCTCACACTGCCACCCAACTTAGTGTCATCCGCAAATTTGGAGATACTACTTTTAAACCCCTCGTCTAAATCATTAATGTACAGTGTAAACAGCTGGGGCCCCAGCACAGAACCTTGCAGTACCCCACTAGTCACTGCCTGCCATTCTGAAAAGTCCCCATTTACTCCTACTCTTTGCTTCCTGTCTGACAACCAATTCTCAATCCATATCAGCACACTACCCCCAATCCCATGTGCTTTAACTTTGCACATTAATCTCTTGTGTGGGACCTTGTCGAAAGCCTTCTGAAAGTCCAAATACACCACATCAACTGGTTCTCCCTTGTCCACTCTACTGGAAACATCCTCAAAAAATTCCAGAAGTTTTGTCAAGCATGATTTCCCTTTCACAAATCCATGCTGACTTCGACCTATCATGTCACCTCTTTCCAAATGCGCTGCTATGACATCCTTAATAATTGATTCCATCATTTTACCCACTACCGATGTCAGGCTGACCGGTCTATTATTCCCTGTTTTCTCTCTCCCTCCTTTTTTAAAAAGTGGGGTTACATTGGCTACCCTCCACTCCATAGGAACTGATCCAGAGTCAATGGAATGTTGGAAAATGACTGTCAATGCATCCGCTATTTCCAAGGCCACCTCCTTAAGTACTCTGGGATGCAGTCCATCAGGCCCTGGGGATTTATCGGCCTTCAATCCCATCAATTTCCCCAACACAATTTCCCGACTAATAAAGATTTCCCTCAGTTCCTCCTCCTTACTAGACCCTCTGACCCCTTTTATATCCGGAAGGTTGTTTGTGTCCTCTTTAGTGAATACCGAACCAAAGTACTTGTTCATTTCGTCCGCCATTTCTTTGTTCCCCGTTATGACTTCCCCTGATTCTGACTGCAGGGGACCTACATTTGTCTTTACTAACCTTTTTCGCTTTACATATCGACAGAAACTTTTGCGATCCGTCTTAATGTTCCCTGCAAGCTTCTTCTCGTACTCCATTTTCTCTGCCCTAATCAAACCCTTTGTCCTCCTCTGCTGAGTTCTAAATTTCTCCCAGTCCCCAGGTTCGCTGCTATTTCTGGCCAATTTGTATGCCACTTCCTTGGCTTTAATATTATCTCTGATTTCCCTTGATAGCCACAGTTGAGCCACCTTCCCTTTTTCATTTTTATGCCAGACAGGAATGTACAATTGTTGTAGTTCATCCATGCGGTCTCTAAATGTCTGCCATTGCCCATCCACAGTCAACCCCTTAAGTATCATTCGCCAATCTATCCTAGCCAATTCACGCCTCATACCTTCAAAGTTACCCTTCTTTAAGTTCTGGACCATGGTCTCTGAATTAACTGTTTCATTCTCCATCCTAATGCAGAATTCCACCATATTATGGTCACTCTTCCCCAAGGGGCCTCGCACAACGAGATTGCTAATTAATCCTCTCTCATTACACAACACCCAGTCTAAGATGGCCTCCCCCCAAGTTGGTTCCTCGACATATTGGTCTAGAAAACCATCCCTTATGCACTCCAGGAAATCTTCCTCCACTGTATTGCTTCCAGTTTGGTTAGCCCAATCTATGTGCATATTAAATTCACCCATTATAACTGCTGCACCTTTATTGCATGCACCCCTAATTTCCTGTTTGATGCCCTCCCCAACATCACTACTACTGTTTGGAGGTCTGTACACAACTCCCACTAACCTTTTTTGCCCTTTGGTGTTCTGCAGCTCTACCCATATAGATTCCACATCATCCAAGCTAATGTCCTTCCTAACTATTGCATTAATCTCCTCCTTAACCAGCAATGCTACCCCACCTCCTTTTCCTTTTATTCTATCCTTCCTGAATGTTGAATACCCCGGGATGTTGAGTTCCCAGCCTGATCATCCTGGAGCCACGTCTCTGTAATCCCAATCACATCATATTTGTTAACATCTATTTGCACAGTTAATTCCTCCACCTTATTACAGATACTCCTTGCATTAAGACACAAAGCCTTCAAGGCTTGTTTTTTTAACACCCTTTGTCCTTTTAGAATTTTGCTGTACAGTGGCCCTTTTTGTTCTTTGCCTTGGGTTTCTCTGCCCTCCACTTTTCCTCATCTCCTTTCTGTCTTTTGCTTTTGGCTCCTTTTTGTTTCCCTCTGTCTCCCTGCATTGGTTCCCATCCCCCTGCCATATTAGTTTAACTCCTCCCCAACAGCACTAGCAAACACTCCCCCTAGGACATTGGTTCCGGTCCTGCCCAGGTGCAGACCGTCCGGTTTGTACTGGTCCCACCTCCCCCAAAACCGGTTCCAATGCCCCAGGAATTTGAATCCCTCCCTGCTGCACCACTGCTCAAGCCACGTATTCATCTGCGCTATCCTGCGATTCCTACTCTGACTAGCACGTGGCACTGGTAGCAATCCCGAGATTACTACTTTTGAGGTCCTACTTTTTAATTTAGCTCCTAGCTTCTTAAATTCGTTTCGTAGGACCTCATCCCTTTTTTTACCTATGTCGTTGGTACCAATGTGCACCACGACAACTGGCTGTTCTCCCTCCCTTTTTAGAATTTCCTGCACCCGCTCCGAGACATCCTTGACCCTTGCACCAGGGAGGCAACATACCATCCTGGAGTCTCGGTTGCGGCCGCAGAAACGCCTATCTATTCCCCTTACAATTGAATCCCCTATCACTATCGCTCTCCCACTCTTTGTCCTGCCCCCCTGTGCAACAGAGCGAGCCACGGTGCCATGAACTTGGCTGCTGCTGCCCTCCCCAGATAAGTCATCCCCCCAACAGTACCCAAAGCAGTGTATCTGTTTTGCAGGGGGATGACCACAGGGGACCCCTGCACTACCTTCTTTGCACTGCTCTTCTTGCTGGTCTTCCATTCCCTATCTGGCTGTGGACCCTTTACCTGCAGTACGACCAACTTGCTACACGTGCTACTCACGTCATTCTCAGCATCGTGGATGCTCCAGAGTGAATCCACCCTCAGCTCCAACTCCGCAACGCGGTCCATCAGGAGCTGGAGGCGGATACACCTCCCGCACACATAGTCGTCAGGAACACTGGTGTCGTCGCTGAGTTTCCACATGGTCCCTGAGTTCAATATCCTTCAATTCCTCATTCTCACTGGACCCTCGGTCCCTTAATACATCCGAAAGGTTATTTGTGTCTTCCTTCATGAAAACAGAACCAAAGTATTTGTTCAATTGGTCTGCCATTTCTTTGTTCCCCATTATAAATTCACCCGAGTCCGACTGCAAGAGACCTACGTTTGTCTTCACTACTCTTTTTCTCTTCACCTATCTATAGAAGCTTTTGCAGTCAGTTTTTATGTTCCCGGCAAGCTTCCTCTCGTACTCTATTTTCCCCCTTCTAATTAAACCCTTTGTCCTCCTCTGCTGAATTCTCAATTTCTCCCAGTCCTCTGGTTTGCTGCTTTTTCTGGCCAATTTATATGCCTCTTCCTTGGATCTAACACTATCCTTAATTTCCCTTGTTCGCCACGGTTGAGCCACCTTCCCTGTTTTATTTTTACTCCAGACAGGGATGTACAATTGTTGACGTTCATCCATGAGATCTATAAATGTTTGCCATTGCCCTTTAAGTATCATTTGCCAGTCTATTCGATGCCAATTCACGCCTCATGCCATCGAAGTTAGCTTTCCTTAAGTTCAGGATCCTAGTTTCTGATTTAACTGTGTCACTCTCCATCTTAATAAAGAATTCTATCATATTATGGTCACTCTTCCCCAAGGGACCTTGCACAACAAGATTGCTAATTAGTCCCTTCTCATTACACATCACCCAGTCTAGGATGGCCAGCTCTCTAGTTGGTTCATCGACATATTGGTCAAGAAAACCATCCCTAACACACTCCAGGAAATCCTCCTCCACCGCATTGCTACCAGTTTGGTTAGCCCAATCTATATGTAAATTAAAGTCGCCCATGATAACTGCTGTACCTTTATTGCACACATTCCTTATTTCTTGTTTGATGCTGTCCCCAACCTCACTCCTACTGTTTGGTGGTCAGTACACAACTCCCACCAGCGTTTTCTGCCCTTTGTTATTCCATAGCTCCACCCATACCGATTCCACATCATCTAAACCAATGTCCTTCCTTATTATTGCATTAATTTCCTCTTTAACCAGCAATGCCACCCCACCTCCTTTTCCTTTCTGTCTATCCTTCCTAAATGTTGAATACCCCTGGATGTTGAGTTCCCAGCCTTGGTCACCCTGGAGCTATGTCTCCATGATGCCAACTACATCCTTCCCTTGGATCCATCTTTTGCAGCTAAAATGTTAATGTCCAGATCCAGCTCCGATCCCAACGTGTTCTCACAAGCTGCTGATCCAGACCAGGAGGTTCATCGTGGATGCGCGGACACACCTGTCATGTGGAAAAAGGTTTTTTTTCCGGCGGTGCTCACTGAAGCGCCACCCCCAGATTTAACTTCGGGTACCGCAGCGCCAAAATTTAATTTTACTTTGTTGAAAATTGTGTTTTTCTTTCGGCGCAAACGGGCACAAAAAAATCAGCCGCACATTCTCCTGGGCGCCAAAAATCGGCAAAGAGGAAAATAGAGAAATTAGAGAGCCTGGATACTGCACAACAAAAATAATTAGAAAATAAATGTAATTCTGCCAGCTATCTATTTCATTTATATCTTAAAAGTTAAATAGGGTAAGTGGCAATTTTTGAAATGCCTGTCGGCTAGAACCTCCACTTTTGTGGTTATCGCCCAAAAATGGGCATTATTTCTGGCTTGGGCGGTAAAAAGGCGTTTTCAGATCGTCGGCTTCTCGCCCATTCTCAAAACACCGAGTTTACATTTTTTGAAAATGGGCGTCACTGCAAGCAATGTCAAATGGGCGGTCACGATAAATTTTTCTGACCTTCTGCCGTAAAGTGTGGATGTCCTTAGCAATGGCATGGCAACACTCGATTCGTGACTCTGGAGGTCACAGAAGAGGAGACAGAGAGAGAGAGGGAGCTCAGAGGGACTGAAGGTGTTATGTATGTAAACCTGTAAATACAATGTCTGACCACCAGAGGGCTTATCCCCTGGAATCCCAAGGGATCCCACAATCCCTTGGGAGCAACTGTATATAAGGAGGCCTCACAGGCTGGAGAGGCACTCTGAGTTCTGTAATAAAGGACTATGGTCACACCTTACTTTGAGCTTGCAGTATCTAGTCTGAATCTTTTTCAAGACATAACAACTGGTGACGAGATACAGATGACGAACCCCACCGCAACAACGGAGAGAACCA
Source organism: Pristiophorus japonicus (assembly GCF_044704955.1). Classification (NCBI taxonomy): domain Eukaryota; kingdom Metazoa; phylum Chordata; class Chondrichthyes; family Pristiophoridae; genus Pristiophorus; species Pristiophorus japonicus. The sequence goes on from NC_091987.1 coordinate 55,546,029, forward strand.
TAGGTATCCTTGAGAAATTTTCGGAGGGAGATGATTGGGAAACCTTCGTGGAGCGACTCGACCAATACTTCATGGCCAACGAGCTGGAAGGAGAAGCAAATGCTGCCAAACGAAGGGCGATCCTCCTCACCGTTTGCGGGGTACCAACGTGTATGGCCTCATGAATAACCTGCTCGCTCCAGCAAAACCCACAGAAAAGTCGTACGATGAGTTGTGCACACTGCTCCGGGAGCATCTAAACCCGAAGGAAAGCGTTCTGATGGCGAGATATCGGTTCGACACGTACAAGAGATCTGAAGGCCAGGAAGTGGCGAGCTACGTCACCAAGCTAAGGCGCCTTGCAGGACATTGCGAATTTGAAGGACACTTGGAGCACATGCTCAGGGACTTCTTTGTATTTGGCATTGGCCATGAAATAATACTTCGCAAACCTTTGACTGTGGAGACCCCAATCTTGAGTAAAGCCATAGCGATAGCCTAGTCGTTTATCGTCACCAGTGACAATACCAAACAAATTTCTCAGCACACTAGGGCTGCTGCAAGTACTGTGAACAAAGTAACGTTGTTTTGAATCGAAATGTACAGGGCAGGACTTACACACCTGTAGCTGCACGTCCGCAGATGACTCAGAGTCCACCATCAAGGGTGGTGAATACAAGGCCATTAACACCTTGTTGGCGCTGTGGGGGTGATCATTGTTTTCATTCATGCCACTTTAAAGGATAAGTTTGCAAGGGCTGTGGAACAATGGGACACCTCCAACATATGTGCAGGCGAGCTGCAAACCCTACTAATCCTGCAAACCACCATGTTGCAGAGGAGGACAGATCCACGATGGATCACGATGAACCAGAGCCTCAGACCGAGGAGGCAGAGGTATATGGGGTGCATACATTTACCACAAAGTATCCCCCGATAATGCTGAAGGTTGAATTAAATGGACTCCCGGTGTCCATGGAGCTGGACATGGGCACAAGCCAATCCATAATGAGCAAAATGACTTTCGATAAATTGTGGTGCAGCAAGGCCTCAAGGCCAGTCCTGACTCCCATTCTTACTAAACTGAGAACGTACACAAAGGAACTGATTCCCATAATCGGCAGTGCTACCGTAAAGGTCTCCTACGATGGAGCGGCGCACGAGTTACCACTCTGGAAGGCACCGGGCGATGGCCCCATGCTGTTCAACAGGAGCTGGCTGGGAAAGATACGCTGGAACTGGGACAACGTCCGAGCGCTTTCGTCCGTCGACGGCACCTCATGTTCCCCTCGCTGTTTGAACCAAGCAGCGGGAAGTTCCAAGGAGCAAAAGTGCAGATCCATTTGATTCCGGGGGCGCGACTCATCCATCACAAGGCGAGCGCGGTACCTTACATGATGAGAGAGAAAGTGGAGATCGAGCTGGACAGGCTGCAACGAGAGGGCATCATTTTGCCGATCGAATTCAATGAGTGGGCCAGTCCAATTGTTCCAGTCCTCAAGGGAGACGGCACCGTAAGAATCTGTGGTGATTACAAAGTAACTATCAATCATTTCTCACTGCAGGATCAATACCCACTACCAAAGGCAGATGACCTATTTGCGACGCTGGCGGGAGGGAAAGCGTTCACAAAGCTGGACTTGACCTCGGCCTACATGACGCAGGAGCTGGAGGAATTATCAAAAGACCTCTCCTGCATCAACACGCACAAAGGTCCCTTCATTTACAACAGATGCCCATTTGGGATTCGATCAGCCGCGGCGATATTCCAGAGGAACATGGAAAGCTTGCTGAAGTCGGTCCCGCGCACTGTGATCTTCCAGGACGACATCTTGGTTACAGGTCGGGACACCGTCGAGCACCTGCAGAATCTGGAGGAGGTTTTTAGTCGGCTCAATCGTGTGTGGCCAAAGCACTCGAAGTGCGTTTTCTTGGCGCCTGAAATGGAGTTCCTGGGGAGAAGACTCGCGGCGGACAGCATCAGGCTCACCGATTCGAAGACGGAGGCAATCAAGAACACACTGAGACCACAGAACGTGACGGAGCTGCGGTCATTTCTAGGACTCCTGAACTATTTTGATAACTTTTTACCAGGTCTTACCACATTGTTAGAACTCCTGCACTCTTTACTGCATAAAGGAGATGAATGGGTATGGGGTAAAAGCCAAGAAAATGCCTTTTAGAAAGCTAGGAAGCTGTTACGTTCAAACAAATTTCTTGTGTTGTACAATCCATGTAAACGTTTGGTACTAGCATGTGATGCATCGTCGTACGGTGTCGGGTGTGTATTGCAACAAGCTAATGAATTTGGGAAATTGCAACCGGTTGCTGATGCATCCAGAAGTCTGTCTAAGGCTGAGAGGGCCTACAGTATGATCGAAAAAGAAGCATTAACGTGTGTTTACGGGGTAAAGAAAATGCATCAATATCTGTTCGGGCTCAAATTTGAATTGGAAACCGACCATAAGCCACTTATATCCCTCTTTTCTGAAAGCAAGGGGATAAATACGAATGCATCGGCCCGCATCCAGAGATGGACGCTCACGTTGTCCGCATACAACTACGCCATCCGCCACAGGCCAGGCACAGAAAACTGTGTCGATGCTCTCAGTAAGCTACCATTGCCCACCACAGGGGTGGAAATGGCACAGCCCACAGATTTAGTTATGGTAATGGAAGCATTCGAGAGTGAGCAATCACCTGTTACCGCCCGACAGATTAGAACCTGGATGAGCCAGGACCCCTTACTGTCCTTAGTAAAAAACTGTGTGCTCCACGGGAGTTGGTCTAGTGTCCTATTCGGACACTATGATGTAGGAAGAAATAAAGCCATACCAACGGCGCAGAGATGAAATATCTATACAGGCAGACTGCCTCCTATGGGTAGTGGTGCCAAAAAAGGGCAGGGACACCTTCATTAGTGATCTCCACAGCACTCACAGCACACAGGTGGCCCAGTATCGATGCAGACTTAGAGTCTTGCATGCACAAATGTAATACATGTTCACAGCAATGCACCCAGGGAGGCATCACTAAGTTTATGGTCCTGGCCCTCCAAACTGGTCCAGGCTCCATGTCGACTATGCAGGCCCATTCTTGGGAAAAATGTTCTTAGTGGTTGTAGATGTGTGCTCCAAATGGATTGAATGTGTGATAATGTCGGCAAGCACTTCCACTGCCACCATTGAAAGCCTACGGGCCATGTTTGCCACGCATGGCCTGCCTGATGTCCTTGTGAGTGACAATTGGCTATGCTTTACCAGTGCTGAGTTCAAGCAGTTCATGACCCGCAATGGGATCAAACATGTCACATTTGCTCCGTTTAAACCAGAGTCCAACGGTAAGGCAGAACGAGCAGTTCAAACAATCAAGAAGAGTTTGAAAAGGGTAACTGAAGGCTCATTGCAGACTTGCCTATCCCGAGTCCTGAATAGTTACCGCACAAGACCCCACTCGCTCACTGGGGTCCCTCAGGCTGAACTGCTCATGAAAAGAGCACTTAAGACAAGGCTCTCGTTAGTCCACCCTGATCTACATGAACAGGTAGCGAGCAGGCAGCTTCAACAGAATACATATCATGATCGCGCAAATGTGTTACGCGAAATCGAGGTAAATGATCCTGTATTTGTGTTGAACTATGGACAAGGTCCCAAGTGGCATCCTGGCACTGTTTTGGCCAAAGAGGGGAGTAGGGTGTTTGTGGTCAACTCTCAAATGGACTCACCTGCAGGAAACACTTGGACCAAACCAACTCAGATTTACGGACTATCCAGAACAACCCACAATAGACTCTACCTTTTTCGACCCTCCAACACACACACAAGTGGCAACCAACCCAACAGTTGACCACGAAGCAGAACCCATCACCCGCAGCAGCCCAGCAGGACTCACCACACCAGACAGCCCAGCAAGGCCAGCTGCGCAGCAGCCCAGCGAGGGCCCAACAAACGACTCACCAAAAACAGCATTTGCACCGAGATGATCAACCAGGGAAAGGAAGGCCCCAGATCGACTCACATTGTAAACAGTTACACTATTGACTTTGGGGGGAGTGTGCTGTTATGTATGTAAACCTGTAAATATCATGTCTAACCACCAGAGGGCTTATCCCCCGGAGTCCCAAGGGATCCCACAATCCCTTGGGAGCAACTGTATATAAGGAGGCCTCACAGGCTGGAGAGACACTCTGAGATCTGTAATAAAGGACTACGGTCACACCTTACTTTGAGCTTGCAGTATCTAGTCTGACTCTTTATTCAAGACATAACAGAAGGTGTGTCTGGGTGTGGTGTGGCTGCTTTGGGAGGAAGGAGGGAGACTTTAGAGCTTCACAGCAAGTAGGCAAACAAAAATTAGCTGTTACCAGCCACATATTTGACAGAATTTGCCCTATAGTGGAGAGGAGGAGGCATCACAGCACACTATGGAGATTGATGCTGGAGAGAGCAGTGAGGTGGGAGAGGAGCACATTGGAGGCCGCAAAAGAGCCAGGAGGTTCTCGGACGAGGCAAATGCCTCCTTCCTGCAGGAGGTCGAGTCATGCTGGGGTTACTTGACACATGGAGGGCGTGGGAAGCCCACCCCAAAGGCCTACCAGAAGATATGGACCAAGATAGCAGAGGTGGTCTCGTCGGCAACCAACAAGGTGCGTGAGGGCAACCAATGCCGCAAACGATGGAACGACCTTGTGGGATCCGCAAGAGTAAGTATTACATTGATTTACATGTATTTATGTATTTATATAATTTGATTTGTAACAATCATGAGTGACTATCAGCAGATGTGAGGTCTTGCACTTTTACCAGGAATATTTTACTCAAAGCCTGCAGCCACGGTGTACGTCTTTAGGTAAAGAATGATAATAATCATAATAATCATGATTACATCTGTTGGTGATGTGTTGTATCCATGTCTGTGACAGTACCTAGCAATGATATCACGCAATTACCTCATGCCATGTCGTCCTGTCACCTTTTACAGAAGAAGCTATCGACGATGAGGTCCATGCAGAGGCGAACGGGTGGGAGGCCACCAGTCCCCAGTGACATCGCTGAGATGGAGGAGCGGGTGCTCGCACTCGTAGGGAAGCACCCCAGACAGCTACGGACGCATCTGCAGACCCTGAAGTGATGCCATGTGAGTAAAGCTTACACCATTGCATGATCTAAAGTCAATAGATGCAACACCAACTCATATCTGAACAATCATATATGATAGATGATAGATGATTTCTAAAAGTGTCATATAAATAATGCTCACCTCATGAAATTCATTGCAATGCACAATGTGTTGATGGGCATGAAATGTGATGTCTGCAATGATTTTGATACCGGTGGTGTTTTTGTCGTGCTTATACTGTGTCGAGCGCTGGACTCACCTGATCACCAGAGCACCCCCTTCTCCTCTAATAACCTAATTTGTGTTTTGCAGCTCAGCCAGCAGCACGGCCCCAGACAAGGCCACAGAGGCCAGAAGGTGGGGCGCGGGGCAGGAGTCGGTGGATGATCCTACTACATCTGGTGCTGAGGAGCTCCGATTGTCGCCCGTCAATCCGCTGGGTCTGTTCTTGACGGATGAGAGCGCGGAGTTCGAAGAACCTGCATCGCCACGCTGCAGAAGCCATTCCATCCCAAGGCCATCTATTGGTCCTCTGGTCATTCCCGCCTCCACTCTGGAGGTGCCGGCCCCAAGCACCTCTCCACAGGGCACCCCATTTGTCCCCAGGACGGCGCCGACCCCCTGGAGGTTTCGTGGACGCGGCAGATGTGTTCCACAAGTGTGACATGACAGCAAAGAGATGGTACAGTTGTCCAGGAGGACTGTAGACATTGGTGACAAGCTCATCAAGGCATTGGGGGGCATATCCCGACACTTGGCCACCATGACCGAGTACATTCCACGCATGGCGGAGTCCCTGGATTCGATAGCCAGGAACACTGCTGCCACACACCTCCCAGTGGTCCCCGAGCACGGCATTCCACTCATCGGTTCCGCCCCACCACTGCGAATGACAGATGAGAGCAAGGACCAAGATCTTGCTTCTGTATCAGAGAATGTTACCTCCTCGGCACCCCCCGCTCCCGTACCGGTACAACCACCACATCTGCCTTCATCCCCCCCCATCCAATGAGGCACCGCCTGTGGAGCTTCTTGGCCAGGCGCCGTGGAGCAAGGAGGGGAAGGGGTAGAGGTGGGGAGAAGGAGAGGGGGGAAGAAAAATTAGGTGCATGTGCGCAGGTGATGGCTGTGTTATATCTCCATCTGAGTGAATGCAATTTGTTGCAATGTATGGGGGTCGAGGACCATGCTCCTGCTTTGCCTTTGTATTCTGTGTTGGTGGACATGTTGATCATGTGATTTATGTCAATGGTGGGAAAAGTTGGGTGTGGGCAGGGCTTGGGTGTTATTGGCTGTGATACTTATGATTTCAGAACCATGTTGCTATTAAACTTCTGTTATTGAACATAACCTTGTTGCGCATTGTCTTAGATAGCTGGACCGTTACACACTGATGATTCCTTACCATGAAAGGGTTAAATACAACTGAACATCAATCAACGTAAACTTTAACTGGCCCCAAGTTGATGGGCACCATTGATGTCTGAGCTGCACACACACAGCAGTGTGTCAGTGTTGTCACTGACATCAGCGCTCTCTCAGGCAAATCTTTCCGATATCAGCTCCTCATGTAAGAGTGGGATTTAGCAAATGCCAGCCACACCACTGGCGTCCATCCCGGTTAGTTTCACTTTTTGTGGCCGGTTTTTTGAGCGGGCGATATTCTGGACGATATGTGTGCGAGGTGTTGAAATTGACGATGGGCGACCTCCATGGCTGCTAGCTTGCGTAAATATGCTCTTTACGACAAAAAACAATCGGCGGGCATTATTATTGAATCTTGCTGTTAATTCCATGATGAAAATAAATCTGGGTGATAATATGGGCATTGAAATTGCCCATTCTGCTGATACCGCCCCCAAAAAGGTGGGCGGGTGGTAATACTTTTTCTCAGCGTTAAATCCATTTGGAAAATAACGCTCAGCGATAAGTCTCCTAAGAAAGCCCGTCAGTTTCCATTTTGTGCCAAAATGTGCGATATGTGGGTATTATACATCATTTCAGCGGTAAAATGGGCAATAAGTGGGCGTTAAGCATGCAAAAAAAGTGGAGGTTCTAGCCCATAATGCTTGTTAAGTACTGTTAAATTCAACAAAAAATAATGATCATATGTGTATTTCAAATAATTATTACTACATAAACTTCTTGAACCCATCAAACTTCTTTATGAATTCCTTGCCAGATTTCAACAGAAATTCAACAACTCGACCTGCATCTTCAAACTATCAATATCAATAGGTTTTTTTCATTTTTAGAGAATTAAACACCTGCTTCTTTGCATATTTTGTAAATGCACTATGAGTCTCTTATTAATTCATTTTCCTTTTAAGTATGCCTTTTCTGCTGTGGAGGTTGAATATTTTCAAGTGGTCATGTTGAATAATAATGCAAATGTATTCTGTGCCATAAAACTGTTACAATTCTGAATGGGATGAAGTACTATACGTACCAAGGAATGTGAATTTAGTGGTGGAATATATCAACTGATGAGCCTCCATGAATCTTAAGGAAGTGACAGTAGAAAGCCTGATGAAGGAATATATTAGCAAAGTTTTTATGAAATGGGGAAAAAAAAATCAGTGAAAAGGTAAGGTGTCACTGGGGAAACTTCCAGCATGAATCTGGCCAGCTTTGATATGTATTCTGCATTATGTTGTTGCATTCATTACCTTCCTTCCGCTACACACTGGGGCCGAAATTCAGTCCCGCCGGAAAGCAGGCACATCTACCTTTTTTTAAAGAGCTTTTACTGACGTTTCGGAAGAGGTCCCCTCTTTTGCGAAATTCAACTCTGTCTTTTTTTTAATCGGCCAGTAAGTCGGATATAAAGGGGGCGGAAGTGCAGCGGTAAGTGCTGGTGAGGGATGGTAGTGGAGGCAGGACCGATTCTCCGCCACAGTCACTCAACACAGTGTTTTCAGTATCTCCATCATCATAGTTATGTGCCCGGATGCCCCTCTGAGCTAAATTGTACTCATTGTGGCCACAGAGTTTAATTCCTAGGTCTTCAAAATCTTTAAACTCTGTCCTCTGGGTCTTGTCAAAATCGACAAGGGACTCATAGAAAAAAACATAGAAACATAGAAACATAGAAAATAGGTACAGGAGCAGGCCATTCGGCCCTTCGAGCCTGCACCACCATTCAACAAGATCATGGCTGATCACTCACCCCAGCACCTCCCCCCCACGTTCCCTCCACACCCCCCGACCCCCCCCAGCCGCAAGGACCACATCCAACTCCCTCCCGAACACATCCAATGAACTGGCATCAACAACTCTCCGCGGCAGGGAACCCCACAGGCCAACAACTCCCCGAGTGAAGAAGTCTCTCCCAATCCCAGCCCCAAACAGCCCCCCCACCCCCCGGCTCCGGACCCACCTAACACCGGGAACACACCCCCCGCACCCAACCCACCCCGTCCCGTCAGAATCCTTCCCAATTACCAAACACCTCCGGATGTCAAGCCCCCAGCTCCGACTCGAGTAAGGACACCATGAAATTTAGATTCAAGCTGGTCTCTTGAAGCAAGATATTGGTCAGGTGAAAGCGCTTCAAGACTGTGTTCCAAATAACAATGAGAATAGCTGAATCCAGTTCACCCAATTTGTCAAGAATCAATTTAGCTTCATTTCAGCATTCAACTTTCTGTTCCACACCAGTTGCCAGGGATTCCAACACTTCGCATATGGGAGTGTAACCTGTGAGCAGGGCTGACACTGCTTCATACCTTGCTGACCATCAAGTAGCAGAAAGCTGTTTGATACCAGACAACCCTAAAGGGTTTAAGTTTTCATAAAGCAGTCACCAGCGATACATCGATGCAGAGAGAAAAGTGTACAACTTTTGTACAATGTCAAAAAATCTGACTATCATTGGGCTGCATTCGGCACTGTTTTTCCCCATAAGGCTGAGTGAGTGCACTGCGCATGGTATAAACATCGCATATGGGCATTGCTCTTTGATGATAGTTTGGACACCAATGTATTTCCCACATATTTGAAGCATTATCACAAGATTGTCCATGACAATTTTGTATTTTGATCCCATCCTCATCCAGAAAGGCCAGTATTATTTCTGCTATTTCTTGCCCAGTATGACTGATTATCGGCAAGAACTTTAGGGAACCTGTCCTCAGGATCAGTTGGTAGAATAGAGCGGATGACAAATGTCAGCTGATCTGAGCGTGTCACATCTGGCATTGAATAGAACTTCTCTGATTTCAATTCCTGGATAATCATCTCAAGTACTTTGCCACCCATCAGACTAAACAGTTCTTCACAAGTGGTGGAAGACAAGTATGAAGTATGCCCCTTGCTTTTGTTGACAAACCGCTTGATGTGTTCAGCAAGAAACGCATCATAGTTTGCGAGAACCTCCAACACACCAAGATAATTACAATTACTTGGAGACCCAACAATTTCATCTCTGCCTCGCAATGAAATACCTCATTCACAGAGAAACGTTATCACAAAGACAGCCCGCTCTAGCACTTTGCGCCAATAATGCCGTTCATTTTCAAACTGGACGACAATATGACTACCCACACAATTAGTGCCTGCTTTTCTATTGCACATTACTACTATGGCTTCTCTATGCTGGTGGCTATTTTCATGAGATAACATCCTCTCAACTCCATGCTTCCAATCATTAAACCCATGAGTAAAGTGGCTAATTGTTTGTGCTGTGACCTTGCAAGCAAAGCAGTATACTCTACCATTTGAAAGTGAATAACAGAGCCACGTTTACTCCACACGTTCCCCTGTCAGCAGGGGCACACGTGTGAAGAAGGACTTCGAGCAGTATCGGCGACATCCTTCCTTGGCATGAATCACGCTGGAGTTTTGGAAGTCTTTATCACAGTTTCGGCAGCCCTCACTACCTTTTGCAATCCAATGGCTTTGTATGTCTTCTGAGATATTGTCTCCCCACAGCCCAATGTCGCTTGTAATTTGCACCTCTTCCAGCTCAGTATGCGTCAGTTGGTTTTGGACTTGGAGCTCCAACTCGGCCAACTCCGGGTCCGGTGCCACTAGTGGTTTCATTGTTGAAGTTGACTGCACAGCGTCATCTCAGCCTTCATCTTTATGATCTTGAGTGTTTAGTTGGAAAAAATTATCTAGTTTAAGCAGTTTAGCTACTTCTCGTCTCTTTTGCTCCTCACGCAGCTGGTGCGCTTTCCTATTTTCGCCCCCAATTTGTGTGTAGAATGGATCTCTAGAAAAAGGGCATCTAGAGTCTGTTTACACCAAGTCGAGAATAACATGCGTCTGAGCCCACGCGGCTTCGCTCCTATCTTGCTATGTCACTTATGTCAATACTGTTTACCCTTACCCTTAATCTGACCCTGTATGTGGCCGGTTCATTATAATCAGCTATCTAGTATGCCCCTGCTGGTCTCCTAGAATTCACAGGGTTGGTATACAAGTTTCCCCTGTAATAAGATCAAGTACATTAAGTAACATGTGAGGGATATCTGTCAGTTTGCATCAAATAGCTGAGATTATAGATTTGCTTGTTGCACGCTGTCAAATTGGAGACAGGAGTTTTAAGTCTGTGCATGCAAGTCATTCCTATTAGGGAAGTTGACAACACCTCTTGTAAAATACAGAATTAGTGAACATGCTGAACTACATTGCACTGTGGAGAGCAAACCTGTGCGGCTAGTGATTTTAGAGGTTGATGTCCATGGTGCCCAAAGAAGAAAAGGGGAATGGCCGATGTGTTACCTTGCCTGCTCTGGTCAGGTCATGATATTTCTGGTAACATTGGTCTGCAGTCCTGAAGGTGAGAGAAGTGGCAATAATTGCCATTGACATCTCCTTCCACATGGCAGGTGAGACAATTTTTTTCGGATTTCCTCCTATGGTCAACTAGCAGTATTTCTCTCCATTGCTTCATTTCATCCAGGAGTGTCTATAGGTTGGCCTCTTTGTGCTCTTCATTCTGCCTCCTTCCAATGTATCTCTCTCTTCTATGGATGCATCTGCGTGCCCCTCCAGTAGATGTCTTCAAAAGTGTCATGTGAGCCATCTATTACAACTTCCTGACAGCCAAATCAGTCTTCACCAATTCACCCAGCTTACTGCTGCAAACTTTAGCCATTTTTGTTATTTAAAGGGTTTTCACCCCCATCCCACCATATCACATCAGAGTTGTGCTAGCGAAATGCACTAGATATTTAAATGAGCTGAGCCGTGTTTTCGAATGGGGTCGGGGCAGCAGATAATCAGCGGACAGGAACCTCACCTCCGGGGTACAACACCAGCAGAAATGGTCCTGCGCATCTTTGGGGCCGTTGTGCTCAATTCCTGCTTAAACTCATGTTCTTCTGAGTTTAGAGTGCTACCATTGAGCCAAGCAAACATTCAAATAATCACTATCCTCTGTAACCTCACATTGAAAATAAATTCTTTAAAAACATTCTATAGGAGATAAAGATATTGAACTTGAAATTAGATCATTTCAGTGATGAGAGGGGATCTGGCCAAAGTAATTTGTTGAAAAAATTCACAAATGAAGCTGCGGACAAAGTGCTATATTTAAATACAAGGTCATGGAGCTTCCCTTAGGGATTGGAAAAATGCGCTCAGAATGCACTGGACACTGCGTCAGTTTTGCTGCAGTGAAGTTATGCTTGAGTTTCTGTGCAAACTCATTAGCATAAGCCCAAACATAAAATCTCCCATTCATGCAGCGCAATCAATCGTTATCGATTCGTGACTGACACTGACACAGGGCCTTCACCAGCATCGCACGGAGGAGTGGCATTGCCAGGTAATGTGCCATTCTTCATCTGATTTAATGCTCTTGGCCTTACTTTTTAATTGGCTTCAGTTGACTGCTTTGATCTGCCGTTGGTACATAAAACCTGTGACCAGTGATCAATTTGAGGCCATACAGGTGTGTCCTGCTCTTCTATAATTGACTGAATTAAAGCTAATTTAAAAGGAATTTAAAGTCATTTAAAGTAATTGCAGCAGCTGCAGGAGAAACCGACTTAGCTCAGGCTTCCACTGACTGCTGCTCACTGCAAACACAGGTGATTAGCGTTGGATTCATGTAGCCTCGGGTGCCTGGGTGCATGGGGAGATGCAGCCATGTTACAAACTCCCACTCCTAAGGAGGACATCAGCACCAAAATCATTGGCAGAGAGGACACCCAGCATTGAAGGTGGTGAGGCTGGAGGCCATGTAAAGCAGGATGTTGGCCTATTTTCCCTTCCTTTACTCTTTCCGTTTAACTCTATAGATCACACACACAGCATAGCACCCAAGGGCTGCATTGCATTGCCACTGCATTGTAGTGCAAGGGTCCCCTGCGGTCATCCCCCTGCAAAACAGATACACTGCTTTGGGTACTGTTGAGGGGGATGACTCATCAGGGGAGAGCAGCAGCAGCCAAGTTCATGGCACCGTGGCTGGCTCTGCTGCACAGGAGGGCAGGAAAAAGTGTGGGAGAGCTATAGTGGGAGGGGATTCTATTGTAAGGGGAATAAATAGACGTTTCTGTGGCCGCAATCAAGACTCCAGGATGGTATGTTGCCTTCCTGGTGCAAGAGTCAAGAATATCTCGGAGCAGCTGCAGGATATTTGAAGGGGGAGGGTGAACAGCCAGTTGTCGTGGTGCATATAGGTACCAGCGATATAGGTAAAAAACGGGATGAGGTCCTACAAGATGAATTTAGGGAGCTAGGAGCTCAATTAAAAAGTAGGACTTCAAAAGTAGTAATCTCAGGATTGCTACGAGTGCCACGTGCTAGTCAGAGTAGGACTCGCAGGATAGCTCAGATGAATACGTGGCTTGAGGAGTGGTGCAGAAGGGAGGGATTCAAATTTCTGGGACATTGGAACCGGTTCTGGGGGAGGTGGGACCAGTACAAACCGGACGGTCTGCACCTGGGCAGGACCAGAACCAATGTCCTAGGGGGAGTGTTTGCTACTGCTGTTGGGGAGAGGTTAAACTAATATGGCAGGGGGATGGGAACCTATGCAGGGAGACAGAGGGAAGAAGAATGGGGGCAGAAGCAAAAGATAGAAAGAAGAAAAGTAAAAGTGGAGGGCAGTTAATTCAGAGACTAGGGTCCTGAACTTAAGGAAAGATAACTTCAATGGTATGAGACATGAATTGGTTAGAATAGACTGGCGAGTGATACTTAAAGGGTTGACGGTGGATAGGCAATAGCAAACATTTAAAGATCACATGGATGAACGTCAACAATTGTACATCCCTGTCTGGAGTAAAAATAAAATGGGGAAAGTGGCTCAATCGTGGCTAACAAAGGAAATTGAGGATAGTGTTAAATCCAAGGAAAATGCATATAAATTGGCCAGAAAAAGCAGCAAACCTGAGGACTGAGAGAATTTTATAATTCAGCAGAGGAGGACAAAGGTTTAATTAGGAGGGGGAAAATAGAGTTTGAGAGGAAGCTTGCTGGGAACATAAAAACTGACTGCAAAGGCTTCTATAGATATGTGAAGAGAAAAAGATTAGTGAAGACAAACGTAGGTCCCTTGCAGTCAGATTCAGGTGAATTTATAATGGGGAACAAAGAAATGGCGGACCAGTTAAACAAATACTTTGGTTCTGTCGTCACGAAGGAAGACACAAATAACCTTTCGGAAATACTAGGGGACCGAGGGTCCAGTGAGAAGGAGGAACTGAAAGAAATCCTTATTAGGCGGGAAATTGTCTTAGGGAAATTGATGGGATTGAAGGCCGATAAATCCCCAGGCCTGATTGTCTGCATCCCAGAGTACTTAAGGAATTGGTCTTAGAAATAGTGGATGCATTGGTGATCATTTTCCAACAGTCTATCGACTCTGGCTCAGTTCCTATGGACTGGAGGGTAGTTAATGTAACACCACTTTTTAAGAAAGGAGGAAGAGAGAAAACAAGTAATTATAGACCGGTTAGCCTGACATCAATAGTGGGAAAAATGTTGGAATCAATTACTAAAATTGAATTAGCAGCGCATTTGGAAAGCAGTGACAGGATCGGTCCAAGTCTGCATGGATTTATTAAAGGGAAATCATGCTTGACAAATCTTCTGGAAATTTTTGAGGATGTAACTGGTAGAGTGGACAAGGTAGAACCAGTGGACGTGTTGTATTTGGACTTTCAAAAGGCTTTTGACAAGGTCCCACACAAGAGATTGGTGTGCAAAATTAAAGCACATGGTATTGGGGGTAATGTATTGACTTGGATAGAGAACTGGTTGGCAGACAGGAAGCAGAGAGTCGGGATAAACGGCTCTTTTTCAGAATGGCAGGCAGTGACTAGTGGGGTGCCGCAGGGCTCAGTGATGGGACCCCAGCTATTTACAATATACATTAATGATTTGGATGAAGGAATTGAGTGTAATATCTCCAAGTTTGCAAATGGCACTAAGCTGGGTGGCGGTGTGAGCTGTGAAGAGGACGCTAAGAGGCTGCACTGTGACTTGGACAGGTTAGGTGAGTGGGCAAACACATGGCAGATGCAGTATATATAATGTGGATAAATGTGAGGTTATCCAATTTGGAGGCAAAAACACGAAGGCAGAATATTATCTGAATGGCGGCAGATTAGGAAAACGAGAGGTGCAACGAGACCTGGGTGTCATGGTACATCAGTCATTGAAAGTTGGCAAGCAGGTATAGCAGGTGGTGAAGAAGGCAAATAGTATATTGGCCTTCGTAGCTAGGGGATCTGAGTACAGGAGCAGGGAGGTCTTACTGCAGTTGTACAGGGCCTTAGTGAAGCCTCACCTTGAATATTGTGTTCCGTTTCCGTCTCCTAATCTGAGGAAGGACGTTCTTGCTATTGAGGGAGTGCAGTGAAGGTTCACCAGACTGATTCCAGGGATGGCAGGACTGATATATGAGGAGAAACTGGATCGACTGGGCCTGTATTCACTAGAGTTTAGAAGGATGAGAGGGGATCTCATAGAAACATATAAAATTCTGATGGGACCGGACAGGTTAGATGCAGGAAGAATGTTCCAGATGTTGGGAAAGTCCAGAACCAGGGGACATAGTCCTAGGATAAGGGGTAAGCCATTTAGGACTGAGATGAGGAGAAACTTCTTCACTCAGCGACTTGTTAACCTGTGGAATTCCCTACCGCAGAGAGTTGTTGATGCCTGTTCATTGGTCATATTCAAGAGGGAGTTAGATATGGCTCTTATGGCTAAAGGAATCAAAGGGTATGGAGAGAAAGCAGGAAAGGGGTACTGAGGTGAATGATCAACCATGATCTTATTGAATGGTGGTGGAGGCTCGAAGGGCCAAATGGCCTACTCCTTCACCTATTTTCTATGTTTCTATGTATATGATACTGCTTTGCCTTGCCATTGCACTCTAACTCTGGTCTCTCTGCTCTCCGTAACATCACCAGCCTCTGTCCCTGCCTCAGCCCATTTGCCATAGAAACCTTCATCCATGCCTTCGTCACCTCTAGGTTCAACTTTGTCAAACATTTCCTGGTTGACTTCCCATTCTGCACCTATCGTTAACTTCAGCTCATCCAAAACTCTGCTGCCCAAAATGTATTTCTCACAAGATAACATTTATCCATCATGTTGTGCTACAATGGTTCAGAGTTCCCCAAAGTCTCACATTTAAAATTCTCATAGTTGTGTTCAAATCCCTTCTTTTCTTTGCTCTTTCTTATCTCTATAACTTCCTCCAGCCTTTCAATCCCTACCCCAAACTCCTCATTCCTCTGCCCCTTGTGTATCCCCCATTTCCTCTGCCGCACCATTGTTGGACCAGTTAGACCCCACAGACTAGAGTTTCTTCCCTGAACCCCTCTCTCCTTTTTTTGAGGCTTTTCTTAAACTTAATTCTCTGACCCGTCACCTCACTAATAATTCCTTCTTTGTGACTCGTGCTACTTGCTCACATGGAGGGTAAACACCGGCGAGGACTCATTGGGCTGAATGGCCTCTTTCCATTTTTTAACTGCTATGTGCTTCTGTGTAAAAATGCAATATTATGGCATTCTGACTGTATAAGGAAAAAGTATGGATCAGCATGTAATAGGTTTTTACTAGAATTTGTGAGGAGACATGGGCCTGGAAATGCGGTCATGCAGCACCCTCCAATATGACAGGCAAATAACGCATGCTCATTACGACCTGGAATTGCACCACCCACCATATTGGTAAAGGCCAAAAAAAATCAGTGTCCTGTGTCCATGCATGAAACAGGTGTTACACCTTTGGCATGTGCACGTGAAGACTTAGACACTACTGCAATTGGACCACTGAAGAATGATTTCACACACATGCTTGTTTGGATTCTGAGGAAGTATGTTTCTCTCATTGAGTAAATTGAAATATTTGGTAGTCGGGCTCATGCCAACTAAATTGTTTTTTTAAGGCTTCACAGTGTTTTTGTAATGTGGACTATTGTTTAGCACATTGTAATATCATCTTCTACACTCTTATGGCAATCATGTGCAGCTTGTAGAATTAAATAAATTATTAATTTTCTATCTAGCTGTGGTCCATGTATTCTCTTGTATTTGATTGAACTAATTTTGTGTCAAAAATGGTACTTCTATTTTCAATTAATTCTTTGGTTTCAGAAAATATTGCTGTCTTTTATACTTTCATTTGACCTCCATTTTCTGCTCTTTACTAGTACCAGTGTTCAGGTAAGTATATCAGTTATGCTCATCAAGTCAAATAAATCTGGAGAATTTCAACTAACATCTGTTTATCTTAACTGACTGCACGTTAAGATGTGTATTGGAATGCCCAGCATTCACGGCTGGGTGTTAAGTATCACCACATAATTGTCGGAATTGACAGCTGACAGTCCAAAAATAGGATTGTAATTCCATGAAAAGTACTTAAATTTGCCACTATAAAGATTGACTCAAAAGCTATATTTCAATGGAGTAATGCAGCAGCATCTCAATGGCCAACATCTTCCAATGATCCTAGCCTTCTCACAGTTCCAGCTTAGATTCAAGCTGAATCTCTCTTCCGAGTATGTTTACCAAATGAATTTCATTTTTATTCTTTTTCTGTATATTCGATGGCTCAACAGCAAAAGGAACTTTTAACATTAAAAAATATCTCAAAAAATGAATCCTAGTATTGCAGATTAGCACATGATGATTAGCTTTCTGCTGAAACATTTGTGTACAAGCACAGAGTGCCACATGTTTGACACTGTCTGAAAGAAAGATCCCCAAGTTCTGTGCAAAGTTTACAACTGATATTTCGTCCAAACTCTCTGTATTAATACATAATGTTGAGATTATAAACCCCGATTTTAACCCCCAGCACTCGACAAGGATGCTGCATGTGAGGGGTTAAAATGCTCACAGGGCCGTACATGCCTGATTCTCAATGGTCTCGCACAGTATGCCATTTTAACAGGTGCGCTCTCGCCAGCCAGTGAGGGTCTCAGTGAAATTCAAAAATCAGGGTCTGATGAAGCCATTCAGACTGAGAAGCCCAAAGTCAGGTGCTGGGGGTTAAAATCGAGGTTTATATTTCAATATTATGTATTAATACAGAATACAGAGAGTTTGGATGAAATATCAGTTGTAAATTTTGCACAGAACTTGTGGCTTTCTGTCACAGTGTGAAACAAGTAGAACTCTGTGCTTGTATACAAATGCAGGTTTCCAGACAATTCACTATTTGCTGAAGAGATGGGTACAGCTGCCCGAATGCACCTGTGCATACAATTTCCAGAAAGTTTCATGATTTTCAGAAAGACTTGTGTAGTTGCTCTTGCTGTTTGCAAGCCAGATCCTTCCATGACTCTGGTGTATCAAAAGAAATTTCACTGAAAATGAAAATAAGGAGGAAAACCTATTTTAGGATACTGAAACATCAAAAATGAGATAAAGCATGAACTCTTCAAAAATTTTCTGAGGTTATTTTCTTGGATATAACAAGATAGGTTAGTATATTCAAAGAGTTATTTATATCATGTTATATGCTTGGAAATTAAACTGTATGGGATGGGTTTGATGGACCAAGTGTCTTTTCCTGGCCAATGTTATTGTATGTTCACATGTAAGGCTTTGAACTGGCTTACTTTAAAACATTATACTAATCTATTATGGCATTTAAACTATATTTCTTTCGCAACTTTCCTTGTAGGGCTCAGAGTAGCTCTCTTCCTCCTCCTGGCCGCACAAAGGAATTGCTTCACTTACTTGGAGGGCCTCTTCATCCCTTCCACCAGATTCTGACACACTTCAACTTTCAAGAGAGAGTTGGACCAGTTCCAGCTGGGGCGGAGATTGTATCATACAATTGATAGGTACCAAATAATGTCATCATCAATGTGGTCTCCTGGACTAGTTTCGTCTGCCCAGAGGGATCAGAGTGGAATTTTCCAGATTTTTCCCCCTAATTAGTCTTGTTTTTCCGGGTTTACTTGCCTCTCCCAGGAGATTACATGGCACCCAAGGGATAAGGAGTCTCTTGACATGATGTATAAGGCATCACATCTCTATGGGACAGGCTGGATGGAACAGTTGATCTTTTCCAACATTTTTGTATGATTATATGTAGGACATTTTAAACATGCGTATTTTAAAACATTGTACTAATCCATTATGGTATTCCAGCTATATCTTTAATTTTATCACAAACTGTAAAATTCAATATTTTATCAGTTGGTTTCTTTATTTGGTCCTTTGCTTCATATTGGTGGTACTAAATTTTCCCAGCATTGATATCAGAATATAGAGAGCAGGGGGGGATATTGAAAAAGGAAATCGGAAGGGTTGAGAGAGTATGAGAAAAGATTAGCAGATAACATAAAAGAGAATCCAAAAATCTTTTATAAACATAGTAAAAGGATAGTTGAAGGAATGATGGAGTCAATTAGGGACAAAAGAGGAACGTGTTTTTGTGGAGGTAGATGGCATGACTGAAGTACTGAATGAGTTCTTTGCATCCGTCTTTACAAAAGAAGAGGATGATGCTAATGTCGCATTAGAGGAGGAGAGGAGTGTAACCTTTAAATGTTCTTGTACAAGGCACCAATAGGCACCAGTCAGTGTGTTTGAGCAAAAGATCAAAATTCATTAAGCTTATAGCATAGTATACTTAACAACAGGCGATAGTTCAACGAGCATTTCACAGCCCTTGATCTCTGGAACTTCTCGGACACAGGTGATGTAGTCTTCAGTCTGTTCTTTGACCTCACAGCAATCTCTGTGTGACCAACATTATTCCTTGATGTTTGAACCTATTTTTTTATCAAAGGTTCGCTTGGCCAGTGTCCATATATGGTCTTGAACAAAATCACCTTTTTTAATTGGTTCTAATGTTCAATATACCATTGTCACTCAGACCAGAGGTAGTATCTTGACCACGCCTGCTCCAGTAATTTTCCATTAACCCTACTTTGTCCATGTTATACATTCTTTCACCTCACTGGAATTTGCCTCATCTCTTTTACTCCTAACAAGCAGTACATGGTCTAGTACCAAGGGCCCATTTCAAGCTGTCTCTCTAGCCTTGGTGATGTTCAGACTATCTCACTTTAATCTAACAGATGGATACCCTAACTCCCATGATCTGCCTTATTTTATGTTTATTTATACTAACTATCATTCAAATATCTTTGTAATTAGTTTTGTTAAACGAACTCTACTTTGCATTATAATATGTTATGTTTTAACAATTTGACCTTCACTCGTAGCCTGTACCAGCTTGTTATCTGAGCTTAGTCAAAACTGCTTTTGACTGCCTTTCTGTACATAGATCAGTCTTTAACATTCCCATGTCAGCAGAGAAGCATGGGTAAAATTAGTTGGTTAATGACTACTATTGAATCTATACCTATTTGATTCCCATCTACTATGAATCTCTAATATCAGTCTTTCTTAGAGAGTTATTGGATAGGATAAAAATAGATAGCAAGGAGGTGTTAAATCGGTTGGCATCACTCAAAGTTAACAAGTCACCCAGTCCAGATGTAATGCATTCTATGTTGCTGAGGGAGGCAAAGGTGAAGTTAGCAGAAGCTCTGACCACAACTTTCAATCCTCCTTGCATATGGGACTGGTGCCAGAGGACTGGAGGATTGCAAATGTTGCACTCCGATTCAAAAAAGGAGAAAGCGATCAACCTGGTAACTACAGCCAGTCAGTCTAAAGTCAATTTTGCGAAAACTACTAGAGACCATTGTCATTTGGAGAAGCATGAGTTAAAAAGGAACAGCCAATATGGATTGTTTAAAGGCAAATCATGTCTGACCATCCTGAAGTAAAAGAGAGGGATAATGAAGGTAGTGCAGTAGATGTTGTATATATGGACTTATAAAAAGGCATTTGATAAAATACCACATAACAGACTTAGTTGGAAAATAGAAACTCATGGGATTAAAGGGATGGTGGTAACTTGGGTACGTAATTAGCTAAGTGTTAGGAGGCAAAGAGAAGTGGTGAATGGATGTTTTTCTGATTGGAACAAAGTATATAGTGGGATTCCCCAGGAGTCAGTGTTAGGAACATTGCTTTGCTTGTTTTCTATAAATTACCTTGACTTGGGTATAAGATGTACAATTTCAAAATTTTCAGATAATATAAAACATGGCAAGCTTAATTGGACAGCCCTTTCAAAGGGGTTAATGGCCTTCTTCTGTGCTGTAATAGTCTATGATTATATTCTATGATTCTATGAAGGATTCCGCAACATGAAGCTTTCACACTATCAGATCTTCCAAGCTACTCCAGGAGTGATTGCCACATCAGACAGTCTGGAATGCACATATATATCAAGGATGATCCAAATACTATGCTTGCAGAAGGTAGCATGTCAATCACTTTTTCTAGTGGAAACAGTATAGGTTCCAGAAAAGGAGGTCCTGTCTCAAACTTGATTGAATGTTTGAGTAGGTTATAAAATTGGTAAATGAGGGAAGCCCAGTAAATAATGTTTATCTCCTTCAAAAGCCTTTGGTAAAGTGCCACACAAGAAGCTGCTAAGCAAAGTTGTGTCTTGTGGGATTGATGGGCAGAGATTAGGGTGGATAAAAATTGGTTGCATTCACATAGACATAGGGTAGTTATTAATGGTAGCAGCTCTCTGTTGTGACTGGTCATTTGTAGAGTCCCACAGGGATCATTGGTAGGGACACTACTCTTCACCATCTTCATTAATGATCTGGATGAAGGCAACCGGGAAATGATCCTCCGTTTTGCAGCTGACACAAAGATATATCTGGGTGTAAGGATTTTGGATGAAAAATAAGTTTCAGAAGGATTTAGATGTATTGGGTGAATGAGGCCATGTCTGACAAATGTCTTTAAATAAAGACAGGTGCAGCATAATGCATTTGGGCAGAGGCAATTCCAAGCATGTTCGAGGCTGCTGAGTGGGAGAAGGGCCTGGGGGAGTTATAGTTCATAGTACTTGAGAGTTCATGACCAGTATCACAAGGCTATTTAGAAGTTGTGGAAGTACAACTAGGACGATTACATGTAAAACTACAAGCACAATACTTACCTTGAACAAGGCTTTGCTCCTGCCACATCTAGAATACTGTGCCCGGTTTTGTGGTGGAGGATATAGAGACCCTGGATAAGGTGCAGAGGAGGATCTAATTGAAGGGCTCTTATTTGTGAGGACAGCTTTTAAAGAGCTGAGAATTTTCACTTTGGAAAAGTGCAGACTTCAAGGTGATATGATTCAGGTCTTTTAAAATAACTAATAGATTAGATTCTGTCCACATGGATAGGCTGGTCCCATGAGATGATACTAGAACACCTCTTTCTGTAGTCAGGTAAAAGGGACGTGAATGATTGAACTGATTCAGTCAGTAACCTTCCTTCATTAAGCTTGGTGCCTCTGTTTTTATTGGAAGGTGTCTGTCAGGCCCAAAGTGGGCCACCGTCCTTTGATACCTTCAACTCACAGCTTCAAAAAGCAGTGCTTGCCATATGTCTACACTATATCATTGTGAATAATTGGTCCACTTCTCTGCTATCACTACAGCTAACCTCTTTTATGCCAAGCTTGAGCTCTTTAAGAATAACAGCCCCATTAGATATTGTACTCCCCAGACAAGTATACTACAGGGCAGCACTCTACACCAGCTTTTTGCTGTGTCAATAGCCAATTCAAATTTCAGTGTGACCCAACATCCCTGCACAGCTGGCTCAGAGAAGCCTAAGCATTGGCCAATGCCACCCCATTTTTATCTGATTTTTATAATTGTAGCTTGTATCGTTTAAAAAGAACCTGTGGAACAACTTGAAATCTTTATGGGATTTTCATATAAACAACCATATCATGAAAATTCAAAGCAGTAAGTGCTATTCTTCTAGCGTGTCAAAGTGGAATTCCTTCACTTTAAAAAAAAAAAGTTGTACAAATTGGACCTATGTCAATGTAAGGTAAAATAAGAAACAGTTCACTTATTCAATTGCTAATGCAACCTCTTCCAAAATTGTACTCTTGTGGTGTAATTACAAATCAAGTTATCAGCTAAAGTGCATGGGGCTGATAATGCTGTCGCTGCAATGGGACTGCTTCATTTCAGGGATTCTGTGTGTCTCTATTCTATCCTACTGACCTTGCATTATAATGCAACATTAGTTCATTATAATAAATATTTGACATTCGCAGCACATGCTTTAGGATGTGCTG
Organism: Pristiophorus japonicus; assembly: GCF_044704955.1. Lineage (NCBI taxonomy): Eukaryota > Metazoa > Chordata > Chondrichthyes > Pristiophoridae > Pristiophorus > Pristiophorus japonicus. Next base: position 55,568,739 of record NC_091987.1, read on the forward strand.
GAAACACCGTGGGATCAAGGGGCAGATTATTTGGCACCAGCAGCTCTTAAAAAGTGCTCGTCATCGTCAAAGTTGTTCATAATGAGCATGAAAAAAATGACTGGAGGCTGTCAGGGGGGAGCACTGCACAATGTAGCGACAATACTTTGGAGGTCTTACAAAGCAGGGTGGCTTTTTGGAAATGAGAGCAACCCTGCAATAAGAGAAGTATTAACAAAGATAAAACAGAGAATACTTGCTGTCTCACCTATAGTCTGAAGCTGGAAACAGGTGAGGAAGAAATCTTCTGCACTATATAAGGTTGCCAAGGTAAGTGTGCTGATATGTGACCTGATTTTACTATGCTGGTTTACAATGCATCTTAACTGCACTACACTTGGAGGGAGCATGCAGTGCACTTTCCAACGATACATGTACTTTCTAAGTCTGCATGAATACTAATGTTGTATCCAGACACTATGCCATGTTGTCATATCAATATGTTTGCCCTCTTGGTTCATTAAATGTGGAAATCAACAAGAAGCAAGTATGCTGTCAGCATGAGGTATCTGGATGCCTGATATGACATACTCACGTCAGGTGGCTTGTAGCACCCATCCTCTCTCACATTCCTCTTTAGAAGCAGAGTAAAGAATGGCACGAAGTGGCAGAGCTTATATACACATCTCTCAGATTCCCCATATCAGTAATAGTTAACCACCCCACTCAAATGACGAAAGAAAGAAGAAACAACTTGCATTTATATAATATCTTTCTTGAACTCAGAACATTCCAAAGCATTTCGTAGCCAATGAAGTATTTTTGAAGTGCAGTTATTGTTGTAAGGTAAGAAATATAGCAGCTAAATTGCATACAGTGACGTCGCACAGAGAGCAATGAGATAAATGTTGGATAATCTGTTTTTGGTGATGCTATTGAGGATAAATATTGGCCAAAACACAAGGACAACCCCACTGCTCTTCTTTAAAGTAACATGAGATATTTTACATTCACCTGACAGGGCAAATAGATGTCCCATCCCAAAGACAGTGCAGCATTCCTGCAGTCCTACACTGAAGTGTCAGCCTGGATTATGTGCTTAAGTCTCTGAAGTGGGCTTGGGTCAGAGACAAGAATGCTACCACTGAGCCAAAGCGGTCACTCAATGTGGCAAAAACAAGCACTAAGTATTCTGTCAGTGTCATAGAAACATAGAAAAAAGGTGCAGAAGAGGTGCAAAAAAGGTGCATCGTGGCAACACCCTCGCTCCAAACACTGGCATCTGCTTGACTATGTCATCGTCCGAGCCAGGGATCGCAAGGATGTGCCGCACTGCGATAGTTGCCCGGGAACTCAGACGTTTTGACATTGACATCGCCGCCCTAAGCGAGACCCGGCGGGCAGGGGAAGGCCAGTTGAAGGAACATGGTGGAGGTTACACCTTCTTCTGGAAAGGGAAACCAGAGGCAGAATGCCGCCTTCATGGAGTCGGCTTTGCCGTCAAGGATGAGCTGGTCAAGTGCGTCAAAGACTCCCCCTGTGGGGTTAACGACCGCCTCATGACTCTTCGTATTACCCTAGCCCGGAACCAATGCGCCACAGTCATCAGTGCATACGCCCCTACATTCGATGCAATGGATGAGACTAAAGAGAGCTTTTATTCCAACCTCGAGACATCTTTGTCCCGCGTCCCCATGGGTGACAAATTGATCCTTCTGGGTGATTTTATTGCCAGGGTCAGCAAAGACACAGCCCTCTGGGGAGGCGTGATTGGCAGAGAGGGGTTAGGGAAAGCCAACTTCAATGGTACCCTACTCCTGACAAAATGTCTAGAACATGAACTCCTCATCACCAACACCCTTTCCGCCAGAGGGACAAATACAAGGCATCGTGGCAACACTCTCGCTCTAAACACTGGCATCTGCTTGACTATGTCATCGTCCGAGCCAGGGATCGCAAGGATGTGCGCATCACCTGCGCCATGACAGGAGCTGACGACTGTTGGACGGACCACCGCCTAATCCGATCCATCATCAACATTAACATTGCCTCAAAGCAGAGGGGACAGCAGAAGCAGTTCTGCAAAAAAATTAATGCCGGGGCACTTAAAGACCCTGCTAAGAGAGCCCTATACAGCCAGTGCCTCACAGCCAATCTGGCGTACCTTGATGACCCTGAGATGCTGAATGCCCACAGCGCTTGGTCTGCCCTCCAGGCCTCTATAACCAGAGCCTGTGAAGAGACACTTGGTCACTCAACCAGAAAACATCAGGACTGGTTTGATGAAAATGATCAGGAGATCGAAGAACTAATAGATCACAAGCGCAAAGCATTTCTGAGCCTCAAGCAACAATCCAATTCGGGAGCTGCAAAACAACATTACAGACGGCTCAAGGCTTAGGTCCAACAAAAAAATGGGACCTAAAGAACAGGTGGTGGATGGAGAAAGCACAAGAGATAGAACAACTGGCCGGCAGCCATGATATGCGAGGATTCTTCATGCAGTCAAGGCCACCTACGGTCCAAAATCCCAAGGCCGCACCCCACTTCTGGCCAAGAACGGGGAAACACTCATCAAGGCCACCGAAGCTGTCAGGGCCCGATGGAAGGAGCACTTTGAAGATCTCCTCAATCGAGACTCTGCCTTTGACTCGAGTGGTCTCGACTCCATCCCGCAACATGCGACCCGCCACCAACTCAGTGAAACTCCAATGTTGCACGAGGTAGACAAAACCAAAAAACAGCTGAAGAATAACAAGGCTACAGGTGTGGATGGAATCCCTGCTGAGGCGCTAAAGTATGGCGGAGAGGCACTGTTGGCGCGGATACATGACCTCATCTCTCTCATTTGGAGGAAGGAGAGCATGCCGGGAGATTTCAGAGACGCGGTGATTGTGACCATTTTTTTAAAAAGGGACAAGTCCGACTGCGGCAGCTACAGGGGAATCTCCCTGCTATCAGCCATTGGGAAAGTTGTCGCTAGAGTTCTCCTCAATTGACTTCTCCCTGTGGCCGAGGAGCTCCTCCCGGAATCACAATGCGGATTTCGTCCCATACGGGGCACAACGGACATGATCTTTGCAGCGCGACAGCTGCAGAAAAAATGCAGGGAGCAGCGCCAGTCCTTATACATGGCCTTTTTCGATCTTACAAAGGCTTTTGACACCGTCGACCGTGAGGGTCTATGGAGCATCCTCTTCCGCTTCGGATGCCCCCAAAAGTTTGTCAACATCCTTCGCCTGCTTCGCAATGACATGCAGGCCGTGATCCTTCCCAACGGATCCATTACAGACCCAATTCACGTCCGGACCAGGGTCAAACAGGGCTGCGTCATCGCTCCAACCCTCTTCTCAATCTTGCTCACGACCATGCTCCACCTCACAATCAACAAGCTCCCCGCTGGAGTGAAACTAAACTACAGAACCAGTGGGAAGCTGCTTAACCTACGCTGTCTCCAGGCCAGGTCCAAGATCACCCCAACCTCTGTCGTTGAGCTGCAGTATGTGGACGACGCCTGCGGCGGCGCACATTCAGAGGCTGAACTCCAGGATATAATCAATGTATTCACTGAGGCATATGAGAGCATGGGCCGTACGCTTAACTTCTGTAAGACAAAGGTCCTCCACTAGCCTGTCACCGCAGCATAGCACTGCCCTCCAATCATCAAGATTGACGGCGCGGCCCTCAACAACGTGGACCATTTCCTATATCTCGGGAGCCTCTTATCAACAAAGGTAGACGTTGATGTGGAGATTCAACATTGCCTCCAGTGTGCCAGTGCAGCCTTTGGCCATCTGAGGAAAAGAGTGTTTGAAGACCAGGCCCTCAAATCTACCACCAAGCTCGTGGTCTACAGGGCTGTACTAATACCCGCCCTCCTGTATGGATCTGAGGCATGGACAATGTATAGAAGGCACCTCAAGTTACTGGAGGTATATCACCAACGATGTCTCCGCAAGATCCTGCAAATCCCCTGGGAGGACAGTCGGACCAACATCAGTGTCCTCGACCAGGCTAACATCCCCAGTATTGAAGCACTGACCACACTTGATCAGCTTCGCTGGGCAGGCCACATAGTTTGCATGCCAGATTCAAGACTCCCTAAGCAAATGCTTTATGCGGAGCTCCTTCACAGTAAACGAGCCAAAGAAGATCAGCGGAAACGTTATAAGGACATCCTCAAAGCCTCTCTATAAAGTGCGACATCACCACTGACACCTAGGAGACCCTGGCCAAAGATCGCCCGAGGTGGAGAAAGTGCATCCGAAAGGGCGTTGAGCTCTTCGAGTCTCAACGCAAAGAGCTTGAAAAGGTCAAGCGCAGGCAGCTGAAGGAGCGTGCGGCAAACCAGCCCCACCGATCCCTTCCCTCGACAAATGTCTGTTCCACCTGTAATAGGATCTGTGGCTCTCGTATCGGACTGTTCAGCCATCAAAGAACTCACTTAGGGAGTGGAAGCAAGTCTTCCTTGATTCCAAGGGACTGCCTATGATGATGATGTAAAAATAAAAATAATAACTCACGTGAAAAAACACTACTACATCTACTTTTATATTCCAGTTCAACCTGGAAGACGGATTGTGTTGAATATAAATGCTGAATGAGATAGTGGAAACCTACCGGATCCCTATTAAAGTTCAATGCCTTTGTATGTGTTCATTTCACTAAATCATTTTAAGTAGGTGTACAGAATCTAAGTGGCTTTATCATTGTTCTTGGCTTTCATTTACAAATTCATTACCATCATTGAACTCTTAAGTCATTTACAAAAATCTGATTATAGATCCGACATATCTTTGCCATCTGTGTAAAATACTACAGCATTTGCAATTGTGAGTCCTTGTGGCTAATAAAGCCAGTTTAATTAGGCTCCTTGTAATGGTATGAATTTGATTGATTTATGATGGTTTAATTTACTGATTGCTTTGCTGGATAACATAACATCTGGACATGAAAGTTGAATGGCATCAGGATAACATCGAGCCTGTTTGCTGATTTGTTACAGCTGGATTATTGGACTAATAGTATAGCATTCACATTTCTTTACTCTTTAATGCCCAATTCCTGTCTGGTACAATTTCCAGGCAGGTCTGTAAATAGGCAAGCAGTCCACATGCCTGAAACAGGTGGGAGTCTTCTTAAATTTGTAAATCATAGTCCTATGCTGGTTGTAGGACCCCAATTGCAATTTTTAGGTACAAATAGAAAGAAATAAAAGGCCAGAAATTGCGGTCGGACTCTTCCCACGGGCAGATGCCTCCGCACAAAATGTTTAAAATGAAAATACCTGGTACTCCCGGAGGAACGAACACTTCCACTCCGAGGCCTAGATGCACAGCGCAGAGGCCCATGCATCCCAAGAGCACATGCAAATCCTGGGATCACGTGGGCCTGGACCATCAATGAAAATGGAATATTCTCATTGATGGTGATGATGAGTTCTGTTTGTACAGAGCCTCCATTACTATCAATGAGAATACCCCCTAAACACAGAAACTCAATACATCTATCAAAACAACACCTCACATATTTAAAATTAATTTAAATTGAATTAAATTAAATGTTTTAGGGGGGAAAAAAAGCATTTTTGGAAAAAAAAATTAAATATGTTTTAATGGGGTTAAAAATAAACTTACCTTAATGGACAGGGATTTTAATATAAAAGTTAGTGATAAAAGTTAATTTTCCTATCTTTTAAAATTCTTACACTGGTAAAAGCATGCGTAAGAGTTTCAAGGACATTTGCTGGGCAAGAGTTGGGCAAATAGCCCAAATTTCCACCCGCGAAGGCCCTTCTCCAGGAATGTGTGCGATCTGTTAAAAGACATTTTGACAGATCACAAGTGCCGGGTTTAGGCACATGTGCTTCGCACGCCTAAACCCAGAATGTGCAGGACCTCTTCGGGCGTGTGCGCGCATCATACGCACCCGGAGAGGCTGTAATTTACGGCCCAAAGACTTGCATTTATCTAGCGCTCATCACATCCCCTAAAATCCCAAAGTGCTTTAGGGCCAATGAAGTAATTTTGAAATGTAGTGTCTGTTGTTGAAGGCAAAATGGGTAAAAAGAAAATCAACTTTAATGATCCTTAACGCCATAGTATTGCTCAGCAAGCTCAATGAATCACCTTTTTCTGCTAGCACCCCAGTTTTGAAGAGTCACATGACAATGAAGGTACAGGACAGTTAAAACATGATGGAAAACATTGGTGTAGTTGTAATTTTAGAAGTGACTAGAATGTACAACATGCAGAAGATTTATTTTCTAGCAAATGTTTGCGGAATGCCCTTGCAGAAGAGAGTTCCAAACTGCTATTACCCTTTGGGCTCAATTTTGGCCAGGATTTGCTCTGTTTTTTTTTGGAGTAACCTGCTTTTTCTGGCGTAACTTAAAAATCTCCAGTTTCCCCAATCAATTTGCACCAGTGTAACTCACTTAGTTATGTTTTTTTTAGGTTTGTTTTTTTTTCTCAAAAGGGGGCGTTACCAGCCACCTATGCCAGTTCTGCCCATTTAGGCAACTTTGGCCAGCTAATAGTTACTCCAAATCTAGGCCAGCGTATGTGGCCACTTGAGAAAACCCTTGAGGAGAGTTATAGAAATCGGCGCAGGTAAGTACATCCGAGGCCATTCGGCCTGGGATAGGGGCGGGAAGTGGAGAGGAGCTGGACCTGAACCAACCAAGCCTTACCCATAGCAATGTTTGCAAACAAAAACTACAAACCATTCTATAAGAAATAAAAAAATTGAAGTCCTACCTTCATCTTCAAATTGCAAATCACCTTTCTGCACTCGATTCAGGAAGGCAGCGGGCCGGTGCGGGAGGCCACTCTGCCTGGGCTAGGAGCGGGCAGGAGAACTGATAGAAATCACCGGCAAGCAGGAGCACTATCAGTTCTCCTGCCTGCCCCTAGCCCAGGCCGAGTGGCCTCCCAATGCAATCTGTTAGTGCTGGGGATGGGGGGTATGGAGGAGAAAGAGCTGGCAAAAAAACTTCCAATCTCTCGTCTCACTGTGTGCAGAGTTCAATTCAAATAAATAGCACATAATTAGTGCTTCTCAGAATTTTAAGGACAGGATGCATGTTCTCGCCTCCCCTCCCCTTTTAATCTTTTCTCCAATGAAACAAAGTTCAGCTCTGTCTCTCTCTGCATTGCTTGCATCTGAGAATCATCTCTTATTGCCTTTCTCTGTATCCTAGCTAGCTTTAAGAGCGAGAGCATTAACACATAGGCCCTGAGTGAATTGGTGAATAAAATAACAAGAAAGCAAGATATTCTACCTCAGAAATGCGATCGTGAAGACACAAGCAGCTCTTTAATGGCCGATTGCCAACTCGCAGACTTGCGGCGCTACTGCACATGCGCGGACATCATTAATCACCACTGCGCATGTGCAGACGTCCCAGCACATTTTCCAACGCAGAACGACTGGCCACACTGCACAACTGCAGTGAAGAGGCCAGACAGCGGCCAAAGTTCCAACATTTTTTTTCGGCGCACCTCAGATCGTACATAAGCGGCGCAACTCTGGTAAGTGCGCCGAAAAATGGGCTCGGCCAAAATTGAGCCCTTTGTGTGCAGAAGTGTTTCCTAATTCTACTCCTGAACGTTGTGGCTCTAATTTTTAGACTATTCCCCCTAGTCCTAGAATCACCAACTAGTTTTTCTCTATCTACCCTATCTGTTCCCCTTAATCTCTTGAAAATTTCCATCAGATCACCCCTTAACCTTCTAAATTCCACGTAATACAACCGTAATTTGTGGCACCTGTCCTCGGAACTTAACCCTTGAAGTCCGGGTATCATTCTGGTAAACCTACGCTGCACTCCCTCCAAGGCCAATACAGGTACAACATCGAGAATTCAGAAGCCTCGGGACTGAGGCCGTTCCGGATTCTCTGTATTTCTGGACTTCGGAAGATCTTTCTGATGTCCCGAGTCTGGAAACGCCTGGGCCAAGGTAGGTAGGTAGATAGGGGAGGGAGGGGTCGAGCGCTGGCGGGGAGGGGGACTCGAGCAGCGGTGGGATGGGGTCAGCCCGAGATGGGGGCGAGGTCCGCGGTGGGCCGAGATGGGCAAGAGGTCAGTGGTGGCCCGAGACAGGGATCCGGATGACCCCGCCATGGATTGTCCCGGTGTCCGGATCAGTACGGATTCCAGAACGCCGGATTCTCTATGCTATATCCCTCCTAAGGTGTGGTGCCTAGAACTGCTCACAGTACTCCAGATGTGGTCTAACCAGGGCTTTGTATAGTTGCAGCTTCTACCCCCTTGTATTCTAGTCCTCTAGATATAAAGGCCAACATCCCATTAGCCTTTTTGATTATTTTCTGGAAGACCAACCAAGCTGCCAGCTTGCAGCCAGCCACAACTAACTGCCATAACACCAGCATCCAGCCACTGCCATCACCCACCTACCAGAAACCAGTAAGTTACAGATCCTTGGAAGGTAGCCAGCTACCACTATAAGGCAAACAATCTGTTACTTTCAGCTAGCCAGCCACCACCGGATACCATTAACCACCATCTGAAGCTGCCGACATAAACCAACCATTGGAAGCCATTTGGCAACAAAGTACCAGAAGCCAGCAAACCGTTAACAGAAGTCATCACCAGCAACCAGTGAGCCGCCACCAGTGAAAAGGTCAGGAGTGAGGGAGAGCGAGCAGATCAGGAGTGACGGAGCGAGCAGATCAGGAATGAGGGAGAGCGAGCAGATCAGGATGTTCTTATGTTGTGGGAGTGAGGGAGGTAGTGAGATGGATTACCATATTAATAACAGGAACAGCAGACTCTACGTCACAGACCTCTTGAACTCCTGATGTTTGAATTTCCTCTGCTGTTGCTGACCCTCTCTCTCTCTGCACTCTTTCTAATGCCATATCTCTTCTGCAGCAGTGTAAGAATTCAGTCAACAAGGTGACTGAATCAAATATATACCAGCAGCCAAATAAAAAAAGCATACCCATGCCTCCAAGATTTTAAAGTGCCTATGAACCATAAAAACATTTATTTTTGATTCCACGCCAGATGAAGAATAAAGAGAAATGACAATGGAATAGCACTCCTCGTCTCAAACACTACAAGTTCCTAATTATGAACCTGAATGCAATATTTTGGGATCCAATTAAATATACCAGATCCTGGCTCCAAAAGCGCGTTGACAAATCTCACAAGGTCAAGGTGATGTGAGCTGTTATCTTCTAATAAAGACTGTAAGGCTCTTTGGAAGTTATTTTAATTAAGAGTTACCTTTTTATTATGATATTGTATTATCAGAGATTCATTTTTGAGACCAATTACTATTGCCAATTTTGCTGAATTAATGCTTAACATGCTTGTATTAAATTCCTTTGTCCACTATTTTAATAATGGTATCCTGTTTAAAACAAATAAGTTAACATCTACATTAAAAGAAGTATATAAAGAATATACCAATATCAACAGCAGCAGTTTCTAAGCTCAAGAAAGTATAGTGGTATAGCCAGAAATAAGACCTGAGCTAACAATGAAAAAAAAGGCCAGCAGTGCAACCCTGATGAGGTTAGTGAACTCCACTGCCCACAGAAATCGTTCCCATACTGCAAGCTGCTAATAAGCAGGCAGCCTGTTTAGCACACAACAAGCACTAAACACTCAGGTTGAGACACTAAAGTAGTTGTGGAGTGAAGGTTTTGGTACGCAAATTGAACGTAGACATATCAGGAAACCAAACTTCACAGATGACGTGGCTTCAGAGGTAGCTGCAATAATTAGAAGGTCATCGTCAAGTCAATGGGTTGTACAACTACCAAAGCTCACTGAAATTATGTCTGGAGACTTACCAAATCAGAACAGTAAAGCTCATGCAAAAATATGCGAGGAAGTCACTAAGCTAAGTGAGTGGAATGCAAACCATACCCTGTACTATACCAGGTAATATAGAAGGCTCACTCTTTTAGTCAGCCAATAGAATTAGTAATATTCTGTTGCCACAGCTGATAAATATAGTGGCCGGAATTTTGCCTACCTCGGCGGGTCCGGTGCAGGCGGTGACCATGGCAGGCTGCGACCCCGCTGCGGGCTCTGTCCCACTGCTGAAAACAAACTTGTGTTAATGGGCCTATTAAGTCTGCCCAGAATGTTACCCGGCCCAATTAAATGGAACGGGTCTGGTCACGTCATTCATGACGCGTTTTCAGCCAGGATCTTTAAAGGGACCGAGGCCACATTAGATTTGACGTGTAATCTAATACAGTGCTGTCAGTGTACTACAGCTTGGAGTGCTGCAAACACTAACAATGACTGTACAGAGGTGCAGTGCTCCACCCAGGTTCTCTCAGAGCACACAGGGAAGTCCTCTTCCCTTCCCATGGGCAGAAGAGACCTCCCCAGGAGATCAAAACAGACTGGTTGCACATTGCAGAGGAGGACACGAGCAGGGATGTGGTCATGAGGACTTGGGTGCAGTGCCGCAAACCTTTCAATTATCTCATGAGATCACAAAACGTTAATACAAAGCCACACTCAACTTCATCCTGCTGTGCCTCTCATCACAACCCTATCACACTGCCTTCCCGACCTTAGTCCTGCGCATCCTTACTCACACCAACATATCTTGCACCTCCATCCATCCCTCTCCCTCTATCTACATTATCACATCCCCATCTCACTAGCCACCCTCATCCTAGTGCAATCATACCAACTAACATCACACAAGGGTGGCCATTTGGATGATTTATTCAATGTTTATGTAAAGTTTCTGTTAATGTGTCCTCAAATATAAAAATCTTTATTTCAACACTGTCTGGTCTTGGACAGATTTGTGTGCACCTTTGAAAGTGGCTTAGTGAGTTACAGTAAATGGTGAGACATAAAGGTACCTCACCCCTGCCCCCCCTCACCCCGCTTTGCAATGGTGGTCAGTGTGAAAGGAATGGCTTGGTCCTTGTATGGTGCCAACCTGGCGCATCATGTGGCAGCCAAATGGGTGTAGACCATAAAGTTAACTAAATCGGGCCATGAAGAGGCCATCCCCAGCCTCCCAGACAGCAATGTGCTCGGGTGCTGATGCCCTCTGCCCTGTGCAACATCAGGTAATTGTGGAGAAGGTTGGTGTTGTTGGTGCTGCTAGTGTGCCTGGTGCTGCTGGTGTTGGGGCTCAGCATGGTTAGATTCTGAGGACCAAGGTGAGTAAGTAAAAATGGCAACCATGTTGACGGAATAGATGGCAGGTGAAGCACAGATGACAGAAGCGTTCTGTCAATAGTGAGAGAGTTCTTCTAATGAGGTAAGAATGGATGGAGACTTTGCTGAAAGATTTGCAGCATTCTGAATCTGCAGAATCTGTACTGGAAATGGACTGAGCAACAGCTTCTGCCTGAGGAAAGTGATCATCTGTCAGGTGGGAACTTTAACTGTACATTTGATGCTGTCAAGTAATCAGCTGGAGCAATGGCCACTGAACTTCCGGCTCAGGTTGACAGACATGCTTCCCGAATAGCGTCATTGCCGTGCCAATGCAGTTACATTTTTAAAATAATTTTTAAAAGCCTGTTATGGGTCTGAAAACTAGCTGTTAATCATCTCAATTGGCTCGCCCGCCGCTGCTGGTCATACTTTCAGCTTTCACACCTGACCCGCCACCGATCGCACCCGCTACCACCCCGCAATGTTCCGGCTGGTGTACCCAACGTAAAAATCAAGTGAATGAAGCTGTCATCCCAAAGGGATTCCATATAAGTTATAGAAACCTGCTGCAAGAAACAGCTGAGCACTTCATGCGCAAGAGTACAATGGCCCAGAATTTGCGGTCGGAGGCTGCCCGCAGACGGATGCCTCCAACCCCCAAAATTAATATGAAAGTACCTGGAGTTTCGTGACTTACAAAAAGGCCTGCATAGAGGCCCACGTATTCCAGGAGTGTATGGGCTTCATACGCATCATTGGGATCACATGGGCCAGTCCAACCTATCAGAGTAGGGGTATTCCCATTCATACTTATGGTGAGTTCGGTATATACGGAGCTGCCATAAGTATGAATAGGAATACAGCAAAAACACACAAACACATGTAATAAATTTTTTTTTAAACATTTAAAATTAATTAAAATGCAATTTAATTAAATATTTAATACAAAAATTCATGTTTTTGAATTTTAACAGGGCAAAAAATAAACTTACCTTAATGGACGGGGTTTTTAAATGTAAATTAGTGATAATATTTTATTTTTCTATTTTTTCAAACTCTTATGGTGGTAAAATCAAGCCTTAAGGCTGCTTTCACCAGGCGTAAGAATTTCAAGGCAATCGCTGGGCAGAAGTTGGGCAAATAGCCCAAATCTCCGCCTGCGGAGGCCCTTTACTTTCGGATGCGATGCATCTGCCAAGAGGATTCTTGAACAGATCGCAAGTTCTGGGTTTAGGCGCATGTTCTTCGCATACCTAAACCCGGAACTTGTGCAGCCCCTAGGGGTGCGTGTGCACTTCATACTCACCCATAGGAGCCGCGAGTTCAGGCCCAATATACATAAATTTAGGAAGGGCCATTGCTTTCATCTCTGTATGGCTTGTGTGGAATTATGTGGAAAAATTGAACTATGGAGTAAATTCACCATTCCCACAGTCCCAGCAGGAAGTGCAGAGTGGGGAATCGGTTGTAGCTCATCGCTAACCTCCGCTCCCTTTCAGCACAGTCCCCTGCCAGGAGTGTGGGATTGGTGAACTTACCTATATATAAGAAGTTGCAGACATGCAACTAAATAAATATGAAGTTCCATAACATCTGTTATTGTGTTGTGGCCATCATTCTGTTTGTTGAAGCCCAATGTAGCAAGCATTGCCAGGGAAGGGGCAGGATTATGTGGGAACAAGGACTGAAAGAAACCTCCATACACCTTTAAAGAGCACATGTTGGAATTTATTGGACTTGCAATGTTCACTGGAGTTGCATCCCACTCCCAATAGTGGGACACAAAACAAGTTACGTGCTTGTGAGGCAAAGGTGCCTGATAAACGGATGTAGATCTACTCAGTGTTCAGAATCATGCAGGACTCGATTCTATATCAATGGTATTGCTAGGAGAGTTGCAGCATGCTTGGCAGCACAGCACAAGACGAAGGGATGTATCCATCGTAGAATTTAGAGAGCGAAATATGCTCTTTGCGGTGATATATTTTGTTTGCTATCATTCCTTTGTTGACGAGGATTAGACATGTCTGTGCAGATCTCGTAGAATAGAGAATGCTGCAAGATGTGGGTGCATAAAAATCACTCTGCTCCAGAGAAACATAGAAACATAGAAACATAGAAAATAGGTACAAGAGTACGCCATTCGGCCCTTCGAGCCTGCACCGCCATTCAATAAGATCATGGCTGATCATTCCCTCAGTACCCCTTTCCTGCTTTCTCTCCATACCCTTTGATCCCCTTAGCCGTAAGGGCCACATCTAACTCCCTCTTGAATATATCCAATGAACTGGCATTAACAACTCTCTGCGGCAGGGAATTCCACAGCTTAAAAACTCTGAGTGAAGAAGTTTCTCCTCATCTCAGTCCTAAATGGACTGCCCCTTATCCTAAGACTATGTCCCCTGGTTCTGGACTTCCCCACATCGGGAACATTCTTCCCACATCTAACCTGACCAGTCCCATCAGAATCTTATACGTTTCTATGAGATCCTCTCTCAACCTTCTAAACTCCAGTGAATAAAGGCCCAGTTGATCCAGTTTCTCCTCATATTACAGTCCAGCCATCCCTGGAATCAGTCTGGTGAACCTTCGCTTCACTCCCTCAATAGCAAGAACGTACTTCCTCAGATTAGGAGACCAAAACTGAACGTAATATTCCAGGTGAGGCCTCACTAAGGCCCTGTACAACTGCAGTAAGACCTCCCTGCTCCTATACTCAAATCCCCTAGCTATGAAGGCCAACATACCATTTGCCTTCTTCACCAATTGCTGTACCTGCATGCGCACTTTCAGTGACTGATGTACCATGACACCCAGGTCTCGTTGCACCTCCCCTTTTCCTAATCTGCCACCATTCAGATAATATTCTGCCTTCGTGTTTTTGTCCCCAAAATGGATAACCTCACATTTATCCATATTGTACTGCATCTGCCATGCATTTGCCCACTCACCTAACCTGTCCAAGTCACCCTGCAGCCTCTTAGTGTCCTCCTCACAGCTCATACCACCACCCAGTTTAGTGTCATCTGCAAACTTGGAGATATTACACTCAATTCCTTCATCTAAATCTAATGCTATTTGAATTTAATTCTAGGTGCTGTACAGGAGTGCATAACCTAAATGTCCACCAGTATAGATCTACTAGCTTGTACCATGGTTGTAAGCATTCTTCCAGATGCATTCTTGACATGGTTGCAAAGTGCATCCTCACCCTCCAAGGGCATAACTACAGTACATGGAAACTTAGCACTTGCACACACAACTGCTATTAATGTTTGGATGTCAGAGTACAGGAGTCAAGTATGGAGTGAAAACCCCAAGAGAAGGAATGCAGGCCCAAACACTAACTGCCTTGAGTTTTCAGAGCAGTAGACACACATAGGCCCCAAATTTCCCCAGTCGCTAAGAGTGGCGTAGTTAGATGTGCTGCGCCGACTTCGTGGGGGGAAAAAAGTGCCAAAAATGTACCTTTGAATTTGGCCGCTCCCTCGTCGTCCGAATCCATCGGCGTGGCGCTGCACAGTCTGGGGGGGGGGTGGAGGGCGGAACTTGCTCAGCGAGGCCGGCAGGGGGGGCTTGGGCCCAGCATTTTGTGTAGTGCCGGAAGGGGCACGCATGACCGTTTGAGCGTGCGCGCATGCGCAATGGGCGGTTCAGTTTGCGCACATGCGCAGTGCAACAGGAAGCTTGGCAATCGGCCAATTAAAGCAACAGCTTCCTCAGAATCATTGGTTATGGAGCACATATAAAGGTGAGGTCTGAATATTAATTTTTTTGTGGTCCGTCAAAGTTCTCACCCAAGGAAATGAGAAAAAGATGGAACCTCGTTGCAGAAGAATTCTCCGCTGGGGTCAACACCGCAAGATCTGGAAGCCAGTGCAAGAAGAAATAGCAGGACATTGATCAAGTAGTGAGCGTAAGTGATATCTTCATCTTTAAATTGAATTGCAGCGGAAAATGTGAGCATCTGTATGTATGTGTCCCACCCATCAGAAGCGCACCATGTCTGACAATTAATATTTTCATCTTTGCAGAAGAAATTGGCCCACAACAAGAGGGAGAGAACTAGAACAGGAGGAGGTCCACCAAATCTGCATCAACTGACACTCCTGGAACAGAGGGTTGCTGCCTTGCTGACTTACACCAGCAGAAAAAGAATCAGATCTGCACAAGCTGGACCCACACGGGAGGGTGAGGGTGTGTCATTAAAATGCATAGTCGTCCTTCAAATCAACCTGCTGACTGGCCTGCTATGTGTGAGACTACTCATGCCACCCATCCTGCTCCTTCCTGTGCTGCTAACCATTTGACTGTTGTGTTGTCTTTTGCAGAAGAAGAAGACACTCCTCAAGATCCTGAGGATCCAGATGCATGCGCTCCAGACCAAGGCGGGTGGGGGGAGGAGGGGTCCATGGAAAAGTGTGCTCAGGAGAATGCTGACTGCAATATGCATCAAGACATAGCACAGGGCATCACACTGCCAGAACCCTCCATGAGCTCCTCGGCAACATTCCACGGGTTCACACCTTCTGAGGTCGCGGGTCTGAGTGGCGGTTGGGAAATGCATCTTGGGACACCCAGTCCCACCGTCCCAGCCGGCGCCTCGCACTGCCATTAGCCAGATCCATGGCGAGGGGAAGGAGAAGCCGACCAGTCTCTCCTGAGAGGCAGCCCGAAGCAAAGATTAATCAGGTTGTTTCATTGGGTGAGGAGACCAATGCCCTCACAAGATCACTCGTGGCGGCCGTAGTGGGGTGCGTGATGAGGTCGCAACACTGTCGGGTGAAATCTCTGCACTAAGACGGGAAGTGAGGGCGGGCATTTCAGAAGAAGGTGTGCAGACGATGGCAGATGCCATGAGGGAGCTGGCTTCTGCAATAAGGGCACAAAGACCGGAGACTCAAATGCCACTCCCACTTCAATCCACGCACCAGTCACCGGTCAGATCCAAGCTGGCGTTCCCCCACCACCTTCACCGACTCTATGAGGAAGTATACTTTTCCTGAGATGTGGTTGAGGGATGGGTGCAGACTTTCTTTCCTGTTGTTGCTGTTGTTGTTGTTCTTGTTAGTGTCGTTGAAGTGCACTGTAAAATTTCCAATCAAAGATATTTTGCATCAAAACTGAATCATCCTTAATTAGGACCATGCAACATTTAGGGTCAACTGTAAAAAGTAAAAATCCCTCACCCTTACAGTCAAGCATGCCTGCCACCCCGAGCCCTGGCGGGAGGGCTAGCCGGTGCGTTCTGCAGTCGGCAAGATAGGACTGCTCTATTTTCAGTAGCTGATTTATCTTTCATTTATTTGTGATGATGTTGTGCAGCTGTTGTAACGTTGTGCTGATGTTGTGAAGGTCTTTAGTGCTTTGGAATCCTCTAACTCACCTTCCCTCCCTCCCTCCTTTCTCTGGCTACCTACGCTGATTTCTTAAATGTAGGTAGGGTTTTTCTGTGCTTACAAAAGTGGTCACATACACTGACCTAAGTTAGTTTGGAGTAACTTTCAGCTGGCCAAATTTGCTTCTATGGCCAGAAGAGTTGTAAGTGGCATGTTATGCCCCCTTTTGTAGAGAACAAACTAATCTAGAAAAAAACCTAACTAACTGACTTATATTGGAGCAAGTTAAATGGGGAAATTTGCAATTTTTAAGTTACTCCAAAAAAAGCTACATACTCCAAAAATAACGGGGCAACTTTTGGGGAAATTTGGGCCCTACGAATGTAACAAGTTGGTCATGTGGATGATGTAGGGGTTTAGCGGAAAGGCTTCTCTTTCCAAGAGCAGGCCCCCTGATATAAGGAGTCGACACTCGTCCCAATCTGTGTAGCATCCCTCGAAGTCAATAGACGGAGACGGAAGGCTAGGGTCAACAATCTTTTAATCACAAACCATCCGGGAGCAATTTCTCAACACAGCCTCCTGTGAGTGGAAATGCTCACTGAACAGCAAAATCAGCCATCTTTTATACATTGTTCAAAAGACCATTTGCTTCCCCCAATACAACCTCCCACAACTCCTGATTGGTTACCTTATCAGTAATACCTTGGATTGACAGACCAGGTGCAGGCCTTCCTAGGGTGACCTCATCTTGCTAGAATGTGCTGACCTGGCCGCCTTCTGGTTATGGGGGCTATCGGACTTTGTTATAATTACATGGTTAAGACTGGACCTCACCTCAGAATTTAAACGAGCTAACCTCGGTCTTTGTAGTGGTCCATTTTATAAGGGTGTATAAAGGAAATAACATACTGAGTGGTCAATTACAGGAGGTCCCATCACAGGAAACCCAGAGGGGCAGGTAAAGAGGGCAAGGGGTCAAAAGTGACAATGGAAAACTTCATCTGGTCAAGGCAAGAGAGATAAGATAACATTCCAATAAACCTTGAAACACAGTGGAAATAGGATTTCAGCCAAACCACTTTTCTGTCTAACTGCAGGAAATATGAGGGTCAATTTTCCAATGCAGCATTCGAGGACTTACCCCTTGCCAGCAGTATGTGATGCCCATGGAATTACATGTGCACTTGGCACTAAACTCTCAATTTGAT
Organism: Pristiophorus japonicus; assembly: GCF_044704955.1. NCBI lineage: Eukaryota > Metazoa > Chordata > Chondrichthyes > Pristiophoridae > Pristiophorus > Pristiophorus japonicus. The sequence continues at coordinate 55,586,438 of NC_091987.1, forward strand.
GGGAGCACAGGATTTCCCTGTTTCAGAAGCTGCACAACTAGAATGTACTGGTCTCATTAGTGCCTCAGAAATTCTCTAAATGCAGCATAATTGGTCCCATGACAAATTTTTGTGCTGTTCTGCAGCAGCGTAGCCCTTGATTTACTGAGTGCTTATATAGAACAGGTGCTGGATTGACTCCAAGATTTGATCCAGAACTCCACCACTTAAAACGAGGTAGCTATATTTGTAAACATTGCCCTTTGATTGTTGTTCCTGATTTGATAAACTGAAGCTTGTGCATTATGGATGGTGCATTTTTTCAGACGCTTGCTAAAGTTTTCCTGCAATTCAGCACTCTTTTGGTGTACACCTCCAACAGCAGCATTCTTGCTGCCACAAGCTCATTTTAATCCACTCAGGTATGTCACTCTCTTCATGTAAAAAATGGAGGAATGCAAGATGGTGCAGCATTTCTACCAGGTGATTGGATTTCCAAAAGTGCAGGGATTCATAATTGCATCCCAATATAACAATTAAGATTCCTTGTAGGAATCCACCAGCATATATGGATCGCAATAGATTCCAGTCTTTCATTATATCCTCCACCACCTGTCCTCGCCGCACAGCACTGCCCCCACAATCATCAAGTTCCACGGCGCAGCCCTGGACAACATGGACCATTTCCCATATCTTGGGAGCCTCTTATGAACAAGGGCAGACACTGACGACGAGATTCAACACCGCCTCCAGAGCGCCAGTGCAGCCTTCGGCCGCCTGAGGAAAAGAGTGTTTGAAGATCAGGCCCTCAAATCTGCCACCAAGTTCATGGTCTACAGGACTGTAGTAATACCCGCCCGCCTGTATGGCTCAGAGACATGGACTATATACAGTAGACACCTCAAATCGCTGGAGCAATACCACCACCGATGTCTCCACAAGATCCTGCAAATCCCCGGGGAGGACAGATGCACCATCGTTAGCGTCCTTGACCAGGCCAACATCTCCAGCATTGAAACACTGACCACACTCAATCAGCTCCACTGGGCAGGCCACATTGTTCGCATGCCTGACACAAGACTCCCAAAGCAAGCACTCTACTTGGAACTCCTTCATGGCAAACGAGCCAAAGGCGGGCAGCAGAAACATTACAAGGACACTCTCAAAGCCTCCCTTGAAAAATACAACATCCCCACCGACACTGGGAGTCCCTGGCCAAAGACCGCCCTAAGTAGAGAAAGTGCATCCGGGAGGGCGCTGAGCACCTTGAGTCTCATTGCCGAGAGCATGCAGAAACCAAGTGCAGGCAGCACAAAGAGCATGTGGCAAACTTGTCCCACCCACCCTTTCCCTCAACGACTATCTGTTCCACCTGTGACAGGGACTGTGGTTCTCGAATTGAACTGTTCAATCACCAAAGAACTCATTTTTAGAGTGGAAGCAAGTCTTCCTCGATTCCAATGGACTGCGAAGGATAATGATAGATTCCAGTCAATGAGCAGAATACTGCAAGAGACTGGTAACATTAAAAATGTTTTTATCCTGTGACAACACACAGTGCCGGCAGAATAAATGGTTAGCTGGGTGACTTGGGTTAACCCTTGCTGCCCTTTATAATAGAGTTCCCCCTAGTGGACTACCGATGTAATGCAACTACTGATGCAAATACAATAAGAGTCATGTGGCAAGGTCACATGATGACAGTTGGAGCCATCTTGTAGAGTGTGTTTGTTCGTGATGTCGTAAGAATATAACACATTGGTGAAGGGGATAGGATTTTGGGATTTCCTAACTGAAATTTTTGTTGGTGAATTATCTTTTTCTTCCAGATTGGGCAGTCTTGGGCCAGGGATTCCTCAGGAGACCGAAGGCTACAAACGGGAATCTGTTCGACCTCCGCTGCCTCCAGGCCAGATCCAAGGTCATCCCATCCTCCGTCATGGACACCTGCGTCTGTGCACACTCGGAGGCCGAACTCCAAGCCATCGACAACACCGTCACCGAGGAATACGAGAGCATGGGCCTTACACTAAACATCCGTAAGACAAAGATCCTATACCAACCTGCCCCCACCACACAGCACTGTCCCCCGGTTATCAAAATCCACGACGAGGCCTTGGACAACGTGGACCATTTTCCATACCTCGGAAGCCTACTGTCAACAAGGGCAGATATCGACGACGAGGTCCAATACTGCCTTCAATGTGCCAGTGCGGCCTTCGGTCGCCTGTAGAAGAGAGTGTTTGAAGAGCAGGACCTCAAACCCAGCACTAAGCTCATGGTCTACAGAGCAGTGGTGATATCCGCCCCCTATATTGCTCAGAGACATGGGCTATGTACAGCAGGCACCTCAAAAACTCAAAACACTGAAGTAGCACTAACGCTGCCTACGCTGGTGCACCTATCCTGCAAATCCATTGGCAGGATAGGTGCACCAACATCAATGTCCTCGCTCAGACCAATATCCCCAGCATCGCAGCACTGACCATGCTCGATCAGCTCTGCTTGATGGGCCACATCGTCCGCATGCCTGACATGAGACTCCCAAAACAAGCGCTCTACTCGGAGCTCTGACACGGCAAGCAGGTGGGCAGAGGAAACACTTCAAGGACACCCTCAAAGCCTCCTTGAAAAAATGTAACATCCCCACCAACACCTGGGAATCCCTGGCCCAAGACTGCCCAAAGTGGAGGAAAAGAACATAAGAACATAAAATATAGGAACAGGAGTAAGCCACACGGCCCCTCGAGCCTGCTCCGCCATTCAATAAGATCATGGCTGATCTGATCATGGACTCAGCTCCACTTCTCCGCTCGCTCCCCATAACCCCTTATCGCTCAAGAAACTGTCCCTATTTCTGTCTTAAATTTATTCAAAGTCCCAGTTCATGTGTATTACCATAATTTCTGCAGGCAGCAAGCGCTTCCCGCGCTCTTCATTTGCTGAACGCATCAGTAGGGAACCCTATATCATGAGCTCCAACTTAAAGCTTGTCATGTATCTCACACTACTGTATATATACCATGCTGTACATGACTGTAACTAAATATGACCTGTAACCACAAGCATACCTTACCACCAGGGGTGCACTTGCAGGAGACACTGCATACCTGTTCCACACAGGTATATAAAGGCAGGTCTCAGGCAAGTGAGGCACTCGAGAGCTGTGAAATAAAGGTGCAGGTCCAGAGTGACCTTGACTTCAGCATGTGCCTCGTGTAAGTCTGTATTGCAGGGTCAGGACTTTAAAGTGGCGACGAGCTACGGGAGCACAGAATCCACAGAATGGCTACCAACGGCTCAGATGAGAAATACAATGCTGGAGACAATTGGGAGGACTTTATAGAAAGGCTCCAGCAAAGCTTTGTAACCAAAGGCTGGTTTGGCGACGATAAGGCAGACAAGTGAAGAGCCCATCTCTTGACCAGCTTTGGCTCGAAAACATACGCCTTAATGAAGGATCTGCTGGCACCCGAGAAACCAGCAAGCAAGTCGTTTGAGGAGTTGAGCACAATGGTGAGAGACCACCTGAAGCCAGCGAGCAGTCTACACATGGCCAGACACAGGTTCTACAACTGCAGACACTGTGTGGGCCAGAGCATACCCGACTTTGTGGCGGAACTTCGGAGGCTGGCTAGTTTATGTGAGTTCTCCGGCAAACTAAGAGAAGTACTGAGAGACTTTTTTATTGAAGGAATAGGCCATGCAGGCCTATTCCGAAAGCTTATAGAGACCAAGAACTTGACCCTAGAGGCAGCAGCACTGGTCGCACAGACATTCTTGGCAGGAGAAGAAGAAACGAGGTTGATCTATACTGCGAGTACGACAACGAACAAAACATCGGAACAAGGGGTTCACAGCGTGAAACAAGCCGCTACCCCGAAACACAGACAAAGGCAGGAGAGCAGGCCTTCAACAGCAGGCAGTGGCGCCAGAAGCCATCAAAGGCCACATGAACGGCCGTTCGCACCTCATCAATCCACAATGCGAGCAATCAACTACAGACTGGGAGAAGCTCAAGAGAGATCAGCCAGACGCAGCTCATCCTTCGGAAACAATGGAAGCGGTCTGTGCTGGTGATGTGGGGAAAGGCACTCAAAAAGGGGGTGTCGATTTCAGCATGCGGTTTGCAGAAACTGCAACTATACAGGGCATCTGGCTCGCATGTGCAGAAAAACAGCAGCTCGGCTGGTATACGAATCAGAAGGGTCGGAAAGCAGACCAGAAGACAGTGGGGACAGTGCCCGGGACACCGAGGTACAGCAGGTCAACACGATCAATGTCCACTGTTTTTACAACAAGACGCCTCCAATAATGATGAGGGTCCTACTCAATGGGATACCAGTCAACATGGAACTGGACACGGGAGCTAGTCAATCTCTCATGAATGTCCAACAATTTGAACAGCTGTGGCCGCACAAAAGCAACAGACCAAAACTCACAAGAATCGACACCAAACTAAGGACTTATACCAAAGAAATCATCCCAGTCCTTGGCAGCGCCATGCTCTCAGTCACACACAAAGGGATGGTGAACCGACTTCCCCTGTGGATTGTCCCCGGAGATCTCCCAGCACTGTTGGGGAGAAGCTGGCTGGCAAAACTAAATTGGAAATGGGATGATGTTCACGCCATGTCGTCAGAGGAACGGACCTCTTGCTCAACAGTTCTAAGTCGTTTTGAACATCTCTTTCAGCCAGGTGTGGGCACCTTAAAAGGGGCCAAAGTTAAAATCTACATCACACAGGATGCCAGACCGGTCCATCACAAGGCTAGAGCTGTGCCTTATGTGATGAGGGAAAAGATTGAACATGAACTGGACCGGCTTCTGCGGGAAGGCATTATCTCACCCGTGGAATTTAGTGACTGGGCAAGTTCCATCGTCCCCGTCATGAAGCCTGATGGATCCATACGAATCTGTGGGGATTACAAATCTACCATAAACAGAGTCTCCCTACAGGACCAATACCCGCTGCCCAGAGCGGAGGACCTATTTGCCACATTGGCTGGAGGAAAACTTTTCTCGAAACTAGATCTCACATCTGCGTATATGACGCAAGAACTGACCGAAGAGTCCAAGCTACTCACCACCATCAACACACATTGAGGCCTTTTTACGTACAATCGATGCCCATTCGGCATCAGGTCGGCAGCTGCTATATTCCAGCGCAACATGGTGAGTCTGCTCAAGTCCATCCCGGGGACGGTGGTGTTTCAAGATGACATACTCATCACGGGCAGGGACACCGACTCTCATCTCCACAATTTGGAGGAAGTACTAAGTCGACTGGATCGGGTAGGCCTAAGAGTTAAGAAATCCAAGTGTATGCTTCTCGTGCCCGAGCTTGAATTTTTGGGCAGAAGGATTGCTGCTGATGGAATCCGCCCAACAGAATCCAAAACCGAAGTAATTCATCTGGCACCCAGGCCCCAGAATGTCTCGGAACTGCGCGCCTTTCTCGGGCTACTCAATTACTTTGGGAACTTTATGCAGAACTTGAGCACGCTGCTGGAGCCTCTCCATGTGCTACTCAGAAAGGGGTGCGATTGGTTTTAGGGGGACGCCCAAGAACGCGCCTTCAATAAGGCACGCAACCTTCTATGTTCCAACAGTGTTCCAGCCTTTTTTGACCCAGGTAAAAAGCTAGTTCTTACATGTGATGCATCAGCGTACGGGGTCGGGTGCGTTTTACAGCATGTCAATGATGCGGGTAAATTACAACCCATTGCTTATGCCTCCAGGCCACTTTCGCGGGTGGAGCGCGGATACGGTATGGTTGAGAAGGAGGCGCTCGCGTGCGTGTACGGTGTCAAAAAGATGCACCAATATCTTTTCGGGGCCAAGTTCGCATTAGAAACCGACCACAAACCCCTCACGTCCCTGCTATCCAAGTGTAAGGCAATAAACGCCACGCCTCAGCGCGCATTCAGCGGTGGGCACTCATGCTGGCGTCTTACGACTACACAATAAGGCACAGACCAGGCACAGACAACTGTGCCGACGCGCTTAGCAGGCTACCCCTGGCGACCACGGAAGGGTCCGATGAACAGGACTGTGAGATGGTCATGGCAATCAATGCCTTTGAATCCACAGGTTCGCCCATGATGGCTCGCCAAATCAGAGCCTGGACGACCAGCGACCCCACGTTATCCTTAGTCAAAAGATGTGTTTTAACTGATGACTGGGCAGAGGCTCGTGATGCCTGCCCCGAGGAGATCAAACCTTTCCATAGGCACATGCATGAACTATCACTACAGGCAGACTGCCTGATGTGGGGCAGCCAAGTAGTTATGCCCTTGCGAGGCAGAGAGGCGTTGTCCGGGAGCTCCACCGCGAGCACCCGGGGTTCATCCTTATGAAGGCCATAGCCAGATCCCACGTCTGGTGGCCTGGCATTGACGCGAACTTGGAGTTCTGCGTCCGGCGGTGCACCATCTGTGCCCAACTCAGTAATGCCCCCAGGGAGGCCCCCCTAAGCCCCTGGCCCTGGCCCACTAAACCTTGGTCGCGGGTGCATGTAGACTATGCGGGCCCATTCATGGGCAAAATGTCCTTCGTAGTCGTCGATGCATTTTCAACATGGATCAAGTGCACCATTTTAAACTTGAGCACCACCTCCACCACTGTGGAGAGCCTTAGAACCATGTTTGCAACACACGGAATCCCTGACATATTGATCAGTGATAATGGTCCGTGCTTCACCAGCACAGAATCTCAAGATTTTATCGTTGACCACGGCATAAATCACGTTAAGACGGCATCATTCAAGCTGACCTCCAATGGCCAGATGGAGCGAGCAGTGCAAATCGTCAAACAAGGCATGCTAAAAATCCAAGGTCCCACACTGCAGAGTCGCCTGTCGTGATTGCTGCTGGCATGCAGATCTCGTCTGCATTCGTTGACTGGGGTTCCCCCCGCACAATTATTGATGAAACGGACCTTAAAACTAGGCTCTCGTTAATCCTCCCAGACATGCATGAAATTGTTGAGGCAAAGTGCCGGAAACTAACTGAGTACCATGACCGAAATTCGAGGGGGAGGTGGAATGAGATAGGGGACAAAGTGTTTGTGCTCAACTATGGCAGGGGTCCCAAATGGCTTGCAGGGACAGTAACAGGCAAGGAAGGAAACAGGCTACTGGTTGTACAAATGAACAATGGCCAAACCTGCCGGAGGCATGTAGACCAAGTAAAAAGTAGATTAACCAACAACACTGCAGAACCAGAGGCAGACTACAATGTAGAACTCACACCACACCTGGTGGACAGACAGAGGGAACAACCTGAGGAAAGGGCAGTCTCAACAGACAGCCCAGACGAGATACCAGCAATCATACTGAACGAAACAGACAGCCCAGGTGAGATACCAGCAATTACACCAAAAGAAAAACAGGCACCAAGGCAAACAACTGAACCACAACTAAGACGCTCCACGCGAGAGCGTAGACCACCTGAGAGACTGAATCTATAAAGACAATAAGATCTTGAGGTAGGGTGATGTCATGTATCTCACACTACTGTATATAACTGTATCTTACCATGCTGTACATGACTGTAACTAGATATGACCTGTAACCACAAGCATACTTTACCACCAGGGGTGCACTTGCAAGAGACACTGCATACCTGTTCCACACAGGTATATAAAGGCAGGTCTCAGGCAAGTGAGGCACTTGAGAGCTGTGAAATAAAGGTGCAGGTCCAGAGTGACCTTGACTTCAGCATATGCCTCGTGTAAGTCTGTACTGCAGGGTCAGGACTTTACAAAGCTAGCCTGCACTACTTAAAGCTAGCCTGCAACTCTTAAAAAGCAGATGCATTTTGACTGCTGGACGTGCTGAGATCATTGGTAATAGTGTGATGTGCAACAATCGACAATGGCTGACCATGGGAGAAAGCAGACATCAAAGTTTTTGGATGCTGTACTGGAGGTCCTGTTTGAAGAGGTAAAAGAAGGAGCGATATTCTGTATAGAAACATAGAAAATAGGTGCAGGAGCAGGCCATTCAGCCCTTCTAGCCTGCACCGCCATTCAATGAGTTCATGGCTGAACATGAAACTTCAGTACCCACTTCCTGCTTTCACGCCATACCCCTTGATCCCCCGAGTAGTAAGGACTTCATCTAACTCCCTTTTGAATATATTTAGTAAATTGGCCTCAACTACTTTCTGTGGTAGAGAATTCCACAGGTTCACCACTCTCTGGGTGAAGAAGTTTCTCCTTACCTCGGTCCTAAATGGCTTACCCCTTATCCTTAGACTGTGACCCCTGGTTCTGGACTTCCCCAACATTGGGAACATTCTTCCTGCATCCAACCTGTCCAAACCCGTCAGAATTTTAAACGTTTCTATGAGGTCCCCTCTCACTCTTCTGAACTCCAGTGAATACAAGCCCAGTTGATCCAGTCTTTCTTGATAGGTCAGTCCCACCATCCCGGGAATCAGTCTGGTGAATCTTCGCTGCACTCCCTCAATAGCAAGAATGTCCTTCCTCAAGTTAGGAGACCAAAACTGTACACAATACTCCAGGTGTGGCCTCACCAAGGCCCTGTACAACTGTAGCAACACCTCCCTGCCCCTGTACTCAAATCCCCTCGCTATTAAGGCCAACATGCCATTTGCTTTCTTAACCGCCTGCTGTACCTGCATGCCAACCTTCAATGACTGATGTACCATGACACCCAGGTCTCGTTGCACCTTCCCTTTTCCTAATCTGTCACCATTCAGATAATAGTCTGTCTCTCTGTTTTTACCACCAAAGTGGATAACCTCACATTTATCCACATTATACTTCATCTGCCACGCATTTGCCCACTCACCTAACCTATCCAAGTCACTCTGTAGCCTCATAGCATCCTCCTCGTAGCTCACACTGCCACCCAACTTAGTGTCATCCGCAAATTTGGAGATACTACATTTAATCCCCTCGTCTAAATCATTAACGTACAATGTAAACAGCTGGGGCCCCAGCACAGAACCCTGCGGTACCCCACTAGTCACTGCCTGCCATTCCGAAAAGTACCCATTTACTCCTACTCTTTGCTTCCTGTCTGACAACCAGTTCTCAATCCACGTCAGCACACTACCCCCAATCCCATGTGCTTTAACTTTGCACATTAATCTCCTGTGTGGGACCTTGTCGAAAGCCTTCTGAAAGTCCAAATATACCACATCAACTGGTACTCCTTTGTCCACTTTATTGGAAACATCCTCAAAAAATTCCAGAAGATTTGTCAAGCATGATCTCCCTTTCACAAATCCATGCTGACTTGGACCTATCATGTCACCATTTTCCAAATGCGCTGCTATGACATCCTTAATAATTGATTCCATCATTTTACCCACTACTGAGGTCAGGCTGACCGGTCTATAATTCCCTGCTTTCTCTCTCCCTCCTTTTTTAAAAAGTGGGGTTACATTGGCTACCCTCCACTCGATAGGAACTGATCCAGAGTCAATGGAATGTTGGAAAATGACTGTCAATGCATCCGCTATTTCCAAGGCCACCTCCTTAAGTACTCTGGGATGCAGTCCATCAGGCCCTGGGGATTTATCGGCCTTCAATCCCATCAATTTCCCCAACACAATTTCCCGACTAATAAAGATTTCCCTCAGTTCCTCCTCCTTAATAGACCCTCTGACCACTTTTATATCCGGAAGGTTGTTTGTGTCCTCCTTGGTGAATACTGAACCAAAGTACTTGTTCAATTGGTCTGCCATTTCTTTGTTCCCCGTTATGACTTCCCCTGATTCTGACTGCAGGGGACCTACGTTTGTCTTTACTAACCTTTTTCTCTTTACATACCTATAGAAACTTTTGCAATCCGCCTTAATGTTCCCTGCAAGCTTCTTCTCGTACTCCATTTTCCCTGCCCTAATCAAACCCTTTGTCCTCCTCTGCTGAGTTCTAAATTTCTCCCAGTCCCCAGGTTCGCTGCTATTTCTGGCCAATTTGTATGCCATTTCCTTGGCTTTAATACTATCCCTGATTTCCCTAGATAGCCACGGTTGAGCCACCTTCCCTTTTTTATTTTTACGCCAGACAGGAATGTACAATTGTTGTAATTCATCCATGCGGTCTCTAAATGTCTGCCATTGCCCATCCACAGTCAACCCCTTAAGTATCATTAGCCAATCTATCTTAGCCAATTCATGCCTCATACCTTCAAAGTTGCCCTTCTTTAAGTTCTGGACCATGGTCTCTGAATTAACTGTTTCATTCTCCATCCTAATGCAGAATTCCACCATATTATGGTCACTCGTCCCCAAGGGGCCTCGCACAATGAGATTGCTAATTAATCCTCTCTCATTACACAACACCCAGTCTAAGATGGCCTCCCCCCTAGTTGGTTCCTCGACATATTGGTCTAGAAAACCATCCCTTATGCATTCCAGGAAATCCTCCTCCACCGTATTGCTTCCAGTTTGGCTAGCCCAATCTATGTGCATATTAAAGTCACCCATTATAACTGCTGCACCTTTATTGCATGCACTCCTAATTTCCTGTTTGATGCCCTCCCCAACATCACTACTACTGTTTGGAGGTCTGTACACAACTCCCACTAACGATTTTTGCCCTTTAGTGTTCTGCAGCTCTACCCATATAGATTCCACATCATCCAAGCTAATGTCTTTCCTAACTATTGCATTAATCTCCTCTTTAACCAGCAATGCTACCCCACCCCCTTTTCCTTTTATTCTATCCTTCCTGAATGTTGAATACCCCTGGATGTTGAGTTCCCAGCCCTGATCATCCTGGAGCCACGTCTCCGTAATCCCAATCACATCATATTTGTTAACATCTATTTGCACAGTTAATTCATCCACCTTATTGCGGATACTCCTTGCATTAAGACACAAAGCCTTCAGGCTTGCTTTTTTAACACCCTTTGTCCTTCTAGAATTTTGCTGTACAGTGGCCATTTTTGTTCTTTGCCTTGGGTTTCTCTGCCCTCCACTTTTCCTCATCTCCTTTCTGTCTTTTGCTTTTGCCTCATTTTTGTTTCCCTCTGTCTCCCTGTATAGGTTCCCATCCCCCTGCAATATTAGTTTAACTCCTCCCCAACAGCACTAGCAAACACTCCCCCTAGGACATTGGTTCCGGACCTGCCCAGGTGCAGACCGTCCGGTTTATACTGGTCCCACCTCCCCCAGAACCGGTTCCAATGCCCCAAGAATTTGAATCCCTCCCTGCTGCACCACTGCTCAAGCCGTGTATTCATCTGCGCTATCCTGCGATTCCTACTCTGACTAGCACGTGGCACTGGTAGCAATCCCGAGATTACTACTTTTGAGGTCCTACTTTTTAATTTAGCTCCTAGCTCCTTAAATTCTTTTCGTAGGACCTCATCCCTTTTTTTACCTATGTCGTTGGTACCAATGTGCACCACGACAACTGGCTGTTCTCCCTCCCATTTCAGAATGTCCTGCACCCACTCCGAGACATCCTTGACCCTTGCACCAGGGAGGCAACATACCATCCTGGAGTCTCGGTTGCGTCCGCAGAAACGCCTATCTATTCCCCTCACCATCGAATCCCCTATCACTATCGCGCTCCCACTCTTTTTCCTGCCCTCCTTTGCAGCAGAGCCACCTACGGTGCCATGAACTTGGCTGCTGCTGCCCTCCCCTGATGAGTCATCCTCCCCAACAGTACTCAAAGCAGTGTATCTGTTTTGCAGGGGGATGACCACAGGGGACCCCTGCACTATATTTCTTGCACCGCTCTTCCTGCTGGTCTTCCATTCCCTATCTGGCTGTGGACCCTTCTCCTGCGGTAAGACCAACTCACTACACGTGATACTCACGTGATTCTCAGCATCGTGGATGCTCCAGAGTGAATCCACCCTCAGCTCCAATTCCGCAACGCGGATCGTCAAGAGCTCGAGGCGGATACACTTCCCACACACGTAGCGCCCAGGGACACCGGAAGTGTCCCCCAGTTCCCACATGGTACAGGAGGAGCATATCACATGGCCGAGCTCTCCTGCCATGTCTTAACCTTAGATACCCTTAAATTGGTAATAACAATAAAAAGAAAAGAAAAGCTACTCACCAATCACCAGCCAATCACTTACCACATTGGCTGTGACGTCACTTTTTGATTACTTTCTACTTCTATTTTGCTTTCTCTCCCGCTGTAGCTGCACTGGTATGCTTTTGACAGGTTGCTCCCCTCTCACCAACTGCCGCTGGCTCTCGATCTCCCGCTGGGGTATCTGTAGGGGTCAAAGGCCCTCCAGGCACATGCTCAGAAGTAAGTGGCAAGAAAGATAGCATATAGCTCTAAGAGCATGGATGCAGTGCAGGAAGAAGTTTAATGATCTCACACGAGTATTCAGGGTCAGTGAATGCATCTTCAAATGCCATATCCTATCAACTACACCACTAGCCTCGGCCACTGTTTAATTCACCACACCCCATCACTTAGCTACCAAACAATCTCTATCAATCAGGACAGATACCGAACATTCATTTGCTTCACCTCACCCAAACTTATCACTGTTGCAAGTCTCAAAACCACATCTCACAGCATAGCTCACTGGAAGCTGTTGAACCATGATAGCCACATCACCCAATTGGATGATTGGATGACATTCACTGACACACTTCCCTCTTCCTTGCAGGAGAAGGTGGCACACAACCGGAGGAAGCAGGAACTAACCGTAAGGGGAGACGCACACCTGCATGTTCTAACCCCCATGGAGGTGGCGTTGCAGGCCATTATAGGAAGGGTCATTGCTGAGGCCGTGGCCACCAGCAGGGCTGAAGCCAATGAAGATGAGAGTATCTGCATACCAAATCCTCCTTCTCTCATCTCACTCCTCCGTCGTTCCACAACCTCTTATAACTGAAAATCTGCTAATGGTGTGAGCATGCACTTCTTCCTCCTCTCTCCTGACCACAATCCTACCCCTGTCTCTTTTTCCTTTCAGATACCAAAGAACTGCAACCTGCCTAGGCAATGGAGGAAGAGCAAGAAGACAGTGAAGATGAAGACACACAGTCTTAGCTACCAGCTCAGATACTGACACCGTGTGTAATTTAAAGGATAGCATAGAGGCGGGATCTGCACATGGGGAGACTGTGGGCACAAGTGCACTGCAGCCAGGGGAGGAGGAGTTCGGCACCAACATTGTACAGGGCTTTGCGCAGAGCAGAGCTTGGAGCCCATCCTTTGTTATGTCTGTAATGTACTTATAAATGACTCCACGAGGCAATGTGTTGTACTCAAACTGTAGTGACCTTGGTCCTTTACTTGTAACTCCAGAATGAGGCAGCCGCATGGTGGCTACCCTTTTATACAGCCTCTGCTACCAGGGCAAGAAACCCCGGTCTCCACCAGTTGCACCCTCTAGTGGTGCCAGCATAGTATATATACACATTGTAAACCTTATTGACAGTACATCAGGTAACCAAGTCTCCATCTTATGCAACTATACAGTGGCTACACAGAGAGTATATCTATAGTCTGCATATATAACACTTTCCAACATGGAACGGGTGGCTACCTCCAGCAGCACATCTGTGGAACCAACCATGATGCAGCATCTGATGGCCGATGCCTCAACTTCTATTGCAGCACAAGCAGCATGCACCCAACATCTGATTGCTGCAGTGGAACCTCAGATTGATGTCATGCAGTCTCAGCTTGCTACCATATAAGCTCAGACTGCTGCCATCATAGCTGTAGAAACCACTGTTCAAAGGGGCTTCCAAGATGTCACAGCACTCCAGCATTCTGCTCTCCAATAGAGCTGGTGGCTCCATGGAATGCAAACCTACTCTCATCTCAGGATGACAGCATTCGTGCTGCCACCCCTGCCAAGTGGTCTTGCTGCTGTCCATCAGCCAGCCAGCACAGACTGCTGCCGCCCTTGCAATGGTGGTGTAGTGTAGAGTGGGGCTTTCAAGGCCCAGAGCTGCTCGAGATCGCCCTCCAAGGCTATCTGCAGTCTTCTCCACTAAAAGACAGCAACCTTCCACCAGCCATGGCAGTGGAATTGTTGCTTTAGGACGCCAATGGTCTGCTCTATAAGATTCCTTGTGGCAGCATAGCTCTCGTTGTATGCCTGCTGTGCACATGTGAGTGGGTTGCAGACCGGAGCCACAAGCCATGTCATCAGTGAATAACCCTCGTCACCCAGTAGCCATCCTTTGGCTTACCATGGTGGTCAAAATATAGCTTACACAGAGGACTGCCGCAGAAGGAACACATCGTGATTGCTGCCAGGATACCGGTTCAGGTACATGGCAGAGTTGACATGAGGGGCAGGCAAAGTAATGTTCATACAGTCAATGGCACCCTGCATCATGGGGAAGCCTGCAATCCTTGCAAACCCTCATGCTTGCTCTACCTGCTTGTCACTGGCAAGAGGGAATGAGATGAAGCTATCTCTCTGTACACAGAGAGCCTCAGTGACGTCCCTTATGCAGCAGTGCACTGCAAACAGAGATGTTGCTTATATCTCCAACAGCAGCTTGAAAGGAGCCAGATGCATAGAAGTTCAGAGCCACAGTCAGCGTAACAGCCACAGGCAATGCAGTCCGTTCCCTGCTCTGAGGTTGGGGTTGTGGCTGAACCAGGTGGCAGATTTCAGTGACAATCTCTTTAGTGAAGTGCAGACATCTCAAGCACTGTTCGTTGCTGAAGTTCAGTAGGAGAATTGCTCCCTAAACATCTTCTGTGGCTGTGCCCTCTAGCTAAGAGCCCTTCGCTCCCTCCTCCCTCTTGTCCTGCTCTGCATGGCCTTTGCTCATTCTCCCAGTCATGTTCAATGTCAAGAGTAAGGTCTACAAGTCCACCCATATCTGGGAGCAACTGGTCTGTGCAGAAGCCTTTAAGTCAGCATAAAAATTACTTCAGCACCAACTATAGAAAGGACCCAAAAAGTGTAGAATTGTAGCAACAGCCAGAAGAAAAAATCCAGCAGCTAACCTGTAATTAGTTCATGATCCCTTTAAGTATTGTTGGCAGGGGGGGTGCTTCCTGCTATTGTAACCTTGCACAACTGAAACATGTTCAGTTGTGCAAGGTTAAGGGAGGGTGCAGGTTGCAATGTGGAGCTCCAAAATGGCAGCACGCGCATCAAATTAGCGTTGCACGCTATGATCTTCCTGCTCTGCATGCACCCTGCGGGCGTTAGATGTGCACACAGACACTTCTATGAGTGCCATTTTCAATGCCTAAGGGGCCTCCTAGCGCCCAAAAGAATGGACAATATGGAGCCCAATTTTTCCCCCAAAGAATTTCACAATGGTAATAGGGGATTAGCGACTTAGGTCACATCAGGGAAAAATAGTAAAAAGTTAAAATTAAAGGCACTTTTTCTGAATGCATGAAGCATTCATAACAAGATAGATGAATTAATGGCACAAATAGAGATAAATGGGTTTGATTTAGTAGCCATGGTTTTAGGGTGAACAAGGTTGGGACCTAAATATTGCAGGAAACTTGATGTTTAGAAGAGATAGGCAAAATAGAAAAGGAGGTGGGATAGCCCTGATAATAAGAGATGAGATAAAGACAGTAATGAGAAAGAATTTTGGCCTAAAAAATTAGGATGTAGAATCAGAATGGGTGGAGCTAACAACAGCAACAACTTGCATTTATATAGCGCCTTTAATGTAGTAAATGTCCAAAGGCGCTTCATAAAAGCATTATCAAACAAAATTTGACACCAAGCCACATAATTAGGACAGATGACCAAAGGCTTGGTCAAAGTGTTAGGTTTTAAGGAGCATCTTAAAAGAGGAGAAAGATGGTGAGAGGTTGAGAGATTTAGGGAGGGAGTTCCAGAGTTTAGAGTCGAGGCAGCTAAAAGCACACCTGCTAATAGTAGTGATTAAAATAGGGGATGTGTAAGATGCTAGAATTAGAGGAACGCAGAGATTTCAGAAACTTGTAAGGCTTGAGGAGGTTAGAGAGATAGGGAGAAGTAAGGCCAGGGAGAGGTAAGGCCAGGAAGCAATGGCGCCATGGTGGGATTTGAAAACAAGGATGAGAATTTTAAAATTGAGGTGTTGCCAGACCAGGAGCCAATATAGGTCAACAAGCAAAGGGGTAATAGAGGAACGGGACTTGGTGCAAGTTAGGATACATGCAGCAGAGTTTTCGATGAGCTCAAGTGTATGGAGGGTGGAAGATGAAAGGTTGGCCAGGAGTGCATTTGAATAGTCAAGCCTCTGAGGAACATGAGGGTTTCAGCAGCATGTGAGCGGAGATAGGGCCCGAGTCGAGTGATGTTACGGAGGTGGAGTAAGCGGTCTTGGTGATGGCACAGCTCGGTAGTTGGAACCTCATCTCGAAGCTCAACTATCATTGTGAGCGGTCTGGTTCAGCCTCAGATAGTTGTCAGGGAGAGGAATGTAGTCGGTGTCGAAGGAACGGAGTTTGTGGCGGGACCAAAGACAATTGCCGTGACTTCGCCTACTGAGGTGGGTCTGGTGCGGCCGGGGTCTCTAACGAGTCCCGGCCCGTTACCTGGGTCTCTGTTGAAGTGATCTTACGATGATTGGACTTGTTAATCCCGCCCAGCGAGGATCCCAGCCAATTAAAAGGAAGCGGGCCTGATGACATCATTTGATGATGTGTCATCAGCCGGTTTCCTTGAAGGGACCATGCTCACATACATTCTGACAGTTGTGCTGTCAGTATTCTGCAGCATTGCGATGTTGCAAACACTGACAACTCTTTTTGGTTGTAAACAAAAATAAACATTAAATCAACTGCCCCCTGATTAAAAGGTGGGGGGGGGGGCGGACACTCCAAACTCTTTTCAAGTGCCCCTTTTTTTTTTGGGGGGGGGGAGGTTTAGGGCAGTAAAAACACAAATTATACAAGTGCCCCCTGGCTAAAAAGGACGGGGGGGCACTAAAATCCGGCACAGTAAACAAATTAAAATGTTAAACATATAAAATCAAATTAAAATTTGGTTGCCGGGGGTGATGATGCCCTCCAGTCCCTCCAGTGCTGCAAACACTGACAACTCTTTTTGCAAAACAAAATTAAACAGTTAAATCAAGTGCCCCCTGATCTGGGGGACACTCCAAACATTTTTCAAGGCCCTTTTTTTGTTTTTTGGGAGTTTTTTTTGTGGGTTTTTTTGGACACTAAATCCTTAATTTTACAAGTGCCCCCTATAAAAGGGGAGGGGGACACTTAAACCCAGCAATAAAACAAATTAAACTTTAACCATATAAAATCAAATTAAAATTTGGTTGCCGGGGGTGATGATGCACTCCAGTTTCTCCAGTGCCGCAAACACTGACAAGCCCTGCTCAAAGGTGCACAGCTGGA
Source organism: Pristiophorus japonicus (assembly GCF_044704955.1). Lineage (NCBI taxonomy): Eukaryota > Metazoa > Chordata > Chondrichthyes > Pristiophoridae > Pristiophorus > Pristiophorus japonicus. Next base: position 55,603,715 of record NC_091987.1, read on the forward strand.
AGCAGGCTCTCCCATGACTCGCTCCATATGCTGGAGGGAGTCACAGCACACAGGGAAGTTCTCTCCCCTTCCAATGGGTGGAAGAGACCTCCCCAGGAGACCAATGCAGCCTGGTTGCACATTGCACAGGAGGACACAAGCAGGTAAATGGCGTCAAGAGGGCCAGGCTGCAGTGGCGCTAACCTTTCAATGATCTCAGTAGATCACGAAACAGTGCTGCAAAGCCACACTCAACATCATCCTGCTGTGCCATTCAGCACATTCCCATTACTCAGCCTTCCCTACCCTACTTCTGCACACTCTTACTCACACCAACTTACCTTGCACCTCCACCAATCTCTCTCTGGCTACATTATCACTTCCCCATCTCACCAGCCACCCCTCACACTCACCCTCATAAGAACATAAGAACATAAGAATTAGGAACAGGAGTAGGCCGTCTAGCCCCTCGAGCCTGCTCCGCCATTCAACAAGATCATGGCTGATCTGGCCGTGGACTCAGCTCCACTTACCCGCCCGCTCCCCGTAACCCTTAATTCCCTTATTGATTAAAAATCTATCTATCTGTGACTTGAATACATTCAATGAGCTAGCCTCAACTGCTTCCTTGGGCAAAGAATTCCACAGATTCACAACCCTCTGGGAGAAGAAATTCCTTCTCAACTCGGATTTAAATTGGCTCCCCCGTATTTTGAGGCTGTGCCCCCTAGTTCTAGTCTCCCCGACCAGTGGAAACAACCTCTTTGCCTCTATCTTGTCTATCCCTTTCATTATTTTAAATGTTTCTAATGCAAGCATACCAACTAACAACACACAAGGGTAGGCACTTGGGTGCTTTAGCCAATGTTCATGTAAAGTTTCTGTTAATGTGTTGTCAAACATTGAAATCTTTATTTTCAATACTTTGCTTTCTTGGACAGATGTGTGCACTTTTGGAAGTGGCTTAGTGAGTTGCAGTGAATGGTGAGACATAAGGGTACTCCTTGCAATGGTGATGAGTGTGAAAGGACTGGTTTGGGCATTATAGGAATGCTTTATGTTGTTGGTGTGGGGTGGTGCCAACCTGGCACATCATGTGGCAGCCAGGGTGTACAGCACCAACTAAAGTAAATCTGGCCATGGTGGGGCCATCACTGGTGTCCCGGGCAGCAATGTGGTCAGGTGCTGATGCCCTGTGTCCTGTGCAGCATCAGATGATTGCAGAGAAGGTTGATGTTGTTGGTGCTGCTGGTCTTGGGGATTATTGTGGTGGGATTCTGAGGACCAAGGTGATATTTTTTCAAGGGCCTCAATGCCGATGGAATAGATGTCAGGTGATCTTGAGATGACAGAAGTGAGAGAGGTTGTTCCAATGAGGTGATACTGGATAGAGAGTTAGCTCCTAACACCTGCTTGCTGCATAAACTCAATCAGTAAGCAACAGCTACGGAGCTTGGAAAGTGAACACCTATGGAATGGGAGCTTTTATAGACCATTTGCCAAATTAAGAAAACACCCAACCTCCTTACCTGATGTGATCCCCAAGCAGCGGGGAAGTCGTTGGCGAAATAAAGGTGAGCTTAAAATAGTTTTTAAGTGGCTGTTAACAAACTCTTAATAATCTAAATTTCCTCCCCGCCGCTTGGTTTCGGGGCTGTTTAGAGCCGACAGACCAGACACCTGGGAGACGAGTGTGAAGGCGGGTCTGCAGCGGCGTCCTGACCCGCTGGCAATCATTTCACATTTCATAGCTCACCCACCTCCGATCCCGTCCTCTCAGTAAAATTCCGGCCAATAGCTTTGGTCCTTTCAATATTTATCAGGAAATAACAAAGAGCAGTAAACACTGGTGGGAGTAGTTTATAACCCCCTAATAGTAATCATTATATTGCAGAGATAATAAATCAGGAAATTAGAGGAGAAAGTAATGTGAGGTAACACAAAAGTCTCCCCAAATAACCGTCCACAGTCACCTAATGTAGCAGAGAACATATCGGTTTCTAGGAGCCATGCAGGGAGTAGGTGAGAAAACATTACAAAGTTGTGAGAGTGAAAGGAAATCTATTGCTTTAGCAGCTACCAAACCCAAGATATTCCTGAGATTTAGGAAGTAATAGATGGTATCAGTGCTGTGTAGGCTGCATTGCAAATGAGGCAGCACAATTTGGGCTGGGTGCTTAATGCTTACATTGTACAGTCAGACCTTGCTTACAGACAGGCATAGGAACGGTGAAAGATCGTGGTGGAGGAGCGGTGTGAGATCGTGATGGAGGTGCGGCAAATGAGGGTACGGGGCCCAGAAGAGCCGAGGGCCCAGGGGCAAGCCCACACTGTGATATGTGTGTGCACACTAGGTCCATGCAGCAGAGCAGGTCTCCAGTCGTCCTGGTTAACCCTTGCCACTGGATAAAGGCCTAGCTCTGTCAAGCCCGGGTGGTGGCTGTTGTGCAACAGTCAGCACACGTTAAAAAAATTCACGCACAGGCATCTTCCACATCCTCAATTGGAGTTCAGGACTGGAACATCGAGCCCTTCATTGAAATATCTATGAACTCATGGAAGCAAGTCATCCTCGTTCGAGGGACCGCTTATGATGATGATGATGACAGACAACAGAACGGTTAGCCTCTTAACAAGCAAACGAGAGAAAATCAGTTGAACACCATCTTATTCCCTTCATTTAATGGGAAACATCTGTAAGTCATCAACTCCATTGAAAAGGCGTAGCTTTCCTGTGAGCTGCAGAACCACAGAGTGCAAGCAGAAAAGAAATTCATCAATGCCCCAAGACATGTCAACCGTAACCAGGTGGGAGCTCAGCGGAAGAACACTACAATTAACTGCTGATACTACTGATTGCCTTGCAATAGGCCCCATCCTCAGCAGCCACATCATCTGATCCCTCTTTGTCCTGCTCATACCCCAGTAACTGCAGTTCATCAGGTCCTGCATGTTGATGTCTTTCTCAATTGTGATATAAAGAAGCATACATCACGATCTTGGTCAACTGGGGGAGGTGAGGTTGGGGATAACGCCGATATCGCTTGGCTTCAGCTAGCCCGGGAGGAGGTAACAGAGGGTACATTCAATGTGGTCCAGAAGGGGACTGCTTACCGCGTCTTCTGGACATCGGACGGCGTGCGGTGCCATGCCTGTAAGGAGGTGGGGCACGTCCGCAAGAACTGCCCCGCCTTATAGGCCGCTAAAACAGCCAAAGCGGCCAAGGCTGGTGCTGCTGCCACTCCTCACCCTAGTACCATCGGTGTGCCGGGAGCCGTAGGTGCGCGGGCATCGTCGGAGGCCTTTGTCTTCATGGCCTCCAGCGGGGGGGGAGGGAGAGCGTCCTCACAGAAGGAAGGCATGGAAGAAAACAAATAAACACCCTCCGGACAGTCCCCTCAGTGGGCCACACAGCCCAATCAACACGCTCACCCCCCACTATCGTCGGTGAGTACGGTGCATTCTGAGCTCGGGCCCGAGCAAGATAATAGGAAGGAGGGAGCAGAGGCGGGAGCCCCAGCAGACATGGAGATCTCCCTGCCTCCGCGTCCCTCCAGGAAAAAAAAGGAGGCACCACTCCAAGGAAGAGGAGGAGGAACAAGATACCTCCATCGAGGAGTTGGTGCACAGCACGAGTCCTGCATCCCCCACCAGCGCTCCCAATGCACGCCGAATGCAATGTGCAGGTAACCCTTAGATCTCCAGCAGCAGCACCCTCTGGTGTACAGGCAAGGTGTGCACAGTGTAAGGGTACATTCAGTGTTGCATAACAGTGTTACAGACATCACACAGTAAACAGGCATGCATACACAACAGCACTTCCCCCCCTAAGCATTTTTCATATCCTTATTGTCATGTCCAGGGGAGGTGATCAGTGGTGGGCTATGGGAGGTTGTGGTGAGTGTTGTGTGGTTGCCAGGTGTGACCCCTGTGCTTGAGGCTGGCCTCATACATTTCCCCTCCCTCACACACAGACCATGTGGGTGTTACTGTTTTGGGATCCCTCGGGGGGGGGGGGGTAGCCAAGGCAGCAGTGGGTGGTGTGTATACACTGTGATGTGGGTAGTTGTGGGGTGGTGGGCAGGGCCACAAGACTGGGTGGGCTCCTTGTCCACCAATTGGGATGAGGGTCAGGTCATCCCAGGGTTTGCCAGGGAAGCTGGAGGGTGTTGGCCCTGGTAGCCAGGGGTTTTGGGGCTGGTCTGGTGCAGGTTGCCATTGGTGGTGGCTGGGCTGCCCATTGACCACTGTAGTGGGTCTGCTCCCACTGGCTGTGTGTGTCCTGCAAGGGGCATCACATTCGTTCCAAAGGTCCAGGCTACATGGTCAGGTAGCCTGCTGGACCTGGGGGTCTCCCACAGGGGGATTCCATTGGCATCAGCATGGTCCCTGTCGGACCCAATGTCCTTTGGCAGTGTCCTACCGATATACATGACACCTTGGCTCTGATCACATATAGTTGAGCCTGCATTATACATTCTAGCATTTGCATCACTTTTAGGTGTCCTGGTTTCAACAGACATGGTTACATTAGGCATTTCACATTCTTTATCATCATTGTTAAGCATAATAAACTTGTTCTTTACCATACTAACACCTGCATTCATCTCATTAGTCACATTAATTAAACCAGCATCACAATTCATGGTTACATTGCATACATTTTCATACTTGCACCCTTTAATTGCATCTTTAGCTTTAAAGTCCATGTACTCAAATAGTTGAAACTTCCCCTTTAAATTTCTTTGGTTACTGGTCTCCTTTAAGGGAGCCTTCAAATCCGATTGGCCGCTCGATGTCATTTGATGCTCCTCCATCTTCACTTGTGGCATGGCGGAGGCCATTTTGATTACAGGTTCTGCTGCTTGTGGTGCTGCAGCCATTTTCTGGTCTTGCTGCAGGTAGGCTGTGGTGCTCTTTTCTTCCACAGATTCGATCCTGGATGTTGGGAATCCATTTATTTCGTCGATGTTCACCTCTTGGAGTGCTGCCCCGGCCCAGAAAGTGGAGTTTGGATCCTTGGTCTTGGAGATTTCGCCAGGGTGCTGTGAGCAGTCGAGCTGGACAGTGGAATCTCCGGATGCTGCGATGGAGCCATGTTCAAGGTCGATTGCCGGAGCCTGGAGGCCTGGGAGCAGCTTTGCTTGGACAGGCTGCCGTTGTGGTCGATTGGCGGGATTCATCCAAAGTTTTTCAAAGGTCGCTTGGTTCATCACAGACTGGCTCGCCCGTGTCACTCTCCATTGAAACTGGGACTCCGTCGACATCTACTTTCATTGTCCACGGAGAACTTTCAGTGGAGCAGGTATGAGTTCCATACTCTTCTTCCAGGGGTTGAGCAACTTCACCTTCCTCTGTGTCAGAGCCCCGGTGATCAGCCAACTCATCAGAGACGTGGTGAGTATAGCTTTTTCTGCACATCCTTTGAAGGTGCCTTTTCTCTTTGCATACATAGTCTTTGTAGCGGCACTGGTGGGCCCTGTGGTTTCCTCCACAGCGCCAGTACAGGGCCATCCGGTTTGCCCCATGTGGCGGACTCAGGGTTGCGGGACTCAGGGCAGCCCTTAGAAGTATCAATGTGGTGCACTGCTCTCGTCAGTTTAGAGTCCCTTAGTGCTTCATTTAGGTGGTCGCCAAAGTCGCACAGTGCAGCCAGTCTCCTTAAGTGTTCCAATCTTTCTACAAAAGTGTTCCAATCTTCCCCATCGGTAAATTGCTGAAAGATGCTGAGATTCGATATGCTGAGCGTGTGGTTCGTGACCTCGTATTCCTGTCACCAGTTGCAGCGTATGTAGGCACCTTTAGTAATGACTCCACGAGGCAGGGTATGATACTTAAACTGTGTAGACCTGTAGTCCTCTATTTGCAGCTCCTGAATGAGGACAACAAGCTGTTTGTTCCTTTTTATACTGGGTTACCTGCAGTGTGCAGATAACCCTTAGGTCTCCAGCAGCAGCACCCTCTGGTGTACAGGCAAGGTGTGTACAGTGTAAGGTACATTCAGTGTTGCATAACAGTGTTACAGACATCACACAGCAAACAGGCATGCATACACAACAATCTCCATGCTCCCCGGTGCCTGGGGCGGAAGGGGACCTCCATCCGCTGCCGCTTCTCGACCCGGCATCCTGGGGGAGACAAAGGGGACTCCTCTGCCAATGATCCTGGGGGTGGGATCGTGACAGAGGTAGGGGCGGATGCTGTGGCCGGGCCCGGTGCGGTCGACGGACCGGCTGCTGGTGGTGACCTCCCGGAGGGAGACGAGGACTCAGTGGAGGGCATGGGAGAAGATCTGGAGTCTATCGCCAGTGAGGTGGTGGATCTCCTCGAGCCCGCCGCTGAGTCCCCCCTCATTCCTGCCATGAATGCCAGGGTCGCTGCAATAGAGCCCATCTGGCCCAGGACAAATGGTCTGAGCCGGCGCTGCTCATCAGGTCCGTTCACGCAGCCATCAAAATCAGAAACCCTTGAGCTGCGCTGGCTCAGAACGTTCCTCGCTGGGCTGCTGAGGGAGTGGAGGCCATCAAACGACTCCGTCCCTGCCCACCCCCCCCCCCCCGCCACCGTAGTTTAAGTTAGAGGTTGCACTATGCTTTGTCATGAAGATAACCATAGCCAGCCTCAACATCAACGGCAGCAGAGAGGCATGCCGTAGATTGAACAATTTTTCACTCCTACAGGAGGGGAAATATGTGGTGTGCTTCCTGCAAGAAACCCACACCGTTACAGGAGATGAGGCCACGTAGCTCCTGGAATGGCAAGGAGAGGTCCACATGAGCCACCTCACTATCACTTCTTGTGGGGTGGCTATCTTGCTGGCCCTACATTTTCAGCCGGAGATCTTGGGGGTTGAGGAGCCTGTGCCAAGGCCGGATGCTCCGTGTCACAGTTCGCCTGGGGGACATCCCACCCATTTAGTAAACGTGTATGTCCCCTAGCTCAGGCCGCAGCAAGTGTGCTTCTTTGATGAAGTGTCCACTCTTCTAGGCTCCATCGACGTCGATGACTGCATTATCGTCGGAGGGTGGGAGGCGGATTTTAACTGCACCCTTGAGGCGAAGGACCGCTCCGGTGCCCTGCAGATCATGATGGACGATGGGGAAATTGAGGGGCCAGGTCAGGTCCTTTGACTTAGTGGACATCTGGCTAAATCTCCATCCCGACTCCAGCGCCTTTACTTGGGTGAGGCCTGGAAGCATATGGTACAGAATCGACTGCCTTTACGTGTCTCGGGCGTACGTCTCCTGCGATCTGGCGGCCTCCATGCAGCCGGCGCCGTGCTCGGACCCCCATCTGGTGTGGGCGGAGCTTGCTTCGCTCCGCGCGGGGGTTGATTTCGTAGACTGGCACTTTAACAACCTGCTGCTGGAGGACGAGCGGTTCCAGGATTCGTTCCGTCGACTGGAGAAGGAAGCAGGGGAACTTCCCCTCCTAGAGGTTATGGTGGGACGTGGGCAAGGCTCACGTCCGTTTCTTTTGTCAAGAGTACGCGAAGGGGTCGACCAAGAGGCAGGAGGCCAGGGTGGGGCGCCTGGGGAAGGAGGTGCTCAACCTGGAAGCCCGTCTGGATCAAGTCGTCGAGGACCCGGCCCTGCGGATGGTGTACGAAGTGAAGAAGGCCGCGCTGAACGATCTGCAGCTTGGCAGGTCCCAAGCCGCGTTCGTGGGGTCGCAGATCCAGTTCCTTCAGGACCTGGACTGCGGCTCCCCCTTCTTCGACTCATTGGAAAAAAGATGGGGAGTCTATAAGCAGCCCTTGACGCTGCTGGCAGACGATGGATCCCTGGTCTCGGATCTGGAGGGCATCAGTAGCAGGGCCTGAGACTATTACGAAGCTCTGTTCTCTCCGGATCCGTCCAGCGAGGAAGCGCGTAGAGTTTTGTGGGAGGATCTGCCGAAAGTCAACCCGAAGGGCGCCGAAAATCTGGACGCTCCGCTAAGCCTGGCGGAGCTGACCGGTGCCCTCAACCAGCTCTCGAGGGGAAAGTCCCCAGGGCTGGACGGGCTCACCGTGGAGCTCCACAGGGCGTTCTAGGACGTCTTGGGGGGGGGGCGACTACGTGCGGGTCCTGGGGGAAAGTCTGTCGACCGGGAAGATATCCCTCTCTTGGCGCAGGGCAGTCATCGTCCTGCTGCCCAAGAAGGGCAATCTCCGCTTACATAAGAAATGGCGCCCGGTCTCCCTCCTCAGTATAGATTACAACGTTTTTGCCAGAATGATTTCTGCTCGCCTTGGCATTGTGCTGGACCACATGATCCACCCCGACCAGTCCTACATGGTCCCGGGCCGGACAATCTACGACAAGAGGGAGGGATTCAAATTCCTGGGACATTGGAAACGGTTCTGGGAGAGGTGGGACCAGTACAAACCGCATGGTCTGCACCTGGGCAAGACTGGAACCGATGTCCTGTGGGGAGTGTTTGCTAGTGCTGTTGGGGAGGGTTTAAAATAATATCGCAGGAGGATGGGAATCTATGCAGGGAGACAGATGGATTTAAAATGGAGGCAGAAGCAAAAGGTAGAAAGGAGATAAGGAAAGGTGGACAGCAGAGAAATCAGAGGTAAAAATCAAAAAGGGCCACATTACAACATCATTCTAAAAGGACAAAGAGTGTTAAAAATACAAGCCTGAAGGCTCTGTGTCTCAATGCGAGGAGCATTCGTAATAAGGTGGATGAATTAACTGCGCAGATAGCTGTTAACGGATATGATGTAATTGGGATTACGGAGACATGGCTCCAGGATGATCAAGGCTGGGAACTCAACATCCAGTGGTATTCAATATTCAGGAAAGATAGTCAGAAAGGAAAAGGAGGTGGGGTAGCATTGATGGTTAAAGAGGACATTAACACAATAGTAAGGAAGCACATTTGCTTGGATGATGTGGAATCTGTATGGGTAGAGCTGCGGAACACCAAGGGCAGAAAACGCTAGTGGGATTTGTGTACAGACCACCAAACAGTAGAAGTGAGGTTGGGGACAGCATCAAACAGGAAATTAGGGATGCGTGCAATAAAGGTACAGCAGTTATCATGGGTGACTTTAATCTATTGGGCTAACCAAACTGGTAGCAATACGGTGGAGGAGGATTTCCTGGAGTATAATGTGGATAAATGTGAGGTTATCCACTTTGGTGGTAAAAACAGAGAGACAGACTATTATCTGAATGGTGACAGATTAGGAAAAGGGGAGGTGCAAAGAGACCTGGGTGTCATGGTACATCAGTCATTGAAGGTTGGCATGCAGGTGCAGCAGGCGGTTAAGAAAGCAAATGGCATGTTGGCCTTCATTACAAGAGGATTTGAGTACAGGGGCAGGGAGGTGTTGCTACAGTTGTACAGGGCATTGGTGAGGCCACACCTGGAGTATTGTGTACAGTTTTGGTCTCCTAACCTGAGGAAGGACATTCTTGCTATTGAGGGAGTGCAGCGAAGGTTCACCAGACTGATTCCCGGGATGGCGGGACTGACCTATCAAGAAAGACTGGATCAACTGGGCTTGTATTCACTGGAGTTCAGAAGAATGAGAGGGGACCTCATAGAAACATTTAAAATTCTGACGGGGTTAGACAGGTTAGATGCAGGAAGAATGTTCCCAATGTTGGGGAAGTCCAGAACCAGAGGTCACAGTCTAAGGATAAGGGGTAAGCCATTTAGGACCGAGATGCGGAGGAACTTCTTCACCCAGAGAGTGGTGAACCTGTGGAATTCTCTACCACAGAAAGTTGTTGAGGCCAATTCACTAAATATATTCAAAAAGGAGTTAGATGAGGTCCTTACTACTAGGGGGATCAAGGGGTATGGCGAGAAAGCAGGAATGGGGTACTGAAGTTGAATGTTCAGCCATGAACTCATTGAATGGCGGTGCAGGATAGAAGGGCCGAATGGCCTACTCCTGCACCTATTTTCTATGTTTCTATGTTTCTATGTATAAGGGATGGTTTTCTAGACCAATATGTCGAGGAACCAACTAGAGAGCTGGCCACCTAGACTGGGTCTTGTGTAATGAGAGAGGATTAATTGGCAATCTTGTTGTGCGAGGCCCTTTGGGGAAGAGTGACGGTAATATGGTATAATTCTTCATTAAGATGGAGAGTGAGACAGCTAATTCAGAGACTAGGTTCCTGAACAAAGAAAGGTAATTTCGATGGCATACCATCGAAGTTACCTTTCTTTGTTCAGGAACCGAGTCTCTGAATTGGCTAGGATAGACTGGTGAATGATACTTAAAGGGTTGACGGTGGATAGGCAATGGCAGACATTTAAAGATCACATGGATGAACTTCAACAATTGTACATCCCTGTCTCGTGTAAAAATAAAAACGGGGGAGGTGGCTCAACTGTGGCTAACAAGGGAAATTAGAGATAGTGTTAAATCCAAGGAAGAGGCATATAAATTGGCCAGAAAAAGCAGCAAACCTGAGGACTGGGAGAAATTTAGAATTCAACAGAGGAGGAAAAAGGGTTTAATTAGGAGGGGAAAAATAGAGTATGAAAGTAAACTTGCAGGGAACATAAAAACTGACTGCAAAAGCTTCTGTAGGTATGTGAAGAGAAAACGATTAGTGAAGACAAACGTAGGTCCCTTGCAGTCAGAATCAGGTGAATTTATAATTGGGAACAAAGAAATGGCAGACCAATCGAACAAATACTTTGGTTCTGTCTTCACTAAAGAAGATACAAATAACCTTATGGAAATACTAGGGGACCGAGGGTCTAGCGAGAAGGAGGAACTGAAGGAAATCCTTATTAGTCAGGAAATTGTGTTTGGGAAATTGATGGGATTGAAGGCTGATAAATCCCCAGGGCCGGATAATCTGCATCCCAGAGTACTTAAGGAAGTGGCCCTAGAAATAGTGGATGTATTGGTAGTCATTTTCCAACATTCGATAGACTCTGGATCAGTTCCGATGGGTTGAAGGGTAGCTAATGTAACCCCACTTTTTAAAAAAGGAGGGAGAGAGAAAACAGGGAATTATAGACTGGTTAGCCTGACGTCAGTAGTGGGGAAAATGTTGGAATCAATCATTAAAGACATAATAGCAGCGCATTTGGAAAGCAGTGACAGGATCGGTCCAAGTCAGCATGGATTTATGAAAGGGAAATCATGCTTGACAAATCTTCTGGAATTTTTTTGAGGATGTAACTAGTAGAGTGGACAAGGGAGAACCAGTGGATGTGGTGTATTTGGACTTTCAAAAGGCTTTTGACAAGGTCCCACGCAAGAGATTGGTGTGCAAAATTAAAGCACATGGCATTGGGGGTAATGTATTGACGTAGATAGAGATATGGTTGGCAGACAGGAAGCAAAGAGTAGGAATAAATGGGTCCTTTTCAGAATGGCAAGATTCAGTGCTGGGCCCCCAGTTAGTTACAATATACATTAATGGTTTGAACGAAGGAATTAAATGTAATATCTCCAAGTTTGCAGATGACACTAAGCTGGGTGGCAGTGTGAGCTGTGAGGAGGATGCTAAGAGGCTGCAGGGTGATTTGGACAGGTCAGGTGAGTGGGCAAATGCATGGCAGATGCAGTATAATGTGGACAAATGTGAGGTTATCCACTTTGGTGGCAAAAACAGGGAGGCAGAATATTATCTGAATGGTGACAGATTAGGAAAAGGGGAGGTGCAACGAGACCTGGGTGTCATAGTACATCAGTCATTGAAAGTTGGCATGCAGGTACAGCAAGCGATGAAGAAGGCAAATGGCATGTTGGCCTTCATAGCGAGAGGATGTGAATATAGGAGCAAGGAGGTCTTACTACAGTTGTACGGGCCTTGGTAAAGCCATACCTTGAATATTGTGTAGTTTTGATCTCCTAATCTGAGGAAGGACATTCTTGCTATTGAGGGACTGCAGCGAAGGCTCACCAGGCTGATTCCTGGGATTCCAGGACTGACATATGAAGAAGGACTGGGTCGACTAGGCTTGTATTCACGGGAATTTAGAAGAATGAGAGGGGATCTCATAGAAACATATAAAATTCTGACGGGATTGTGGTGCAGTCTCGAAGGGCCAAATGGCCTACTCCTGCACCTATTTTCTATGTTTTTATGACAGGTTAGATGCAGGAAGAATGTTCCCGATGTTGGGGATGTCCAAAACCAGGGATCACAGTCTAAGGATAAAGGGTAAGCCATTTAGGACCAAGATGAGGAGAAACTTCTTCACTCAGGAGAGTTGTGAACCTGTGGAATTCTCTACCACAGAAAGTTGTTGAGGCCAGTTCGTTAGATATATTCAAAAGGGAGTTAGATGTGGCCCTTACGGCTAAAGGGATCAAAGGGTATGGAGAGAAAGCAGGAATGGGTACTGAAGTTGTATGATCAGCCATGATCATATTGAATGGTGGTGCTGGCTCAAAGGGCTGAATGGCCTCTTCCTGCACCTATTTTCTATGTTTCTATGTAACATTCATCTGGTCCGGGACCTGGTCCACCATTCCCTGGAGGCTGGTCTGTCGGTCTCCTTCCTTTCCCTAGACCAAGAGAAGGCGTTCGACAGGGTGGATCATGAGAATCTGTTCGGAACTCTGCGCGCTTTCAGGTTCGGGACGCATTTCGTCGTCCGGATCCGACTTTTGTACGCTGCCGCGAAGTGTCTGATTAAGGTTAAAGGGTCTTTGACGGCGCTCCTTCGCTTTGGGAGAGGGGTGTGTCAGGGATGCCCCATGTCTGGCCAATTTATATGACTTTTGCGTGGAGCTTTTTCTGCCCATCTTGCAGAAGAGGTTGACGGGACTGGCTCTGCAAGGGACGGACGTGGAGGCTGTCCTCTCGGCTTATGCCGATGCCGTGCTCCTCATGGTCGAGGATCCCGTTGACCTGCGGAGGATGCGTGAGTGCCAGGAGATTTACTCGGCCTCATCCTCAGCCAGGATCAACTGGGAGAAATGTGCCGGACTCCTGGTGGGTCAGTGGTGGGTGGACTGCCGGAGGAGCTCAGGTATTTTGCCTGGATCATGACCCTTCTCCTCTATCTGGGAGTCTACCTTAGCCAAGACGAGGAAGCCTGGCCGGCGGACTAGCAGGAGATGGAGGCCAAAGTCACCACTCGCATGGGGCGCTGGACAGGACTGTCCTACAGGGGCCGAGCGCTGGTCATAAACCAGCTGGTGGGAGCTATGCTATGGTACCGGCTGGTCACTTTGACCCCTCCCCCTGCATTTGTCACCAAGATACAGAAAAGGCTGGTGGACTTCTTCTGGAACAACAGGAAACACTGGGTCTCTGTTGCGGTTTTGAGTCTCCCGCTTAGGGAGGCCGGTCAGGCGTTGGTGTGTGTCAGCACCCAGCATGCGACTTTCCATCTTCAGACCCTGCAGATACCTCTACGTCGACCCCCCTCCTAGGTGACGTGCGCTGGTGACGTATTTCTTCCGCCAGCACTACAGCCTCAATTATGACACGCAGCTCCTGTTTGTGAGCCTGGGGTGCGTCAGGACCGCCATACAGGGGCTGCCTGTTTTTTTACCAGGAACTCATCAGGGTCTGAAAAAGAGTCGCCACCAAGCGCAGCTCTCTCCCGTCTGGAGTGGCGGCGTCCTGCAGGAGCCACTGCTCAGGAATCCGTACCTCCACGACCGCGGTTTTAAGTGGCAGGCTGACGAGAGGCCTGTGGCTGGCGAGATGACCAGGGTCAGGGAGTTGCTCGATGGCGGAGGAACGGGCTGGATGGCGCCAGACATGCTGGCACGGTGCCTAAACTGAGCCGGCGCGCGGCCAATGCCATCGAGTCACTAAAAACAGCACTGGGCCCTGACTCCGTTAGGTGTGTCGAGAAGGCTAAAGCACGTGGGGAGATCCGTCCGGATGGGGGTCAGTTCGGACAGGAATTTCTCATCGGCGCCAAGCCCCGAAACCTCTCTCAGGAATTGGTGCCTCACAACTTGAGCCTTGTCATGCATCTTACATGGCCACTGTTGGTACTGTATCAAGGTGTGCCACCAGACAGCACAGCATAGAAACATTGAATATAGGTGCAGGATTAGGCCATTCAGCCCTTCGAGCCTGCACCACCATTCAATAAGATCATGGCTGATCATTCACGCCAGTACCCCTTTCCTGCTTTCTCTCCATTCCCTTTAGCCGTAAGGGCCATATCTAACTCCCTCTTGAATATATCTAATGAACTGGCATCAACACTCTCTGCAGTAGAGAATTCCATAGGTTAACAACTCTCTGAGTGAAGAAGTTTCTCCACATTTCAGTCCTAAATGGCTTACCCCTTATCCTTAGACTGTGACCCCTGGTTCTGAACTCCCCCAACATCGGGAACATTCTTCCTGCATCTAACCTGTCCAGTCCCGCCAGAATTTTATATGTTTCTATGAGATCCCCTCTCATTCTTCTAAGCTTCAGTGAATACAGACCCAGTCGATCCAGTCTCTCCTCGTATGTCAGTCCTGCCATCCCGGGAATCAGTCTGGTGAACCTTCGCTGCACTCCCTCAACATCCTTCCTCAGATTAGGAGACCAAAACTCAACACAATATTGCAGGTGAGGCCTCACCAAGGCCCTGTACAACTACAGTAAGACCACCCTGCTCCTATACTAGCTATGAAGACCAACATGCCATTTGCCTTCTTCACTGCCTGCTGTACCTGCATTCCAACTTTCAATGACTGATGTACCATGACACCCAGGTCTCGTTGCACCTCCCCTTTTCCTAATCTGCCGCCATTCAGATAATATTCTGCCTTCATGTTTTGCCACCAAAGTGGATAACCTCACATTTATCCACATTATACGGCATCTGCCATGCATTTGCCTACTCACCTAACCTGTCCAAGTCACCCTGCAGACTCTTAGCATCCTCCTCACAGCTCACACCGCTACCCAGCTTAGTGTCATCTGCAAACTTGGAGATATTACACTCAATTCCTTCATCTAAATCACTGATGAATATTGTAAATAGCTGGGGTCCCAGCACTGAGCCCTGCAGCACCCCACTAGTCACTGTCTGCCATTCTGAAAAGGACCCGTTTATCCAGACTCTCTGCTTCTGGTCTGTCAACCAGTCTATCCACGTCAATACATTACCCCCAATTCCATGTGCATTAATTTTGCATACCAATCTCTTGTGTGGGACCTTGTCAAAAGTCTTTTGAAAGTCTAAATACACCACATCCACTGGTTCTCCCTTGTCCACTCTACTAGTTACATCCTCACAAAATTCTAGAAGATTTGTCAAGCATGATTTCCCTTTCATAAATCCATGCTGACTTGGACCGATCATGTCACTGCTATTTCATCCTTAATAATTGATTCCAACATTTTCCCCACTACTGATGCCAGGCTAACCGGTCTATAATTGCGTGTTTTCTCTCTCCCTCCTTTTTTAAAAAGTGGTATTACATTAGCTACCCTCCAGCAGTGGGAGACTCGTAGGTTACCTGTACAGGTGTACCTGGCTTAGTATAAAAGGCAGGTCACCGGGTGTGATCCTCACTTTGGAGTTAATTAATAAAGGACTAAGGTCACTACAGTTCAAGTACAACACACTGCCTTGTGGAGTCATTGTTAGAGTATCTAAGGACACAACAACCGGCGACGAGAATATGAGCTTTCATGCGGAAATGGCTACTCTTGACACGTTGCAGCAGTTCGCCGATGATGATGATTGGGACGCCTTTGTGGAGAGGCTAGAACACTTTCACAACAAATGACCTGGCAGGAGACGACCCGGCCGCACTGGCTGATAAGCGCCACACTATCCTGCTAACCAGTTGTGGGCCCAACCTCTATGGCCTCGTCAGGGATTTGCTGACACCAGCGGAGACAACGACCAATTCATACAAGGAGCTCGTAACCCTGATCCAGGAGCAACTCAAACCCAAGGAGAGCATCCTCACAGCCAGACACCGGTTCTACACCCATCGACGGCCCGAAGGCCAGGAAGTCGCGAAGTACGCCATAGACCTCAGGAGGCTGGCGGCACCGTGTGAGCTCGGCACCCACCTCAACGAAGCGCTGCGGGACATTTTTGTCATTGGAATTGGCCATGAGGGCCTTCTTCACAAGCTACTGTCGGCAGATACCACAGTCACACTGCAGAAGGCCATCTCTGAGAGCCAGTCATTCATGACCTCGACCTGCGGCTCTAGGTAGATGTCTCACCCTCAGGATTCAAACCTGGCAGCTACTGTGCACAGAGTGGTGCTTTTCAGGAGCTGGACTGTAGAGCGCGAATCCTCTCAGGGAAGAGAGAACAGGCCCCCGAGTCTCTTAACTCAGAGTCCGCCGACGGGGGCTAATCGAGTAGCATCATGCTGGCGTTGTGGAGGGAATCACAGGGCTCACCAGTGCCGTTTTAAAGACTATGTTTGCAAAGGCTGCGGCTCAAAGGGCCAGCTGCGGCTCAAAGGGCCACCTCCGGCAAATGTGTAAGAGAAATAGGACTGTGTCGATGAGGAGTCCGCAGATGGCCATGAATCCAGCGTGGATTATGAATTGTTAGACAGAGAGGCAGCCCAGTCCCACGGAAGATATATAGCATGTTTACCTGCACCACCAAGTGCTCCCCGCTGAAGATGGAAGTCGAGATAGAGGGAAGTCCAGTCTTTATGGAAGTGGACACCGGGGCGAGCCAGTCAGTGATGAATCAATGAGCCTTTGAGAGGCTATGGGACAATCCGGCTGAATGACCCGAGCTGGCCCCGGTTCAGGCAAAACTGCGCACCTACACCAATGAAATCATCCCAGTCGTTGGTAGTGTGAATGTAAAGGCACTTCATGATGGCGCAGTGCAGAAGTTACTTCTATGGATTGTTGCAGGTGATGGACCAACGCTGCTCAGAAGGTGGTTGGAGAAGATCTAGTGAAAGTGGGAAGATTTCACCCCTCCAGCGATCGAAGCCCTCTGCGCTCAGAGGCAAAGCAAGCCCTCACCTGAGGGTGGACCTGGCACCGATGAGCTGACCAGCACGGCACCCGAGACACAGACCGCTCAGCATGACTGCATGGAGATGATCCAGCTGAGACGACCCGAACGCAACTTCCAGGCTCCAATGGCAGGACTCAGGAGGGAGATAATCGGATCCAAAGGTGACTTCCCAACTGCGGAGGCAGAACCCGCGAGAAGAGGATCACCACAGTCGACATCATGGATGAAGAAAAGATGGCGCCCAAACCACGAGGTGATGCACTGAAGACAAAGATGGCCGCGGCCAGACCAAGAGGTGCAGCGCTGATGGAGCAACACGTGGCACCAAACGGAGAAGCGGATTGGGGTAAAGCAAGCAAGGCTGTCTTAAAGGAGGCCTGAAACCCACTATAATTAAAGGGACAGTTCCACACAATTAAACAATGTAACAAGAATTGTAAGTTAGTGACTGAAGAGGTATCGGATTATGTAAAGCGTGTAACTGACCATGTAAAATGTGTAACTGATAGTCAGAATTGTATACATGCAACCAGTGAGGAAAAATCGCACAATTATGTACAATGTGTAATTGATGATTTGAACTGTGCATATGCAACCAGCGAGGAAAAGTCGCGCAATCATGATCGGACCCCTAGAGTGTCTATCATAAGTAAGGAAAAGCTGTGCGATGCAGGATTCCCACCGCACACAGCCAATTCAGCGGACAGACACCCATCGGGTGCACACAGGTCCAGCAAGCTACCCAATGCAGTAGCCTGCGTCCCAGGGACCAGAGTCATGCACCACAAAGTGTGGCCACAAGCAGCCAACACACACGAGCTGCGAAGCAAGCGACCTCAACAGGGCAAAGGCTCCTGTATTGATACCATGCCCTGGGTCTGCTCCAACTCTTGGGCAACTGATGGCACCAACGACCACAAGCCTGAAGGAGCAGACTGCACTAAGGCCATACCCCTAGATGTAGGGTCACCCGCCACTGTTTCCCCAGAGGAAACAAGCACCAGCCAGGATCTCAAACCAAGCGACGCTCAGGCCAGCGAGTCAGCAGTTCCTTGTGCACTGCTAGATGACAGCTCCTCAGGGAGCAGCTGGGACCCAGGGCGTAAAGAAAAGATGGGGGAGTTACAGACATCTGTGAACCTGCCCAATGCTGGGGACCACGGCAACAGCCCCGAGAGCAGGCTACGCGAGCCAACCGGCTTCCCACTGCCAGCACCGGGCACTGAACCGCCACCAGACTGCAGGGACACCACCCAGCAGCTCCGGAACTAGCTTGTCGTAACGCACCAGTCACCACATCAACGAGGCATCTAATGCTCTTGTCGCACCACGGAACCACAGACAAAAAAAAAAATGTAAAACCCACTTACCTGAACTTGAATGTACATGAACTTCAGGAGCCTCCGTCACACCATCGTGGGAGGGGAGGAGAATGGAGTGGTCAGGAACACACACACACACAAAAGCAACCACCAGCACGCTACTGCACCAACTACCCACCCAAGGTTGAGCTGGCCTGCCAGAGGTCTACCAGACAGAACCCATATAGAGCTAAGCTCAGAGCAGAGTTAATGCAGAGGCGATTTGCACTGAGGGTTCAGGGGAGAGTGATGTCATGTATCTTACATGGCCACTGCTAGTACTATCTCTAGGTGTGCCACCAGAGGGCACAGCAGTGGGAGACTCGTAGGTTACTGGTACAGGTGTGCCTGGCCTAGTATAAAAGGCAGGCCACCAGGTGTGATTCTCACTCTGAAGTTAACTAATAAAGGACTGAGGTCACTACAGTTCAAGTACAACACACTGCCTCACGGAGTCATTGTTAGAGCATCTCAGGACACAACAAGCCTCCTCGGGGAAATCCCCACCATACCTTTCAGTTCTGCGCGGAGGGGTTTCCTGTACGGGTTGCTCTTGCATACTCTCCACCTTGCCATCCTCGTCTGCCATCCGGACACGCCATGGCGCACCACCTTGCCGTCCAGAGGAGGCGGATGTCCCCAATGGAATGCACTCTATGCGGGAGTCCTCCCTCTATTTATTGAGGACTTGGCCTGGAGGGTGTTGCATGGAGCAGTCCCGTGCAATAAGTTTTTAAACTCGGTTCACAGGCTCCCAGGCCGCCTGCAATTTCTGCGGTCTGGAAGAGTCCGTGTTCCATATTTTTAATCGAATGTGCGAGGTTGCAGCCCCTGTTCCATTATTTGAAGGGGTTGCTCCTCAAATTCTGGTTGCACTTCAGTCCCACATTCCTCATCTTTGGGCACTCTGTGCGGAGGGGAGCGGGCAGGTCGGAAGGCCTCCTTATAGGACTGCTCCTGGGCATGGCCAAGGGAGCCATCAGCCGGTCCAGTTAGCGGGCGGTCGAGAGGGTCGTTCAGCCCAACTGCCTGCCTCTCTTCCATGGTTACGTCCGAGCCACGGTGTCCCTGGAGATGGAGCATGCAGTATCCACCAGTACGCTCACGGTCTTCCGCAAGAGGTGGGCACTTGAGGGACGGGAGTGCATCATCTACCCCAGCAATCAAATTTTAATTTGAACATTTAAATTTAAAGTTTAATTTGTTTAACTTGCCAGTTTTCGTGCCCCCCGGCCTTTTAGCCAGGGGGCACTTGTATAATTTCTGTTTTTTAGTGCCTTAAACCCCCCCCCAAAAAAAAGGCGCACTGGAAAAAAATAAAATTTGGAGTGTGACCCCTCTTGCGGGGGGCATTTGTTTTGTAAAGTCCTTACTCTACAGCATGAAACCACACGAGGCACATTCCAGGGACAAGGTCACTAAGTTTATCCAGAAGTAATGACCCTGCGTGGGACCTCCCTTTATATACCTGTGTGATCAGGTAAGGAGTGTCTCCCACAAGTTCACCCTCTGTGGTCAAGGTGTGCATCTGAGTTGAGTGTATACAGTAATAAAGTGGTGTTACATTGTAGTTACAAACATGACATCACCTTCCCCCCCCCTCAAAGTCTTACTGGGATTATAGGTTTAGTCTTTCAGGTGGTCTACGCTCCCTCGTGGAGCGCCGCTGTTGGGGCTCTGGTTGTTGGACATGAGTGTCTGTCACCTGTGGTGATTCCGGCCTGTCCGGGCTGATCTCAGGGACTCTGCATTCTTCTGATTGCTCTTGTTGCTCGTTCGCTGGCGGTAGTGTGAGCTCCATCTCATGGTCTTCTTCAGGTTCCTCCGTGTCCCCGCTGAACCTTTTTTTTACTTGGTCCAGATGCTTACGGCATATCTGGCCATTGTTGAGTTTTACCACGATGACCCTCTTTGCCAATTACAGTACCCTCAAGCCATTTGGGCCCCATGGCGTGATTGAGGATGAATACAGGATCATTTATTTCTATACATCTCCCCCTTGAATTACGGTCATGGTATTCTTTTTGTGACTTGTGCTTGCCCTCAACTATGTCGGTCAAGACTGGGTGAATGAGGGACAACCGAATTTTGAGTGTCCGTTTCACGAGTAGCTCTGCGGGCGGAACCCTCGTGAGCGAGTGCGGGCGGGATCTATAGGCCAGCAGGAGGCGCGATAGGCAGCATTGTAGGGAGGGTCCTTGAATCCTGAGCATACCTTGCTTAATGATTTGGACTGCCCGTTCCGCCTGGCCATTGAAGGCCAGCTTGAACGGCGCAGTCCTGACGTGGTTGATGCCATTGCCCGACATAAACTCCCAGAATTCATAGCTCATGAAACACGGGCCATTATCACTAACCAGGATGTCCGTCAAGCCATGGGTTGCAAAGATCGCACATAGGCTTTCCATGGTGGTGGATGACGTGCATGAATTCAGGATGATGCACTCGATCCATTTCAAGTACGCATCTACTACAATGAGGAACATCTTCCTCATGAACGGGCCCACGTAGTCAACGTGAATGTGCGACCATGGCTTGGTGGGGCAGGGTCACGGGCTGAGCGGGGCCTCCCTGGGGGCATTACCCAGCTGAGCACAGGTCGTGCACCTGCGAACACAGTGTTCCAGGTCTGAATCAATTCCAGGCCACCAAACGTGTGACCGGGCAATGGCCTTCATCATCACAATGCCTGGGCGCTCGCTGTGGAGTTCCCTGATGAATGCCTCCCTGCTCTTCTGGGGCATGACTACCCGGCTGCCCCATAGTAGGCAGTCGGCTTGGATGGAGAGCTCATCCATCCGCCTGTGAAACGGTCTGACCTCCTCAGGGCATGCTCCGTGTGTGGGCGCCCAATCCCCAGTCAGGACATATTTCTTAATCAAGGATAGGAGGGGATCTCTGTTTGTCCAGATTTTGATCTGGCGGGCTGTGATGGGGGAGCCTGCACGGTCAAAGACATCGACAGCCATGACCATCTCAGCACTTTGCTCCGCTGCCCCCTCAGTGGTGGTCAGTGGGAGCCTGCTGAGTGCTTCAGCGCAGTTTTCAGTGCCGGGCCGGTGCCGGATGGAGTAGTCATAAGCAGCTAATGTGAGAGCCCACCACTGTATGCGAGCTGATGCGTGTGCGAGCTGATGCGTTGGCATTGACAGCCTTGCTGCCTGACAACAGGGATGTGAGTGGCTTGTGGTCCGTCTCTAATTCAAACTTCCTACCGAAGAGGTACTTATGCATTTTATTTTACACCATAGACACATGCAAGCGCTTCCTTCTCGACCATCCCATAGCCCCGTTCTGCTTGAGAGAGCGACCTGGAGACATAAGCCACAGGTTGTAGCTGACCCTCAGCATTACCCAGCTGCAACACGCACCCAACTGGGCTTGTATTCACTGGAGTTCAGAAGAATGAGAGGGGACCTCATAGAAACGTTTAAAATTCTGACGGGGTTGGACAGGTTAGATGCAGGAAGAATGTTCCCAATGTTGGGGAAGTCCAGAACCAGGGGACACAGTCTAAGGATAAGGGGGAAGCCATTTAGGACCGAGATGAGGAGGAATTTCTTCACCCAGAGAGTGGTGAACCTGTGGAATTCTCTACCACAGAAAGTTGTTGAGGCCAATTCACTAAATATATTCAAAAAGGAGTTAGATGAAGTCCTTACTACTAGGGGAATCAAGGGGTATGGTGAGAAAGCAGGAATGGGGTACTGAAGTTGCATGTTCAGCCATGAACTCATTGAATGGCGGTGCAGGCTAGAAGGGCCGAATGGCCTACTCCTGCACCTATTTTCTATGTTTCTATGTTTCTAACCCCATAGGACGATGCATCACATGTCAGAACTAAACATTTACAGGGGTTGTACAGGGTCAACAACTTGTTTGAACAAAGTAGGTTACGCGCCCGATCAAAAGCCCGTTCCTGACAGTCCCCCCAAAACCAATTGCAACCCTTACGCAGGAGCACGTGTAGTGGCTCCAACAACGTGCTCAAGTTCGGCAGAAAGTTCCCGAAATAGTTCAACAGTCCCAGGAATGAACGCAGCTCCGATGTATTGCAGGGCCTGGGTGCTCATCGAATCGCCTCTGTTTTGGATTCGGTGGGCTGAATCCCATCTGCAGCAACCCTCCTGCCCAGAAACTCAACCTCAGGAGCTAAGAACATGCATTTAGTCTTCTTGAGTCGCAGGCCTACCCGGTCCAGTCGGCGTAGCACCTCCTCCAGGTTGTGAAGGTGTTCCTCGGTGTCTCGACCCATGATGAGGATGTCGTTCTGGAATACGATCGTTCGCGGAATGGATTTAAGCAGGCTTTCCATGTTACGTTGAAAAATTGCGCCCGCTGATCGAATGCCAAATGGGAACCTGTTATACGCAAACAATCCCTTGCGCATGGTGGTGGTGGTCAGTAGTTTGGATTCGTCAGCCAGTTCCTGGGTCATATAGGCTGAAGTGAGGTCCAACTTGGTGAACAGCTTGCCGCCTGCCAGCGTGTTGAAGAGCTCCTCCGCTCTTGGGAGCGGGTAGTGGTCTTGTAGGGGCACCCGATTGATGGTGACCTTGTAGTCACCACAGATCCTGACAGAGCCATCCACTTTTAGAACGGGAACGATGGGGCTCACCCAGTCGCTGAATTCAACAGGCGAGATGATGCCCTCTCGCAACAGCCGGTCCAATTCGCTCTCGATTCTTTTCCTGCATTACATACGGCACCGCTCTGGCTTTATGGTGTACTGGCCTGGCGTCCGGGGTGATGTGTATCACTACTTTAGTGCCTCTGAAAGTCCCGACACCCAGTTGGAATAGTGACTCGAATTGTTGTAGGACTTGTGAGCACGAACTTCGCTCCACCGAGGACATTGCGTGAACATCCCCCCATTTCCAGTTCATCTCGGCTAACCAGCTCCTCCCCAACAGTGCGGGACCATTGCCCGGGACAATCCAGAGTGGCAGCCGGTTCACTAACCCATTGTGTGTGACAGCCATCATTGCACTGCCTAGCACCGGAATGATTTATTTGGTGTAAGTCTGTAATTGTGTCTCGATACGTTCTAATTTGGGTCTACTGGCTTTGAGTGGCCATAGCTTCTCAAATTGCTGAACGCCCATGATTGACTGGCTGGCCCCAGTGTCCAGCTCCATGCGTACTGGGATACCGTTCAACAAAACCCTCACCATCATTGGTGGCGTTTTGGTGTATGAACTGTGAATATTCGCCGCATGGACCCGCTGAATCTCGCCATCCATTGATTTGCCCCAAAAGTTATCCTGTCTCACAGAACCCTCTTCTGGTCCGTCTGCCTCATATATTAGTCTGGTTGCAGGTTTTCTGCACATTTGAGCTAAATGGCCACTGAGATTTCAGTTTCTGCAGACAAACTGTTGGAATCTGCAAGATCTGGCTGAGTGTTTTCCCCCAGCATGAGTTAAAGTTTCCATTGTTGGGGACAAAGGGACTATGGCCAGGAATTCCGCGCTGACTGTCTCTTTGACTGCTCTTAAGTACCCTATTAGTGGGTGTCAATGGCCCCATCCCGGGCCGCATTGTCCACTGTGATGGCGTGAATGTCCGTTCAGCCTGCCACTGTCTCTGTTGAGGCCCTGCTCTGGGGTCTATTACTGCCTGGTAAATGTCGGACTGCCCCTGCCTGCCTGCGGGGCTCTGAGTAGCATTGATGATGCTGACAGCCAGATCCATCACCGCGTTAGAGGCAGAATTGCGCACGTAAATCATTTTCGTCTCTTCCTCCCCCGCCATGAAAGTTTGAGCTAACAACGCTGATGCTTCCAAGGTCAAGTCCTTGGTCTCAATTAACTTGCGAAAAATTCCCGCATGACCGATACCCTCGATATAGAAGTCCTGTAGCATCTCCCCCCTGCAGGCGTCTGTGAACTTACAGAGGCTGGCCAAACGCCGGAGGTCCGCTACAAAGTCCAGTATGCTCTGTCCTTCACGACGTCGGTGGATGTAGGATCTGTGTTGAGCCTTGTGCATGCTGCTCACTGGTTTGAGATGCTCCCCAATTAATTTGCTAAGCTCTTCAAAGGTTTTGTCCGACGGCTTTTCGGGTGCCAGTAAGTCCTTCATGAGTGCATAAGTCTTTGGCCCGCAGCTGGTCAGATGAGCCCGTCGCTTGTCGCCCGCTGCATCCCCCAGCCAGTCTTTCATAACGAAGCTTTGCTGAAGCCTCTCGACAAAATCGTCCCAGCCTTCCCCAGCACAGTACCGTTCTTCTGTGCTACCAGTGGCCATTCTCGTGGGTCATGAATTCCCATTTCTTGTCGCTAATGTAAAGTCCTTACTCTACAGCATGAAACCACACGAGGCACATTCCAGGGACAAGGCCACTCTGTGACCTTGACTCTTTATTACAGGATTCCACAAGTGATGACCCTGTGTGGGACGTCCCTTTATATGCCTGTGTGATCAGGTAAGGAGTGTCTCCCACAAATTCACCCCCTGTGGTCAAGGTGTGCATCTGAGTTGAGTGTATACAGTAATACAGTGGTGTTACATTGTAGTTACAAAGATGACATGTTTAAAGTGCACAACTAAAATAGTTGAACTGGTAATGTGCAGTGTGATTGTTAAACCTTTGTTAATACTGCTACAATTACAATGAGAGTGAACCCAGGACCCTGTGAGAGGGGAGGAAGAAAAGCTGCCTTCTAGGTACAGGGAGACTGTAAGCGTCTGGGAGGAGGAGGAGGAGGCCTGCTGCCTGGAGAGGGGAGAGTTTGAGAGAGAGGGATGGAAAGCTGCCATTCGACTCCTCACCAGCTGTGTGGAAGGAGGGAGAGCCATTGTCAACATCAACAGGTGGGTGTATTTTGGTGCACTCTCCAAAAACGAGACTTTGCTTAATCGGTGGAGGGAGGAAAGAAGATTAATAAGAACATCGTGGGGAGGTGTGTATGTGCAAGTGTGTCGGGTTCTTGCGAACAACTAGGCCCCACACAGAACTGGAAGCACCCCTCGCCCATTGCCTGGCCTGGGTTGCCTGGAACTACCTGGATGCTTTTTCTTTCCCAATTAACTACTTATCATCGTTTGGAGGACTGTGCCTGGGTGGTACCAGCCATCCTGGGTGAAGACACCTTCTCCCCCCGCCAGAGGAATATAAAGACTTTGTTTGTAATCCGGGCAGTGCACCTATCCAAGCACCTATCCAATGCTGTGAGGAGTGCCTGACATTCTCTCTCTCTCTCTCTCTCTCTCTCTCTCTCAAAATACATTTTTTTAAAAAGCAACTACTGAGCAGAGGGAAAAGGGCCCCTTCCCAATTGTCAAAAGTTGGGGAGATGTGTGCCACATTAAGAGCTCCCTCTGCTCATCAACGAGACCAATCAAGACCTTTCAGGCCTGTGACTTTGCGGTGAGTGTAGCCCTTCGGCGCCAGAGGGACTGGAGTGCATCATCACCCCCAGCAACCAAATTTTAATTTGATTTTATATGTTTTAAAGTTTAATTTGTTTTAATTGCCGGGCTTTAGTGTCCCCCTCCCTTTTTATAGGGGGCACTTGTAAATTATGGTTTTATTGCCTAAAAAAAAAACACAAAAATCACCAAAAAAACTAATAAAAAAGGGCAGTTAGAAAGTGTCTGGAGTGTCCCCCAGATCGGGGGGCACTTGATTTAATGTTTATTTTTGGTTTCCCCAAAAAGAGATGTAGCCCTTAAAGGGACCCCGATATGGCAAGTCCATCTTCGCCGGTGGCGGAGCCAGTACAAACTTATGCGCACGTGACAGCAAGGGCCATGGCGGTTCCTGTTGCCCCGCTACCTTTCAGACACATTACTAAAAAGAACGGGGTCAGGAGCTACACCCCCCCAACACGATCATCGAGGAGTGTGTGAGGGCAATGGCTGGAGTAGTCGGCCGGTCGGCCATTGTCGCCGCCACCAAAATGTACGGGAAGACTGTGTTCTTCCTGGGGTCGGAGGAGTGTCCCTGGCCCTCAGTAAGGGGCTCACAGTGGGCTGGACCTTCCTGCTGGTGGATCCTCTTGAGGCCACTGCGCAGAGGGTCGTCACCTCGAACGTCCTGCCCTTTGTTCCCAGTGAGTTCCTCCTCCCTCACCTATGTCAATTGGGGGATGTGAGGTCCGGGATTACACCAATACCGCTCAGCTTCAGGGAGGCCAGCCTCCATCAAGTGTTCTCCTTCTGGCGCCAGCTTTTCGTTCAGCTGGCCCGGGAGGAGGTATCAGAGGGTACATTCAGTGCGGTCCACGAGGGGACTGCCTACCACGTCTTCTGGACGTCGGACGGCGTGCGGTGCCATGCCTGTAAGGAGGTGAGGCACGTCCGCAAGAACTGCCTTGCCTCCAAGGCCGCTAAAACAGCCAAAGTGGCCAAGGCTGGTGCCACCGCCACTCCTCCTCCTAGTACCGTCTGCGTGCCGGGAGCCGTAGGTGCGCGGGCATCGTCGGAGACCTTTGTCTTCACGGCCTCCAGCAGCGGGGGGAGGAAGAGCATCCGCGCGTAAGAAGGCGCGGAAGAAAACAAATAAACACCCTCCGGACAGTCCCCTGAGTGGGCCACACAGCCCAATCAACACGCTCACCCCCCCCACTATCATCGGTGAGCACGATGCATTCTGAGCTCGGGCCCGAGCCCCTGACTGCACATGCCTCTGCGGGGAGTTTGCCACCCGTGTTCGGGTTCGGGCGCGGGCAAGATAATCAGAAGGAGGGAGCGGAGGCTGGAGCCCCAGCAGACATGGAGATCTTCCTGCCTCCGCGTCCCTCCAGGAAAAAAATGAGGTACCACTCCAAGGAAGCGGAGGATGACCAAGGTCGTTCCATGGAGGAGTTGGTGCCTAGTGCAAATCCCGCATCCCCCACCAGCGCTCCCATTACGTGCCGAAGGCGGGGCGATACATCCCAGATTGCCCAGCCTGAGCCTCCCGGGGATGGGAAACAAGAACTGCCACTGTGAGGGGCGCGGGGCGGCGAAAAGAAAATGTCACCGCCGAGTCGAGTGTCCCGGGGACTGAGACAGACAGGGCCGATGAGGCCGAGTCCAAGCCCACCCGGGCAATTATTGACATCCCACGGGATCTGCTCGACCTGGTGGAAAAAGAACATTTTAATGCACTTCATGAACACCCACCTGCTGGGCCGGGGGGTGGTAGCAGGGAGGGTGTGGAACCCCAATCATCCTCCCTGACGATGGAGCCGGGGGACTTGGAGAACCTGAAGCTGTTTTTCGGTCCGGTCTCTCCATGCTCCCCGGTGCCTGGGGCGGAGGGGGACCTCTGACCTGGCATCCCAGGGGGAGCCCAGGGAGGACTCCTCTGACGACAATCGTGGGGGTGGGTTCGTGACAGAGGTAGGGCCGGATGGTGCGGCCGGGCCGTTTGCTGTACCCCGTGCGGTCAATGGACCAGCTGCTGGTGGCAACGTCCCGGAGGGAGACGGGAACTCAGTGGAGGGCACGGGAGAAGATCTGGAGTCCATCACCAGTGAGGTGGTGGATCTCCTCGTGCCTGCCGCCAAGTACCCCCTCCTTCCTGCCAAGGAACTCTGGGACTTTTTGGCGCAATACCAGGGTCGCCGCAATAGAGCCCATCTGGCCCTGGACAAATGGTCTGAGCCGGCGCTGCTCATCAGATCCGTCCACGCCACCGTTAAAACCAGAAACCCTTGAGCTGGGCCAGCTCAGAACGTTCCTCGCTGGGCTGCTGAGGGAGTGGAGGTCATCAAAGGACTCTGCTCCCCCATCCCCACAGTAGTTTAAGCTAGACGTTGCACTATGCTTTTGCCATGAAGATAACCATAGCCAGCCTCAACATCAACCACGGCAGAGAGGCATGCCGTAGATTTAACAATTTTTTGCTCCTATGGGAGGGGAAATATGCAGTGTGCTTCCTGCAAGAAACCCACACCGTTCTGGGAGACGAGGCCATGTGGCTCCTGGAATGGCAAGGAGAGCCACCTCACCGCCACTTCTTGTGGGGTAGCTATCTTGCTGGCCCCACATTTTCAGCCGGAGATCTTGGGGGTCGAGGAGCCCGTGCCAGGCCACTTGCTCCATGTCACGGTTTGCCTGGGGGATGTGCCGTTCCATCTCGTGAACGAGTACGCCCCCCAGCCCGGCCCGCAGCAAGTGCGCTTCTTCGAAGAAGTGTCCACTCTTCCATGCTCCGTCGACAACGGCGACTGCATTGTCCTCTGGGGGGATTTTAACTGCACCCGCGAGACGAGGGACCGCTCCGGTGTCCCGCAGAGCATGACGGCCATAGAGAATTTGAGGGACCTGGTCGGGTCCTTGGACTTGGTGGACGTCTGGTGAAATCTCCATCCCGACTCCAGCGCCTTTACTTGGGTGAGGCCTGGAGTCGGATGGCCCAGAATCGACCGCCTTTACGTGTCTCGGACGTACGTCTCCTGCGTTCTGTTGGCTTCCATGCAGCCGGCGCCATGCTCAGACCACCACCTGGTGTGAGCAGAGCTCGCTTCGCTCCGCCTGTGGGCGGGGTCCATGTACTGGCACTTTAACAACCTGCTGCTGGAGGACGAGCGGTTCCAGGACTCGTTCGTCGCTTCTGGGTCGACTGGAGAAGGAGGCGGGTGGGCTTCCCCTCCTTGAGGTTATGGTGGGATGTGGGCAAGGCTCACGTCCGTTTCTTCTGTCAAGAGTACGCGAAGGGGTCGACCAACAGGTGGGAGGCCAGGGTTCGGTGCCTGGAGCAGGAGGTGCTTGACCTGGAAGCCCGTCTGGGTCAAGTCGTCGAGGACCCGGCCCTGCGGACGGTGTACGAAGTGAAGAAGGCCGCGCTGAAGGACCTGCAGCTTGTCGGGTCCCGAGACGCATTCGTGACATCGCGGATCTGGTTCCTTCAGGACTTGGGCCACGGCTCCCCCTTCTTCTACTCACTGGAAAAAAGACGGGGGATCTGTAAGCAGCTCTTGATGTTGCTGGCCGACGACGGATCTCTGGTCTAGGATCCGGAGGGCATTAGTAACAGGGCCCAAGACTATTACGAAGCTCTGTTCTCTCTGGATCCGTCCAGCGAGGAAGCGCATAGAGTTTTGTGGGAGGGCCCGCTGAAGATCGGTCCGGAGGGCGCCGAAAATCTGGACGCTCCACTAAGCCTGGCGGAGCTGACCGATGCCCTCAACCAGCTCTTGAGGGGAAAGTCCCCGGGGTTGGATGGGCTGACCGTGGAGTTCCACAGGGCGTTCTGGGACGTCCTGGGGGGCGACTACGCGCGGGTCCTGAGGGAAAGTCTGGCAACAGGGGAGATAACCCTCTCTTGGCGCAGGGCAGTTATTGTCCTGCTGCCTAAGAAGGGCGATCTCTGCTGACTTAAGAACTGGCGCTCGGTCTCCCTCCTCAGCAAGGATTACAAAATTTTTGCCAGGGTGATGTCTGCTCATCTTGGCGCCGTGCTGGACCACATGATCCACCCCGATGAGTCCGACACGGTCCCGGGCTGGACAATCCACGACAACATCCATCTGGTCTGGGACTTGGTCCACCATTCCCAGAAGCCTGGTCTGTCGGTTGCCTTCCTTTCCCTGAACCAGGAGAAGGTGTTCGACAGAGTGGATCACGAGTATCTGTTCGAAACTCTGCGCACTTTCGGGTTCGGGACGCATTTCATCCCGGATCCGACTTTTGTACACTGCCGCATCTGATTAAGGTTAACGGGTCTTTGATGGCGCCCCTTAACTTTGGGAGAGGGATGCCCCATGTCCAGCCAGTTATATGCCATCTGCATGGAGCCTTTCCTGCGCCTCTTGCGGAAGAGGTTGATGGGACTGCCTGTGCAAGGGCCGGGCGTGGAGGTCGTCCTCTCGGCTTACTCTGATGACGTGCTCCTCATGGTCGAGGATACCATTGACCTGCGGTGGATGCGTGAGTGCCAGGAGATTTACTCGGCCGCATCCTCCGCCAGGATCAACTGGGAGAAATATTCCGGACTCTTGGTGGGTCAGTGGCGGGTGGACTCCCTGCCGGAGGAACTCAGGCCTTTTGCCTGGAGCACGACCCATCTCCTCTATCTGGGAGTCTACCTTAGCCCCGACGAGGAAGCCTCGCCGGCGAACTGGCAGGAGCTGGAGGCCAAGGTCGCCGCTCGCCTAGGGCGCTGGACAGGACTGCTCAGAGTGCTGTTCTACAAGGGTCAAGCGCTAGTCATAAAGCCGCTATGCTGTGATACCAGCTGATCACTTTGACCCCTCCCCCTGCGTTTGTCACCAAGATACAGAAGAAGCTGGTGGACTTCTTCTGGAACAACAGGAAGCACTGGGTCTCTGCGGCGGTCTTGAGTCTCCCACTTAGGGAGGGCGGTCAGACATTGGTGTGCGTCAGCACCCAGCTAGCAACTTTCCGTCTTCAGACCCTGCAGAGATACCTTTACGTTGAGCCTCCTCTAGGTGGCGTGCGCTGGCGACATATTTCTTCCACCAGCAGCACAGCCTCAACTACGATACGCAGCTCCTGTTTGTGAGCCTGGGGGCATCAGGACTGCCGTCCAGGGGCTGCCTGTCTTTTACAAGGAACTCACCAGGGTCTGGAACAAAGTTTCCATCAAGCGCAGCTCTCCACCGGCTGGAGTGGTGGCTGTCCTGCAGGAGCCGCTACTCGGGAATCCGTACCTCCACGACCGAGGTTTTAGGTGGCAGTCGGACGAGAGAGCTGTGGCTGGCAAGGTGACCAGGATCAGGGATCTGCTCGATGGTGGAGGAGCGGGCTGGATGGCGCCAGACATGCTGGCACGGCGCCTAAATTTGGCCGACGTCTGCCGCGCAGCCGATGCCATCGAGTCGCTAAAAATAGCTCTGGGCCCTGACTCCGTTAGGTGTATCGAGGAAACTCAAGCACATGGGGAGATCCCGTCCGAACTGACCCCCGTCCGGACGGAATTCCTTATCAGCGCCAAACCCCGGAACCCCCCTCGGGAGCCGGTGCCTCACAACTTGAGTCGCCTCGAGGAAATCCCCTCCGTGCCTTTCAGTTCTGCACGGAGGGGTTTCCTGTACGGGCTGCTCCTACACACTCTCAACCTTGCCATCCTCGTCTGTCGTCCGGACACGCCATGGCGTACCATCTTGTCGTCCGGAGGAGGAGGGGGTGCCCGATGGAGTGCACTCTACGCGGGAGTCCTCCCACTATTTATCGGGGACTTGGCCTGGAGGGTGGTGCACGGAGCAGTCCCGTACAACAAATTTTTAAGCCGGTTCACGGGCTCCCAGGCCGCCTGCAATTTCTGCGGTCTGGAAGAGTCCGTGTTCCACATTTTTAGTGAATGTACGAGGTTGCAGCCGCTGTTCCATTATTTAAAGGGGCTGCTCCTCAATTTCTGGCTGCACTTCAGTCCCACACTCCTGATCTTTGGGCACCCTGTGCGGAGGGGAGCGGGTAGGTCTGAAGGCCTCCTTGTAGGACTGCTCCTGGGCACGGCCAAGGGTGCCATCAGCCGGTCCAGGCAGCGGGCGGTCGAGGGGGTCGTTCAGCCTGACTGCCTGCCTCTCTTCCGCGCCTACATCCGGGCCAGGATGTCCCTAGAGATTGAGCACGCGGTGTCCACCGGTACGCTCGCGGCCTTCCGCGAGAGGTGGGCACCGGAGGGTCTGGAGTGCATCATCACCCACGGCAACCAAATTTTAATTTGATTTTATATTTTAAAGTTTAATTTGTTTTAATTGCCGGGTTTTAGTGTCCCCCCCCCTTTTATAATGGGCACTTGTATCTGTGGTTTTAGTGCCAAAAAAAAAGGAAAAAACACAAAAAACCCCACTAAAACCTCCCCCAAAAAAGCACTTGTAAACTGTTTCTAGTGTCTCCCCTTTAATAAGGGGGCACTTGATTTAATGTTTATTTTTGTTTTGCAACAAAAAGAGTTGTGAGATGGTGTCAATGTTGAGCTGTCACAGGATGCGAGAGTTGTGCCTGCACTGTAAGGGATGCTAAACTATCTGTACATTTATTGAGTAATTTATTGCATGTGAAGTGCTTTGGAACAACCCATGAGATATGATAAGGTTACTATATAAATGCAAATCCTTTAATATATTTTTCTATTTCTGTAAGCCATGGCTTAGCCAGATGGAGCCTGAATGATCAACTGCTGATGCCTGCACCTTTTAGGAAATGGCAATATCAAAGAAACCTTGCTGTATCGATGTCTGCTGTTGTGACTCAATGCCAAAGTATATATAGCAGAGTGTGTATGCCTTTGGTGATATTTTCGACACAAAACTAAACCAAGAAACAGCTCACTTCTTTCAAATTTCATGGCAGGTTGGAATGAAACAAAAAAATAAACAGGGTTGTGGTCACTATCAAAGTCACAGACAAAGCTGTATTCACTGTGGATTCCTCTTCTAGCTTGGCACAACTATCTCCTTGGATAATTACAGACATTGTATGCAGTACTCTGAAGTCATATGTAGGTAGTTGGCCTGAGGTGGTAGACATATTAGCTTGAGTGTCTGATGCCAATACCTTGAGTGTCTGATGCCAAGGTTAATAGTGCTGTACGGCCTACACACCTTTCAATCAGCACGTATGCACTAAATAAAAATGTTGCCAATGCTGCTTATCCTGTAAATTGCATTTTCTGCAGTATTGTTTAATTAACTCCAATCAAACTGAAGTAATTTAGAAGAGACAAGTGGAAGGAAGTGCTGATGGAAGTGAA
This sequence comes from Pristiophorus japonicus, assembly GCF_044704955.1. Classification (NCBI taxonomy): domain Eukaryota; kingdom Metazoa; phylum Chordata; class Chondrichthyes; family Pristiophoridae; genus Pristiophorus; species Pristiophorus japonicus. Next base: position 55,636,592 of record NC_091987.1, read on the forward strand.
AAGGCAAAACTAGGTCTTAATTAGGTGCACTAACAAGAAAAAATGCACTCAAAATTCCAGTTCCTATTTCGAGCTGGTGAAGAACTCCAATTCCCATATGTGGTGGCAATTGTTGCGAATTCAAATGTCTATGTTCTTCACTTTGTCTGGTGCAGTGTTGTTCAATACATTAACCACTAGGCACCTGTGGTGACTTGGTGACCGTCTATTAATAATTATTTTATTTACTGAATATAAGGCCTCCTTATTCTTGCTACCAAAATGAGAATTGAGATCAAGAAACAGCTCACTTCTTTCAATATTCATTTTGGTGGGAAGAATAAGGAGGCCATATACTCCTCGAAAAATAAGTGTTTAAATGAAGTAGAGGAGCAGAGGGATCTGGAGTACATATGCACACATCACTAAAAGTAGTGATGCAGGTTAATAAGGCCATAAAAAAAAGCAAACAAAGCACTGGGGTTCATTTCTCAAGTGATAGAACTGAAAAGCAGAATGATGTTAAATGTAATACTCCAATGGTTAGACCACACTTGGAGTATTGCAAACAGTTCTGGTCTCCATATTATAAAAAGGATATGGAGGCACTGGAAAAGGTGCAAAAAATATTTACTAGAATGATACCAAAACTGAGAGGTTATGCCTATCTGGAAAGATTGAACAAGCTGAGACTCTTTTCTCTAAAAAAAGAGAAGACTGAGGGATGACCTAATAGAGGCTTTAAAAGTATGAAAGGGTTTGATAGGGTAGACGTAGAAAAGATGTTTCCACTTGCGGTGGAGACCAGATCTAGGTACTAGTTATAAGATAGTCAGTAATAAATTCAATAGAAAATCCAGGAGAAACTTCTTTAGCTAGAAAGTGGTTAGAATGTTGACTTGCTACCGCAAGGACAGTTGAGGTGACTAGCACAAGATTAATTTAAGGGGAAGCTAGATAAACATGTGAGGGAGAAAGGAATGTTGATGAGGTTGGAGGAGGTAGCTTGTGTGGAACATAAACACCAGCATGGACCTATTGGGCTAAATGGCCCATTTCCACAATATCAATGTTATCTAATACTTTGTAACAATAGTCCAATGCAGAACAGTTGTGGACACTAGTCTGACATTGGAGCAGGGAATAGGAACCAAGAAAGGTACTCTGGAAAAAAATCATCCCCCAGTTCAATAGTCTATCTATCCAAAGTGTTCCGGACAATACTTGACTACTTATCCCTATAATGAACATAAGAACATCAGAACTAGGAGTAGGAGTAGGCCATTTGACCTCTCGAGCCTGCTCCACCATTTAATAATATCATGGCTGATCTGATCATGGACTCAGCTTCACTTCCCTGTCCGCAACCCATAACCCTTTATTCCCTTATCGCTCAAAAATATGTCTATTTCCGCCTTAAATATATTCAATGACCCAGCCTCCACAGTTCTCTGGGGCAGAGAATTCCACAGATTAACAACCCTCAGAGAAATTCCTCCTCATCTTAGTTTTAAATGGGCGGCCCCTTATTGTGAGACTATGTTCCCTAGTTTTAGTTTCCCCTATGAGTGGAAATATCCTCTCTGTATCCACCTTGTCGAGCCCCCTCATTATATTATATGTTTCGATAAGATTACACCTCATTCTTCTGAACTCCAATGTGTATAGGCCCAACCTATCTTCATACATCAACCCCCTCTTCACCGGAATCAACCTAGTGAACCTTCTCTGAACAGCCTCCAATGCAAGTATATCCTTCCTTAAAAATGGAGACCAAATACGGAGACACAGTACTCTAGGTGTGGCCTTACCAATACCCTGTATAGTTGTAGCAGGACTGCTCTGCTTTTATACTCTAACCCCCTTGCAATAAAGGCCAACATTCCATTTGCCTTACTGATTAATTGCTGTACCTGCATACTAATTTTTTGTGTTTCATGCACAAGGTCCCTCTGTACTGCAGCACTTTGCAATTTTTCGCCATTTAAATTATTATTTGCTTTTCTATATTTTCTGCCAAAGTGGATAACCTCACTTTTTTCCACATTATACTCCATCTGCCAAAATTTTGCCTACTCACTTAACCTGTCTATATCCCTTTGCAGATTGTGTGTGTCCTCACAATTTGCTTTCACACCCATCTTTGTATCATCAGCAAACTTGGTCCCTTCATCCAAGTAATTAATATAGATTGTAAATAGTTGAGGTCTCAGCACCGATCCCTGTGGCACCCCACTAGTTACTGTTTGCCAACCGGAAAATGACCCAGCTCCTTTTAGCAGAAGCTAATCAACATAACACATACTATTTTTGGAGAGAAACTGTTCCACATATTTACTTTTCCACAGGGAGGAAAATATTTTTTTCCTTTTCACCCTTAAGGCTTACCAATTTTGCATTCAAATCCTCTAATCCTGCAATTATGATATAACATGCAATTTATCAAATTGTTAGATTTAGTTCTTAATCCTCTCTTAAATAGGAATTACTATTGAACAAAAATAACAGTTTGAAAGCAAATCTATATAAGTTGCCTCAATTGTTCTTACTCCTACCTTCAATGTAAAATGTTAATCTATCATTTCTCTTTTCAGATGTTCACAGACCTGCTGTGTAGTTTTGTCACTTAGTTTTTTTATTTCTAATGCCAAGATGGGGAATTGAATTTCCTCAGGGGTTCCCTCGCTTATCCACCATATCTTCAGCGGAAGTGCCATTGAAATCTTGGGAAACGTCATAAATGGCCTTCTTCTGGCATTTCCGTGGCTCTTCTGCTAAAGATATGGTGGCTGAGCAAGAAAGCCATCATGGAGATTCACCCCATTGTTATTTTGGTTTATTTTTATCTTAGACATTGCAACACTGCTTCCAAATTTTACTATGGTCATTATCATCATTCATTCTCAGGGGATAGTGCATGCGTAATTATATATTTTATTGGCCCTGAAATTCCGGTCGGAGGCTTCCCGCGGGCAATTGCCTCCGACCGGAGAATTTTTCCGAAAGTACCTGGTGGTCCCGGAGGAGCGTGAAATTCTGGTGGGGAGGCCTTCTCTTCCCACGCTGCGAAGCAAGCTCCCGTCCTCCAGGTTCCCACGTGGAAGGTGCAGTCACGTGACTGCTCAACCAATTAGGTAAAGTATTCTCAATTAATAGCAATGGGAACTCTGTATCTACGAGTTCTCATTGGTTTTTTTTTCTCAATTAATAGCAAACACAAAAAATAAACACACCTCATAATTAAAATTAATTGAAATTAAAGTTAAATACCTTAAAGAAAAAAAAATTCGAGTTTTTTAAAAAGTTTTATTAATTATGGTTTAAAATAAATTTAATGTAGTGAGCAGGGTTTTTAAAAATAAAGTGTATTTTTAATTTTATTTTTTATGTTTTGTTTGTGTTTTAAGACTCTTACGCCTGTAAAAGTAGGCTATGTGCCTGCTTTTATCAGGTGCAAGAGTTTTGAGGACATTTGCTGGGCAAGATATGGGTAAATACCGCAATCTTGCCTTTGCAAATGTCCTCGCTCCCAAGATGCGGATGATCTGTCAAGCTCCAGCTTGACAGATTGGAAAGCCGGTTTTCAGCACATGTGCATTGTGCGCTGGAAACCGGCTTTTCCGATGCTTTTCCGGGTCCATAAAAACTCCGTACGGACCCGGGGAGACCAGGATTTCTGGGCCATTTTATTATATCAAAAATATAGTTGTTATACGTTACCTAAAATATCAGAAATTATCAGGGGAGCAATTAAAGGTTCTAATTCAATTTCAGGATTTTAATAACATTCCCAAATTGCTTGTCCTGTAGTAGTAGAATCTGAAGGCTACTGGCCCAGATTTCAGCATTATTGGTCCAACATCACACCTTAGTTAACAATAAGGGCAGCAATATGTTCTTTGTGGCAGCTTTACTTCAGCACCTCATGCATTCCTTTCCTTTTTTATATCCCTAGTTTTCATCCCTTTGCACTTTTATTTTACATCGATGGTAACTCGTATGTTCAACCACCATGTGATACTTATAAAATAGTTTCATGTCTATTAAAGAATATGAATATTGTAATTTGGTCTTGTGATTCACATGGTCCACTACAGTAGATGAAAAACGTCTATAAGGCTTATGAAGTGCATTGACAGTGTTAAATAACTACTGCCATTAGGAATTGTATAATGTAATGCTGACAGAGATCCTCAGAACTAATGCAGTTTACAACCAGAGGCAGAATATACTGGTCCTTTGCATTGCAGACCATAAATCTGTTCCTGTATAAAATTTAATATGCTCATGTGATGAATGATTTTTTTGTACATCCAGGTTATGGCGTAACAGCTCAAAGCTGATCTTCAGGAGTACGGGGAATCCCCTATAGGGGCATCAGGTGAGAAACCCCACGGCCACTCTGCCACTGTCGGCATTTTCCCTCCTCCACTCCTAGAATCCCGAGTCCCCACTGCTCTTCCCAGGACACCAAGTTCCCCCAACAGGACCAGGTCCTCACTGGTCCTTGCTCTTCCCTAACCCACTCAGCCTGGCCCAAGACGGTGTCCCAGTTCCCAGCGCTACCAAAAAGTGGGTTCCCACTGGAAACAGGATCTGGCTTCAAGTTCTTGGGTGCTTTAAGCACTTTTAAAAGCATTATATATTTTTTTAAGCATTCAAAGTAATAAAAAAATTTAAGTTGGTTCCTGTTCACAGCAGAATCGCAGTTTTGATAGTGTGGAAGTGGGATTCCCAACTGGAGATTTCCCAGGACTTCCCCATACAATTGAAAATCCCATTTTATTGAAACAGCATGATTGCTGAAAGCCCTGTTTTAATTAATTGGCAGTGTGGAAAAGCACTGTGGCTTTTTAAATCTTCACTTTCTCCTCCACTGCTCCCACTGAGCTGAGTACCTATTCCCTCTCCCTCCTTCCAACGGCACCATGCTATTCTGTGCACTTTCCTACCACCCTGCTCATATTGTGCCCCACCCCAAGTGTCTGTCCCTCCCCCCCCCGCCACTTCCTCCTGCTGGCTCTTCACACCTCCACCCATGCCCATGCCTAGCATCATGCCTTTGCCCACTCTGGCCCTCTTACTGCCTTGTTGACCCTCAGCACTGTTGCTTTTTCCCACTCCCTTTAGCCACCGGTGACCACTCCACACAAACACTGATTTATTCACCCCCTCTCACCAATGCATTCTTGCTGCTGTGAAATTCACACCAGAAACACAAATACCTTTGTGCAGTGCAACTCTTATCTCTCATAGTTCAGGACAAAGTTGCTTCCATTCACAGTTATAATATCATCATTTTGCTGTTAAGAATGCAGTAATAGAAGCACAGCTAAAAATGGATTTCAGAATTGCAGACTGAGTGCAAAACTCAAATGTCAGTATAAATCAGCTCTTCTTACCTGCAGCAAACTTAAAAATGAATCTCTCGCAGTTGCAATTGTGTCCACCGTTAATGAGTTGCATAATGAGCAAAAAACAAAACATGGTAATGATAAAATACGGCGACTTTTAGCATCACGGAATAGGCAAATTCTCCATCTGTTGCAATCAGTAAATGTCCTACAAAAATTCTACAGTATTTCCCACATTACAACAGTGACTACACTCCAAAAGTACTTCATTGGTTATAAAATGCTTTGAAATGTCCGATGGTGGCGAAAGGCGCACAATAAATGTAAGTCTTTCTTTTCTTTTATTAGAATTTTTGAGATGAGGCCTATTCTCTGCTAATGATTAAAATACTATATATGACCAAAGAATAAGATCATTAATAAATGCAATTTAACAAAAGTTTAATCCCCAGTAAGTTCAGCATTTTAAGGGTTATGCATTTCAGTTCCAGGATTTATGATATCAGAGTTTCACAAAATCAATGACAAAGTTAAGATTGTAATTGTGTTACACCTCAATGCATACCCTCAATATAATTTTAGAATTTTTTTGTGATGAATATTATTGATTGGTAGAAATGTAGAAAATAGGATGATTAATATAATACTTATCCAATCCTCAATTATTCACACTGATGTGGACAGAAAAACTTCTTGGTGAAAAAAGATGCTTGGTATTTCTCAACAAAAATAGACTTTGGCTTTTACAGAAAAAAAACAGAATTCATTTTTTAATGATTGATCAAGGAGTATTCACCCTAAATTGAACTTTTGTTGCTTTTCAACAATAGGTTCACTTTTCCCACCCACATGATTTGCTTTATCAGAAGCTGGATTGTTTGCAAACCAAACTGATCACTCAATACTTCTGCCAAAACAATAAATGAAAAGCATTTTAAATACATTTATTTTAAGATAAATGGTTTTATTTCAAATCGGTTAATCCATCTGTTAACATAATGGACTGACTTATTTCATAACATTTTCATTACTAATGTCACACACACAATTTTAACCAACACATTGCCCAAAATATATTGCTCTTTGAATTGTATGATGATTTACTGTAGCATTCAACAACAACTTATATTTAGACAACATCTTTAATGTACCAAAATATCACAGAAGCATAAACTGACGAAAAAAAGACGTCAACCAAAGGAGATATTAGGAGTGGGGACTAAAAGCTTGGAACATAACATTCATCATCATAGGCAGTCCCTCGGACTTTAATACATGCATATTGGCTGCTGTGTTTTCATAAGTAACAATACTGACTATACTTCAAAAGTAATTTATAACTTGTGAAGAACTTTGGAACATCCGGAGGATGTGAAAGACTTGCATTTATATAGTGCCAATCATGACCATCGGATGTCCCAAAGTGCTTTATAGTCAATGAAGTACTTTTGAAGTATAGTCACTGTTGTAATATAGGAAATACGGCAGCCAATTTGCACACAGCAAGCTCCCACAAATAGCAATGTGATCATGACCAGATAATCTGTTTTTGTGATGTTGATTGACGGATCAATATTGACCAGGACACCAGGGATAACTCCCCTGCTCTTCTTTCAAATAGTGCCATGAGATCTTTTACGCCCACCTGAGAGGGCAGAAGGGGCTTCAGTTTAATGTTTCATCTGAAAGACAGAAGACTGAAATGTATTATGTAAATGCAAGTTCTCCTTTATAGATCAGTGATTTTTTTATTCTAAATATGTTACTTATTACTCCAATGGTCTGCTTTTTAGATTTCAACGTTTTAAGAACATAAGAAATCTGAACAGGCGTAGGCCATACGGCTCCTCGAGCCTGCTCCACCATTCAATAAAGATCATGGCTGATCTGATCATGGACTCAGCTCCACTTCCCTGCCCGCTCCCCATAACCCCTTATCATTTAAGAAACTGTCCATTTCTGTCTTAAATTTATTCGATGTCCCAGCTTCTACAGCTCTCTGAGGCAGTAAATTTCACAAATTTACAACCCTCTGGGAGAAGAAATTTCTCCTCAGCTCTGTTTTAAATAGGCAGCCCATTATTCTAAGATCATGCCCTCTCGTTCTAGTCTCCACCATCAGTAGAAACATCCTCTCTGCATCCACCCTGTCAAGCCCCCTCATAATCTTATACGTTTCAATAAGATCACCTCTCATTCTTCTGAATTCCAATGAGTAGAGGCCCAACTTACTCAACCTTTCCTCATAAGTCAACCCCCTTATCTCCGGAATCAACCTAGTGAACCTTCTCTGAACTGCCTCCAAAGCAAGTATATCCTATCGTAAATATGGAAACCAAAACTGCATGCAATATTCCAGGTATGGTCTCACCAATACCTTGTATAGCTGTAGTAAGACTTCCCTGCTTTTAAACTCCATCCCCTTTGCAATAAAGGCCAAGATTCCATTGACCTTCCTGATCACTTGCTGTACCTGCATACTATCCTTTTGTGTTTCATGCACAAGTACCCTCAGGTCCCGCTGTACAACAGCACTTTGCAATCTTTCTCCATTTAAATAATAACTTGCTCTTTGATTTTTTTCTGCCAAAGTGCATGACCTCACACTTTTCAACATTATACTCCATCTGCCAAATTTTTGCCCACTCACTTAGCCTGTCTATGTCCTTTTGCAGATTTTTTGTGTCCTCCTCACACATTGCTTTTCCTCCCATCTTTGTATCGTCAGAAAACTTGGCTACATTACTGACTTGGAAGGCGGCTCTGAGTGTAATATAGATTGTAAATAGTTGGGGACCCAGCACTGATCCCTGCAGCACCACACTAGTTACTGGTTGCCAACCAGAGAATGAACCATTTATCCCAACTCTCTGTTTTCTATTAGTTAGTCAATCCTCTATCCATACTAATATATTACTCCCAACCCCATGAACTTTTGTCTTGTGCAGTAACCTTTTATGTGGCACCTTGTCAAATGCCTTCTGCAAGTCCAAATACACCACATCCACTGGTTCCCCTTTATCCACCCTGTTCGTTACATCCTCAAAAGAATTCCAGCAAATTTGTCAAACATGACTTCCCTTTCATAAATCCATGCTGACTTTGCCTGACCGAATTTTGCTTTTCCAAATGTCCTGCTACTGCTTCTTTATTAATGGACTCCAATATTTTCCCAACCACTGATGTTTGGCTTTAATAGTAGCACCAGATGACATAGGACAACGGATCCCGTCAATCTGATGATCTAGTAACTGAAGGGGTGTTGAATTAGGTCATAATACTTGCAATACTCTGGTTTTTTTCACAACTTAAAATTGGCTACCTGATAAGTATTAAATAAGGCCACTTTTTTATGAACCATGTGATTATATTGATTTGTATTTAAATAATTTATTGCAATTGGTGATTATATACTTTCTAAATACATCAAGTCAGTAGCATCACTGAATAGAAGAGGAGATAAAAGAAAAAACAAGTGATGCAAATCTGAAATTAAAAAATATTGAAAATGCACAGCAAGACAATCGGTTTCCAAAAGAGAAAGGTAGTTTTGTTTTAGCTAATCTTCTCCACCAGTTTTTCTCCTTACTCCTCTTCTCTTCTCTTCTCTTGCTGACATTACCTCTATGTTGAGGTACAGTTTTATAGTGGCCAATTGGTCTCCAGCTCCTTGCCCATATATCATAGTCACATGTGAGCAATGCAGATGGGTGTTGTTGGGTTAGTTGACCATTCGGCCATCAAATTCAATTACAATCCTGTCCTGATCTGATATCCACATACATGTATTTCCATAATGGATTGCTGGATAACGATTAGAAGTGGGAACCCTGAAGGGTTTTCCCTTCCTAACCCAGGGGCCCTGAGGCCAATTGTTACATCCCTACAGTATTGTTTCCTTTCAGATCCTAAATAGCTTTTTTAGATGCATATTTTATTTTTAAACAATAATATGTTTTATTTGTTCTCAAGGTGTGGGTGATGTTAGGAAGGCTGCTTTTATTGCCCACACCTAGTTATCACCACACTATTATCACAAACAAGATAATAATCTCATTTTATTTTTTTTTAATTGTAAAAACAAGTTGAAGGGCCAAATAACATAGTGCAGGATAGAGCAAGGTTGATTACAATAAAAGAGAAATAGTTAATTCTCAAAGTAATCATTAGTACGACTATATTTTCTGCCTATTGTCTATAAATGGACAATTAATCCAGCCCCTGGGTGATGCCAAACTTGGATTTAGAAGCCACAATAGCAGATGCTATATTATAAGAAAAAACACATACTTTGAAAGGGGGTAAAATGTAATCGTTGTGTTTCGATCACTTTGAGAAACTACATCTACAGTTCTATTCGTATGGTCCATCATACCTGGAGAACTGTTCAACTGAATTATTACTGTATAACTCCCTCCCAAGGATTCATTTCATTATTCGATATATAACAGTACTAAGCATCAATGACTGACATAAGCTTATCTAGCCAATAACTGAGCTTCTGCCCTTCATGAATTGAGGGAGGGGTAATACAATTATATAGCAATTATATTGAAATTATATCTTTTGTAACATTCAGCAAGCTCAGCAGGATAATAACAATTAGTTGATTTTAGTGGGTAGCACCAGAGGAGAGATTTTACTCATTGCTATGCTAATAGTGGTAAAACAGGTTTCAGAATTTAAATGATGTGATATAAGACAGGTGTCAGGAGGAATGTAGTCTGACTTAATGAGTTCTTAAGGATATAATCATGTTCTCCCTACATACATACTGGAAGGAAAAAAAGACAGAAGTAAACTCTTGAGTTCCAAATCAGAAACTGAAACTTGATTCGTAACAAAAAGGTTACCATTGTAGTTTTTCAGGACTTACCAGACTGGCAATTAACTAATGCAATGATTGACACCTCTTGCACAGTTCTGAGCACATCCAGACATTTGAATGAAACAATGTTCTTATTTTTCATTTTCCTCCTATTTATGATTTTTCATATGAGATTTCAAAGCTTAACAATTTATAATAAAGTTGCAAACTTGACCTTCCACAGGCAATCCAGGGCAGAAGTTTCAACTCCTGGCAAATACAAGGGCATCTAATTGCTTTTGTAACAATGCAACCATCAACACTTCCAAGCCAAATTCCAGTTCATCCAGAATCACACTTTTTATACAGATTGATGGCTGCATTATTGTTGACCTGCAAAGCTCTTGGGTTTCCTCCTAGCCTTAACCCAACATTGCCTTCAGCTGAGGCGGCGAGAGGTGCATCTTCCCTTCCATGGTTGAGGTACAATGGGAGATAGCCAGTCCAAAAAGGAATTAACTGATACTGAATCAGAAGAACTTCACTCAATTTTATAGTTATAATCCTTGGTGTTTTAAAGTTTAATTTGTTTTAATTGCCGGTTTTAGTGTCCCTCTCCCCTTTTATAGGGGGCACTTGTAAATTATGGTTTTAGTGCCCTCCCAAAAAAATACAAAAAATACAAAAAAACCAAAAAGTAATAAAAAGGGCAGTTGAAAAGTGTCTGGAGTGTCCCCCAGATCAGGGGGCACTCGATTTAATTGTTTAATTGTCTTCAAACCAAAAGAGTTGTAATCCATGGCCCACTGCTAGCAGCTGCCCAGCACACTAACAATACCCTGCATACAATTCATGTAGTATGCAAGAAGATGAACCAACGCACCTGCCAATTAAAATTCACAAACCTATAGCAATATATAGAAAGAGTAAGTGTACATTATCAATAATACCAACTTGTATTTATATAGTGTGTTTAACCTAGGAAAACATCTCAAAGCACTTTACAGAGGCATAAGGAAAAACAGTTCTTAAGGAGGTTCCAGAGATAGAAAGGAGTGGGAACAAGGAGGTATTTAAACACAGAAGGTGCATTTTACATTTGAGTTGTTGGGTAGGGGAACAGAGTCAATGGTATGAATATAGAGTTTATGTTGGGGGTTTAAGATGATGCCTTTGATCTTACCAACATTTAGCTGGAGGAAATGGCAGCTCATCCAAACTGAATGACAAGCATGCATTGTGACAGCACCGAGGCAGTAGAGGGGTTGAGAGGTGGTAGAGAAGCAAAGCTGGATGTCATCATGTGGAAGCTAACATAGAAGCCACAGCAGTAAAGGTCAATACCACTTATCAGAACAAGCCCCCCAAGCAGTTGCATGCCACCATGTAAGGTGGACCCATGTCTTTGTATCAATGACACCAAATTATAATGTCATCGTTATCATCATCATAGGCAGTCCCTCAGAATCAAGGAAGACTTGCTTCCACTCTTAAAGTGAGTTCTTTTGTGGCTGAACAATCCAATACGAGAGCCACAGACCCTGTCACAGGTGGGTAGACATTCATCAGGAGAGGGGGGTGGGACTGATTTGCTGCACGTTCCTTCCACTACCTGCGCCTGACCTCTTCACGCTCGCGGTGTTAAGATTCGAAGAGCTCAACGCCCTCCCAGATGCACTTTCTCCACCTAGGGCGGTCTTCGGCCAGGGACTCCCAGGTGTCAGTGGTGATGTCGCACTTTACCAGGGAGGCTTTGAGGGTGTCCTTATAACGTTTCCACTGCCCACCTTTGACTCGTTTGCCATGAAGGAGTTCTGCATAGAGCAATTGCTTAGGGAGTCTCGTGTCTGGCATATGAACTATGTGGCTCTATGCGGAGCTCCTTCATGGCAAACATACTGTGTACGTTGTTGATAATGTGTGACTATAGAAATGAGTTGTAACTCAGGAAAATTGTAATTAGACAATTTTCCATTGTTTGCTAGTTAAATTAAGCATGCTTGTTAACAAAGGAAACACGTGAGACCACCCTCATACAAAAATGCCTAAAATCTCAGGGGGGATCATAAATAGAGCTGAACGTGAAAATTTTTACAGAAATGTTCACATTTTTCAATTAATTTAGATTAATTGGCAACCTATTAATGGTACTTTCTAGTCTGGTTTTCCTCCAAATTAATTAGTTGAGATTAGTTTAAAAATACCATCTCTTGCTTCCTAGTTCCCGTACATTTATGACTGATATTCACTATTGTCCTTTTTCTTTACAAATTCATAAGTTTATCAGCTTATTAGTGCATTGAGTCCCCAATTGCCTCATTTTGGGTTTAGCACATTTTTATGATTGTATGGCTGATTGGTTGATTCAGAATTTGATAATGAGTTTCACTGGGATGGAAACAATGTCACAGCCAAGCACTGATTAGACTCCAATCGTTGATATCCCACAGAGATATTGTTATTCCCAACACATAAGCCACAAATATATATGTGTTTTAAAAAAAATAATTCTACGAGTGTTGCCTTTAATTAATACTGGTCCCTACTTTTATTTCCCAATCTAGTTGATGTATTCTGCAATAGATTAGAGGGGGGCAAACGTGAGGAATCAGAAAAAGTACTCCTGTACCTGTATTCCACTTCTTACAGTAATTGACTTAAGTCCTGAAGCCCCCTAGTGGGAGTTCATCATGAATTCAACCAACTACCAACAGCAGGTAAACAATTCACTTAAGTACTCGCAATCATATCGTCAATAACATAACGAGATGGATGTGGGGTTTTTTGAGAGGTCTTGTACCACACACACACACACACAAGTGTCCCCCTCCCCTTTTATAGGGGGCACTTGTAAATTATGGTTTTAGAGCCCAAAAAAAAAACACAAAAAAATCTACAAAAATACAAAAAAACACAAAAAAAAACAAAAAAAAAGGGCCTTGCGAAATGTTTGGAGTGTCCCCCAGATCTGGGGTCACTTGACCTAATGTTTATTTGTCTCCTCTAAAAGAGTTGTACCACACACGCGGTGTCCACTGATATGCTCGCGGCCTTCCGCGAGAGGTGGGCGCCGGAGGGACTGGAGTGCATTGTCACCCCCGGTAACCAAATTTTAATTTGATTTTATATGTTTTAAAGTTTAATTTGTTTTAATTGCCGGGTTTTTAATGTTCCCCTCCCCTTTTATAGGGGGCACTTGTAAATTATGGTTTTAGAGCCCAAAAAAAACACATAAAATAAAACTACAAAAAATACCAAAAAAAAAACAACCCAAAAAAGGCCCTTGGGAAATGTTTGGAGTGTCCCCCAGATCGGGGGGCACGATTTAATGTTTATGATTTAATGTTTATTGTTAACTCCAAAAGAGTTGTACCACACACGCGGTGTCCACCGGTACGCTCGCGGCCTTCCGCGAGAGGTGGACGCCGGAGGGACTGGAGTGCATCGTTACCCCCGGCAACCAAATTTTAATTTGATTTTATATGTTTTAAAGTTAATTTGTTTTAAATGCCAGTTTTAGTGTCCCCCTCCCCTTTTATAGGGGGCACTTGTAAATTATGGTTTTAGAGCCCCCCAAAAAATACAAAAAAAACTACAAAAATACAAAAAAAAAGGGCCTTGGGAAATGTTTGGAGTGTCCCCCTCCACTTTTATAGTGGGCACTTGTAAATTATATGATTTTAATGCCCAAAAAAAAAAACAAAGAAAAGAGGGCAGTTATAAGTGTCTGCAGTGTCCCCCAGATCGGGGGGCACTCGATCTAATGTTTATTTTGTACCCCCCAAAAGAATTGTACCACACACGCGGTGTCCACCGGTACGCTCGCGGCCTTCCGCGAGAGGTGGGCGCCGCAGGGACTGGAGTGCATTATTACCCCCGGCAACCAAAGTTTAATTTGATTTTATGTTTTAAAGTTTAATTTGTTTTAATTGCCGGGTTTTAGTGTCCCCCCTCCCCTTTTATAGGGGGCACTTGTAAATTATATGATTTTAATGCCCAAAAAAAATCACAAAAGAAAAGAAAACACAAAAAAAAAATTTTTTAAATAAAAAAAAAAGAGGGCAGGTATTAGTGTCTGGAGTGGCACTCGATCTAATGTTTATTTTGTACCCCCCAAAAGAGTTGTACCACACACGCGGTGTCCACCGGTACGCTCGCGGCCTTCCACGAGAGGTGGGCGCCGGAGGGACTGGAGTGCATCGTTACCCCCGGCAACCAAATTTTAATTTGATTTTATATGTTTTAAAGTCTAATTTATTTTAAATGCTGGGTTTTTAGTGTCCCCCTCGCCTTTTATAGGGGGCACTTGTAAATTATGGTTTTCGTGCCCCAAAAAAAACAAAAACTACAAAAAAAAACACAATAGAGGGCCTTGAAAAATGTTTGGCGTGTCCCTCAGATCGGGGGGGGGGGGGGGGGGGCACTTGATTTAATGTTTACTTTTTCTCCCCAAAAAGAGTTGTACCACACACGTGACTTATAATGCTTCTTCATGGGTACTTATTGACCTACTGGCCATTTCCAGATTTTACTTCAATTTTTTTTCCCACTTTATTTTGTCTCTGTGAATTCCTGTTTCTAACCCTCTAACTATGATACTGAGGTAGTATTTGTAAATACTAAACATATAATGCAGTAAACGTGTACAGTCGCCTCAAGCGGGAACACCGATTTACAGTACCAACAAGGGGGTACGATGCAACTTCAATCTTGATCGATTATATATTGCCATATGTACAGATTAAGTAAATACTAATAGCCGGTAAATACTAAGTTGTCCCTTATGGCGGATCCCGACTATGCTCCGCTGGTAGCATTACCTCCTTATGCTGGGTAAAGAGACTGAGGCAAATAAAAGATGGTCAGAAAGTGGAACCTGGGCGTTGAAAAGGGGCGAATGCGACAGATGATACCGACCAATGTTTGCGATGCATGCAACACCGGGGTGAGAAATATATCTTTATGTTAAGAGAATAGACACGGCCTTCTGGATGAACATGCCACTGGCCACAACGCGATCGCAGGGAAAGAATCACTTTACTAAAATTGTCCAAAAACACAACCTGAATCTTCAGATTCTACAAGAACTCGGTCTGACAAATTCTTGAACCGAACGGCTGCTTTCCATCTTAAAAACTCCCGTCCCGCGTTCACCTATTTACATGATATTGTTCGTGTTAGATGTTCTAACATCCTGACATCTAAAGAGGTGAAATGATTTGACGATCGCGATTCAAAGCTGTACTCGGTCTTTACAAAAGAATCATGAGGCTACTGTCCCCTAACGGCAGCTACGTTTAATGTCTCTCACTGGGGTTCGCCCAGTCTTCGGAACGTTTTCAACGCGCTCTATAGATTTAATGTAAATATATTGCGCATTGATTTATTCAAAAGCTAAAAGCGGAGTCTGTATGGAATTAACAGAATGTGAGCCGCACCTTTAAACCAATTGTATCATAACACTTGCTGTAGATATAGATTACAACATCCGTGTGATGTAAAGTTAAAGATCACCAGTGGGTGGTCAGTCAGATGTTGACGGATTCGATGCTGGCTTGTTCTGTACGTGTGCTTATCCCGAGTACCTCTCGTCCCAAACTTCGGAAGTAGAGGAGTCAAGTGCCAAGTTTGTAATTGGAAGTGTGCATTTCTGCAAGCCACACAAAAAGACAATTAATTGTCTGTATTCCAATTCCCATCAAACATATTGGTCATATAACGTATAATGATTTTCAAGACGCATACCAATGTGTTGATCTTTAACAACCTCTGCAAAATTTCTTTGAAATGCTTTTACATATTTTAATGATGCGTAACTAATACCTTGTCCCATCTATATATGTCCATCAATGCGTCTGAGAAACTTTAGTTTTAAATAATTTTGTATATTCATCAAGACATTTGGTTGAAAACTTTAGTGTGGGTATTGCAAAATAATGTTGTCTGACATTTGCCAACCATTCAGAACATAATTTAATGGAGCTAAAATACAGAATGTAGCGACACGGTTATTGCATTCATCGTGCTTATGACATGACGGGAACCACACATGCCACACATAATAACTCTAACCGAGGGGGGATAAGCGGATACCCTACCGCAGATCAGCTATGAAAAAAGTAATAGGCGGTAGTGATATCAAAGTATAGACCGATGACAAACGTTTCATTTTGTAAAATCTTTCTCGTTTTAAACTACGCTCAACACACACAACAAATGAGAGAGAAGGGGGCGAAGTGAGGGTCTGAATAACGGGGAGGGAGAATAAATGTCGATTGGAGTCCTCCCATGGCCTGGTGCTGTCCATTGTACTCCAATTTACAATTACACTGCCCTCTCATTGGTAACCATTTATCATGGAGTATGGCTAATGTCCACCGGTTGGAAGGAAGTATTTGGCAATCGAGAGCACTGCAAGCAACTGACGGTTTTGTCAATTCACCTCTGACAAATGAATTACCCCAAATTAGTTTAGGGGGTGCGTGCAGATATTCCGAGCGGGACTGGGTTCCAGTCTGTACAACTCTTTTGTTGTAATCAGTAATTAAGTGCCCCCGGATTAAAGGAGGGGGGCACACTCCAAAGCAGCAGGCTGATGGCTAAAGGCCGCTCAGGTGACCTCTTTAGGCACATTTAATGACTTCCCCACCCTGTTTATCTGCTTACATTTCTTGGATTTCCCAGTGCTTGCGGATAAAGTCATCTACAGTTAGCGATTACTCGGTTTGAAACTTACCTTGTATTTAAAAACAAAACTGTAAATGTTCAAAACAATGAGAGCAGTATGCCTTGTATTTTGTTATTTAGGAGTGGGGAGTAGGGCGAGTGATGAGTGTTTTGTAAGTGTTATTGACACCGCCTAGTGCTGAGTGTCAGCTCTCTTGACCTGCCAATGCCTGGCAGGCGCCAGCTGCAGCACCAGCGCGGGACGCACCTCGCCGCCACTGTTATTATTCACGTATTGAACCAGGAATACATATTCTGCAAGTTTAAAAAAAAATCATCCTCTGTGGGGGCGAGAGTGCCAGCTCTCCAGCCTTTCTGGTTTCCTCCTGCGACAATGTAAAAAAAAAACAGATAGCAAGTTCCACTCAGCGGTTACCGACAGACTTCGCCAGTCTTTATTTCAAGCAAGATGCTGAAAGTTGCGGGTTTGAGGAGCTCTGGCACCGAGTGGGTGGATGTGTGAGGGTGGCGCGAATATTCCCAACGCTTTGCTCCCGAAGCCGGGCTTCCCCAGCACTTGCTCGCAGCCCTTCGCCTGAATCTTTCTCAAATACTTTTCTGACCAGCGAGAGTGGGTCATATTCGCTGCCAGAGAGAAAAGAAGGAGGGGGGGAGGAAGTATTGAAATTAATCTGTAACGTAAACAGGCGTTTTCCCGAGTGGGAGATTTTCCTGCCTTTTAATGTTCGCTCTTGGAAGAAAGAGGGGCGCGGGCACAAAGTCAGTGAGTGTCCGTCAGTGAGGAGCGAGCGGGCGGGCTGCTGCCGTGTGCTTGGTGATTCCAGTTCCACACCATGCTGGCCATGGCTCCCTCAGTCGCTCAGTCTGGACGTGAGCGGGCGGCCGGAGGAGGGCGGCCGCAATAACTCCTTTCGGCGGCAATTCTTTTTGTTTTATTTTATTTTGACACCCCGCAGGCCTACCTGGTGTTTTCGCTGTCTCGGCCGGAGTGAAAGGACCAGCTTCTCTTGGACCCAGGGGGGTGCGCTGAAGGATGATTTTGAGCGTGAAATTCAGTCTCTTCCTCCTCCTCTCGAGCCGGGTCCTCAGCGCCGTCAGTCACCTTCCCAACCAAGGTAAGCCAAGTGGCCGCTCCTCACCAGTACCTTTAACTTTGGCAGCTCTGCAAACACCCGGTCCCG
The DNA here is from genome assembly GCF_044704955.1 of Pristiophorus japonicus. Classification (NCBI taxonomy): domain Eukaryota; kingdom Metazoa; phylum Chordata; class Chondrichthyes; family Pristiophoridae; genus Pristiophorus; species Pristiophorus japonicus. The sequence goes on from NC_091987.1 coordinate 55,654,600, forward strand.
ACCGGCCAGGCACGCCACTGCTTACAACACAGTGTGCTGTTATTTTGATGGCGGTGGGCTATTTAAAATCTTCCGAAGGATTGTAACGATGGATGCTTTTTTAAAAAAAACTGTGCCATCTTTTCAACTATCTCAATAATTTGCAGATCCACTGCAGGGCTGCACTGCACTATATCTATTTAACATATATCTTGGACATATGTGCACTATCTATTTATATCTATATAATATTTTTCTTTCATCTGGCAATAGCACCTTCCATAAGTTTAAAGAATGGAGCTAAACTGGTGCAAAATGGTAATGAGTTAGACATTTGTGGAAAATAGTGGGTGCGTATTTCTTAACTCGTTGTACCCACGTGTAATCCTATTTTGACTTAAACAGAAGGCTGTCTATCATTCTTTTAGGTCTTGTTTGAAGTAATGTCATTTTAGCTTGTAGATTCTAATTACGACGTTTCCCCAAAATGTAACAAGTACAGTGAGTGCTGAACTGCAATGCCAGGTTTATTCCACAATTACACACTTTTTACGTGTACCGTATCGACCTAATTTATCAGGCCGCATTGATCACATTAAGTAACGTATATATAACGTTCAAAGATTAAGTTTTGAAAACGACGCTTTTTAACAAGAATTTTTTAAAGTGCCGGTTAATGAGAATCATTTCACGACTATTGCATTAACCACCCAGTTTGACGAGAGGTTATCAAATTAAAGATGGGTGTTACAGTATTTGAAATCCAATGAAGTGCATTATTATTTCGCTTTCATATAGTTATGCGATTGTACCATAATCCGTTTACTGCAAATATTTAGGGACTTCAGAATCAACCTAATTCGAGTTTTTATTGAGGTAGGACTAAAGGTTTTATGAAATGGGTTTCAATATAAACTAAACTTTAATATACTAATGACGGTGACCAAATTTAATTGAGCTCTTTAAGCTTTATCATTATTTGGAAGGGACGACCGCAACGTTACAACTGTAATAGGAGCCCTTTTCAGGAAATAATTGGCACTGCATCAATCAGGAACTTTATACTTAGACATGGTAGTAAAGTTAAGAACAGGTTCTGCTTGGGTTTGGTTTCATGTAGATTTTTGCTGTAGAGGTATCTGAGATTAGAGTAAGACTTGAATTATACCTGTAGTTGCAAACAGTGTTGCAGAGAAGCAGCTAGAGAGAGGCTAACAATGATTAATTTTTGCTTCTGAGAATAGCCAATGCATTATGTTAATATTGTAACAAAGCATAGCCCATTTTAAATTGAGTATTTTTATTAATACTTTAATAATTGAATCAAAGAATGGATCAAAGTGCTGATAGAAGTAGTGCTGAAGGAAGTAGCAAATGATTTAACTATAGTAAAAGTATACTTTTCTGCATTCCCATGGTAGTGATTACTTTTTACATTTCACAATTTAATTAGAATTGCACCATGGATACAGTTGCTGAACTTAAAATTGAATAATTATTCTAAGTCTAAATTTCATGTTTTAATTTCATTTCCTCAGTAAATGATAAAACGTTGAGTACTTTTGAAACTAATAAGCTATCTTTGTTACATTTTTTAAATTAAAATGACATTCTTAGTGGTTAATTTATTTCAAATATTAATCACAACTACCCTCAGAACTAAAATGATTTCCTGTCTAATTGAATAAATATGCATACATTACAGTATGAAATGAGATCAATTTGTAAACCTTTTGAATTTAGTGTTTAAAAAAGAATAGTAACTACTTATGGTCAACAATGTTTCTGGTGCCCTAAATAAAATGTGCTCACCCCAAACTTTATGCATCTATACAGTAGTGTAAAATAAATCACAGAGAAAATTAGATCAACAATTTGTCATGGATCTAGAGCAAGAATCTTATAATTACATTAATCTTCATTTGATAGGCTTCAAAAGTGCATATTAAAGTTTTGGGTAAGTCTAAAATAACCCCTTGCATCAGAAAACCTGGCTTTAGTTGACCTCATGTTAACAGTGGCATCTTCTTTTGTTCATGTGTTGCCTTAACAGTTCTGATGCTTATATGACACACGATCTGCCTGGGAAAGGTGTAACATATAAACAAAGTCAGAAAATAAATGCACAAGATTAAAAAGCATAGTCATGTGGTATAATTAAAATATATTGGATATGCTAAAGACGATCATGGAACCAAAGACAATGTTGCGGACTCTATAAATTACTCCGCTCCAATGCAGATAGGAAAATCTAATGGGCCATAATTTTCTGTCAAAATAATGGTTGACACAACAATGACAAGCGAGGGGCAGATGCACAGTTAAACTCAAAAGTTGTCCGAGTTGTGCTGCTACTCCATTAACTTTGAAAAAATGATGTTTTGTTGTCTGCCTCACCATTGAAATGCATTGAACGGCATGAAGTTGCTGTATTTGCACAGTAAATACAAACTAAACTCTCCACAGAAAGTTACGTCTTGTTTATTTCAGTCTAAGTACACTTTTAACAATGCGTTGTTAATTATTGCAGGTCAACCCACCGGCATTGATAAATAAGTATTACAAGAGTGGAGTCTCATTCCTTTAGGTTTTAATTGTTGGAGATTTTTTTTTAAATGCTAAATTTAATTTTTTTTTAACTTGTCTTTTTTTCTCTCTCTCAATCAAATCTTTCTTTCCCTTTCTGTGTTTCTCTTTCTGTACCTGATTTGACATTGAATTCACCCACTCTAATTTACATTTCATTCTCAGTCCTTGCACTGTTAATTTCACAATCCTTCAATCTGATTGGTTAAGGAAAAATAGACAGTTACTTTCACTTAGATCCCAGTTGCCCTGGTTTCCTCGCTGCACCATTCAGCTCATGATTTCAGCAACTTGCTGCACAAAAAAATATATACATGCGAGGGCACATCTAAGTAATGGCAAATGCCATTAAATGCCCTGCCACAGCAAATTATGGCCCAATATATTGAAATGAAAAATGCAAGTGTGGTTCAGCTGTACAAGTGCAACATGTACATTTTCATATGTTGAAGCAGATTGTGAATATGAAGAATATATTGTTGACTTCAAAATGTCATTTTAATGCACTCCATTACAAGATTTAAATAAAATACATTATCAATTGAGGTATTCTGGTTTATTCTCCATTACATTTTGATTTTGGTCAGTGTTTCACCATTGTATAATCAGTTACATGCATTAGCAAAGTAATGGCACAGGTTCAATCACCTCACCGAAGTTGGTAAAATGCTTTAATTGCTCCAAAATTTAGCATTCAGGTTGCTGTCCAATCCAAATTGGAAATGAAATAGATTAGAACTGGTCAGTGAAATATTATATCAAACATTCCCACACAAGGTATCTGGAAGAAAATTCATCACCCACCCATACCACCTTAAGTTTTGCCATGGCTAGATCATAAAAGAACTTCAGATACATAAACTAATATTTAATTATTTTTCTCACTTGGAATGTATATAGGGACTTTTCTATTTAAAAAAAAATGCACTTGTCATGTTTTTAAATCAAGATTTTGGGTGTGGGTGTAAATAGCCTGGTAATTGTCAAGTTATTTTAAGTGGTGACCGCCCTTTTTAAATTCATTGTACAGCTAATAAAAATATATCACAATCTGGGTGCATGGTGAGGTGTATGGGTGCACTGTAAATGTAGCATGCCATAAAAATCTGCATGCAAATTAGATGGACAAGCTGTCCATAAGAGCTCCAGGTTTATTGCAATAAGCAATTTAACTCAACTAAATGGGGTTGTGGGGAATTGTGTTTTAAAATATGTCTGCACAGATTCCTAATGGCTGTCAAGTTAAGTGTATGACTCTTAAAATCTCTACAATGTACTGTGACCTGTCATAGTTTTAAAATTTGGTAGTTGTTAGACTACCTCTTTTAAAAATATGGGGGTGGTGGGGAAAGCTGGGTCCGATCATTAATGTATTCAAAAATGTTTTCATCAAATTTAATAATATGCAAATATGTGTAGTTTCACTGACCTGGTTTGGTTATAAACACCAAAGAAAGCTGTTTGATCACAACTAACTGATGAAAGAATAATGAAGTTAGTATCAGGATAGAATTAAATTCTGATTTGAAGTGGAAGAGTGGAATAATTATTCATGCTTTTATTTTGTTGCTAAATATGCATGTGAAACATTCTGTGCTTACTGAATATCAAGAAAAAATATGCACAGAACTTTAATTTTCAAGATTTACTGTTGATGTTTGACTCCGTCTCTGCTAAGTATTTTCTGCTTGGTTTTGTGTCTGCAATTGAGAGGACTATTGCTAATGCTTCTATAGCTACCAGCAAGGGGAGCTGGGTATCGTTCTCTTCAATGATTGTTCCATCCTCTGCTTTGCAATGCTGTAACTTCCTCATGCCTTCTCCCTGCTGAGCAGAAAGGAACTCTGACCTATTTCTACTCCTGCTCAGCGACACTGAGCTTAGCACCCAAATACTCAGTGCCACTGTGCTACCCATATCCTATAGCTTTTTTTCTAATCTAATTTTTTTTTAAAGATTAAAACTCTTTACATGCCTGTGTTCTTCTCTCTTTGCTCTTGGCATACATTTTTGAAGGTGGAAGAAAGCTATTAAAAACATTGCACCTAATTAGCTAAAAGTTGGCACATTGGGCTTTTTTTTTTGCAGAGCGGTAAAATGTAAAGTTTGGCTTGGTCATGTCATTGATGTGACTCAAGTCACTCATTGCCACATGAAAAATGAATCAAAGCAGGAAGGGTCAACAGATGAGTACATTTGTTAGCCATTTGCGTAAGGCACCTGTACTGTGCAATTTGTTTTTGCTCAGTTTCATCAATTACTGTTTGTAGCTACAAATGTGTACCACTTATTTCAAAATGGCATGATTGCTGACAAAAGAGCCATCTTGAAAAAATCCTTGCCCACTTACAATAGTGTTATTCATATGACAAGAAATTCTCCCTGACATTTGTTTTAAGAAATGTATTATTTGCAATACTTTCTACTGTGATGGTTGATATAGCTTTGGTGTGTTAAGGACTTAATTTAATGTTGCTAAATCCTTCCTGAATTGTATCAATTCATGTGCTGAATACTTGTGCACGCGTCTCTAGCCAAGCTGTTCAAGTACAGCTACAACACTGGCATCTACTCAACAACGTGGAAAACTGCTCTGGAATGTACTGTCCACAAAAAGCCGGACAAGTCCAATCCAGTCAATTACTGCCCAATCACTCTCAATCATCATCAAAGTGATGGAAGGTGTCGTCGACAGTGTTATCAAGCGGCACTTACTCACTAATAACCTGCTCACTGATGCTCCGTTTGGGTTCCAGCAGGGCTCCAGACCTCATTACAGCCTTGGCCCAAACTTGGACAAAAGAGTTGAGTTGAATTCCAGAGGTGAGGTGAGAGTGACTGCTCCTTGACATCAAGGCAGGATTTGACTGAGTGTGGCATCAAGGAGACTGATTCCGTCCATCTGGATAGTGGGTCGATACCAGCTGCATGAATATTGGCTGCTATTTCCCAGAATAGCCGGTGGGATTTTAAGCGCTTTCGTAGTGGGTTTTTCAAATCTTCGTATCTGGGAAGATAGATGTTGCTCATGATTTTTGCATCTCATGGAACACTGTGGCATTGCGGTGAATGACAGGCAGGGTAATGTGGGACAGCACCAGGAGCAACTCAGTTGGAGTGGACTTGAGCATCCCTGATGCTGTCCTTATGACGGCGTTTAGTTGCATTTCCACGATCTTTTGTGGCGGCTGCAGGACTAGAGGCAGTGCAGTATTCTGCAGCAGGATAGACTCTGGCCACTGTTGCGGTGCAAAGTGTTCTGGCTGTGCTCACCCATGACGTTCCAATGAGTTTCCGGGCCATGTTCACCCTGGTTTTTACTTTTTGGCTGGTGTTGCTGGGATGAGATCGAAAGAGGAGAGTCCTGTCCAGGGGGACGGCCAGGTATTTTGGGTGGGGTTCATGGGTAAGTTGCCTTCCGCAGAATGAAACGTTGAGTTTTTTTCCTGGCAACGTTATGGTTCAGATGGAATGCTGACACTTCTCTGGATTGAAGCAGAGGTGCCAGGTCCGGATGTGGCATTGTAGAGTAGGTCCAGCTTTCCTGTTATCAGCATAGGTGAACTTCCGGGATTTGATGCAGGGCATGTCTGCTGTATAGATGTTGAAAAAGGCCGAAGTAAGCATCGACCCCTGTGGCAGACCAGTGTTCGGCTAGTCTTGTCACCAAGATGGATGTGGAACTTGCGGTTGCTTGTTAGGTTATTTATATAGCACCTTTAACATAGTAAAATGTCCCAAGGCGCTTCACATGAGTATTGTGAGAGAAAGAAGTTGACACTGAGCCATGTAAGGAGAAATTAGGGCAGGTGACAGATTTTAAGAGAGGTAGGGAATCGCAGAGCTTAGGGCCTAGGCAACAGAAGGCATGGCTGCCAATGATATAATCAGGGATGCTCAAGAGGGCAGAATTAGAGGAGCGCAGATATCTCAGGCTGGGGGAGGGGGGGGGGGAAATGGTTGTGGGGCTGGATAAGATTACAGAGATCGGGAGGGGTGAGGCCATGGAGGGAATTGAAAACGAGGATGAGAATTTTGAAACTGAGGCATTGCTTAAACTGAGCCAATGGTGGTCAGCGAGCACAGAGGTGATGTGTGAACGGGACTTGGTGCGAGTTAGAAAATGGGCCGCTGAGTTTTGGATCACCAAGTTTGCATAAGGTAGAATGTGGGAGGTGAGGAGTATATTGGAATAGTTAATTATAGAGGGAACAAAGGTATAGATGAGAGTTTCAGCAGTGGATGAGCTGAAGCAAAGGCAGAGACGGGCGATGTTGTGGAAATAGGTGGTCTTAGTTATGCTGCAGATATGTGATTGGAAGCTAATTTCAGGGTCAAATATGACACCAAGGTGGCAAACTGTGGTTCAGCCTCAGACAGAAGTTGGGGAGAGGGATGGAGTCAGTGGCTAGGGAACGGAGTTTGAGGTGGAGACTGAAAACAATGGCTTCGGTCTAACTAATATTTAATTGGAGAAAATTTCTGCTCATCCAGAACAGGATGTCGGACAAGCAGTCTGACAATTTGGAGAAGTGTGGAAACTGACATTGTGTTTTCGGATGATGTCGCTAAGGGGCAACAAGTAAATGAGAAATAGGGGGCCATGGTTAAATCCCACCCAGCTGGACGACGGTGAAGAGGTGTTGGGGAAGGATGGAATGGTCAATCGTGTCAAAGACTGCAGATAAATCAAGGAGGACAATGAGGGATAGTTTGCCTTTGTCACAGTCACAAAGGATGTCATTTGTGACTGAGAGCCGTTTCGGTACTGTGGCAGGGGCGGAAATCTGATTGGAGGGATTCAAATATGGGAAAGATGGGCATGGATTTGGAGGTGAAAACACATTCAAGGACTTTGGAGAGGAAAGAGAGGTTGGAGATGGGGCGGTAGTTTGTAAGGACGGAAGGGTCAATTATTGTCTTTTTGAGGAGATGGCGGAGTTGTTATGATCGGCAATGGACTGCCTGAAAGGGTGGTGGAAACAGTCTCAATAGTAACTTTCAAAAAGAAATTGGATGTATACTTGCAGCACGGAAGGAGGCTAGTCGACCTGTCATGCCTGTGCCGGCTCTTTGGAAAAGCTGTCTAATTTAGTCCCACAGCCCAGATTCTACCCCATAACGCTGCAAATTAATTCTCTTCAGATGCACATCCAATTGCCTTTTGAAAGTTCCTGTGGAATCTGGTTACACAATCCTTTCAGGAAGTGCATTCCAGATCATAACAGCCCTCTGTGAAATAATTTCTCCTCATTTCCCCTCTAGTTCTTTTGTCAATTTATTTTAAATCTATGACCTGCGGTTACCGACCCACTTGCCGAAGGAAACTGTTTCTCCCGACTTGCTCTATCAAAACCCCTAAAATTTTGAATACCTCTATTGGGTCGCCCCTTAACTTTCCTTGCTCTAAGGAACAATCCCAGCTTCTCCAATCTCTCCACATAACTGAAGTCTGGGATCACCCTGGTAAACCTCCTCGGTATGCTCTCCCAAAACCTTGACATCCTTTCGAAAGTGTGGTGTTCAGAATTGTGCACAATACTCCAGCTGAGGCCTAACCAGTGATTTACAAAAGGTTTAGCATGATTTGCTTGTTTTTGTATTCAATTCCCCTATTTACAAAGCCAAGTATCCCATATGCTTTTTAACTGCTTTATCAACTTGCCCTGCCAACTTCAAAGATTTGTAAATATGCACCTCGGGCCCCTCTGCGCTTGCACCCTTCTCAAAATAGTACCATTTAGAATTTAATAGGAAACATTTGCAGGGCTATGGGGAATGAGTGGGGTGTGTGACTAATTGGATAGCTCTTTCAAAGAGCCAGAGTAGGTTCATTAGAATTACCCCTTTGAAACTGATTGCAACTTCAGGATGTAGAGCATGCTCATCTAAATGCAGATATCCTGAAGTTGCAGTCATTGACTGCTCCGACACTGGATGTGCTGTGCCCGCCCCCATAGCTGGCTATCGATATAATCAATGAAACTGACAAATCTGGGTTTTTCCGTGGTAATATCACTGTTAAATACCCCATTGAATGTTGAGCTTTATTGGATTAGATGTAACTGGGGATTTAACAGCATATTGATTGCTAAACAGACATTATAGCCCTGAAAAACTAATTTTAATTTTGTGGCGTGTCAAATTACTCCATTATGTGTAAAATTGCCATTTTTAAGGATCTTTTTTAAACTTTTAAAAACTTTTTTTAAAGTTCGTTCATAATTCAGGTTCTACCTTATCCCCATGTCTTTGTTTCGCGCTCTAACTTTAAAAAAAAAAGTCCAGCTAAAAGCGGCTTCTCGTTTCCTGGTTCTCTGAGAATTCTGCAATTCTTAGACAGCTCGTTGACATCACCGCAGATCGCACTAGGGAATTCCCATTACAGAGCGCTGCAATCAATTATGCGTCAAAAAACTTCTCCTCTTCGAGATTGCGAGATCTCTGTGGGCAGCTTTCTTCCGGGGCAGCGGCAAATGCCTTTGCTTCACCACTGACTGCAAATTCTGGGCCATTTAAATGAAGATCGAAGAAAGCAACATAATAAATGATTGCTATTTTCCTCTGCAAAATGTTGTTGTTTATATATGGTTTAAAAGCAACAACATGTGAAATGTAAAATAAATCTCCCCCCCCCCCCACCCCAACCCATATAGCTGCTGTCTTTTGAAAAAAATATATAAACATGCTAACATTGTGACATTTTGCTCAGTCAGTATGTACATCATCCATAACAAAATCTAATGCTGCTTACTTATTTGTTTAACTAACAAAGATGTACAGTACTTATCCCAGTATTAAGATTTGCAGTTGACAATACATTTCAAATTCAGTGATGTTTAATTATTTATTTTCAATTTAACTTTTTAATATTATTTTGACATTATTTTAACAGCATAAAAGTCCTCTATTTAACTTGTCATCGTGTGCTCTATAAAGTCTATTTAGGGAAGTATTTCTTATTACACTTGACCTTTTCGGTACACTCCCCAATTGCTGAAAACAATCCATTGATGAAGTAAGCTCTAAGTATGGTGTTTATATATGGCTCAGAAAATGCTGTGCGGCGCATCTCACAGCAAGTACTGTGAATTGGATTTTTTTTCCGTCGCCCTTCAGATTGCATTATTTTTGTGCCATAAATTACTAGAAATGTGAATTGATAATGGTGTGGCGATGTCAACTGACCATCTGGCACCTCACGAATGTCCGGTCCAATGGTTTATCTTCTTTACCAATGAAATTTAAGGTTGCAGAAAAGGAAATAGGATGAATTGGAGTTAAAGATTGGATTAAGAGAGAGAGGATTTATTTTTAAGTTAAGAAACCTCTAGGAACAATTTACTAACTGGGAGTGAAGTTCCACAGTTTCAATTGTTCCCTTTCTGGTCCTCCAAGGTTGAGTGGTATGCCATCAAATTTTAATTTGATTTAAGTTATGGCAAAAAGTCAATTGGTTTATTTGTCAGTTTTAGTGCCCCCCGTTAATAAGGGGGCATTTGATTTATGGTTTTACAAAATAGTTGAGTGGTATGTCAGGACCATAAATCACATCATTAACAGGGTCCTTATGACATGAAATACCAGCACTAAATGGCTGTGATGAGATTCAATTATATTTACGGCACAAACCAGCAATTTATTGACACTCTGTGAAATTAACAGCAAGCTCCCACTTTAGTAAGACTAATGGCGGAGCGGCACAAGTACTCCAGCAATTTGTTGCGATTCGCAACTCATGGTATATCTCTTCCTCGTTACAAATTACTGGGGGGTTTACACACTAATAATGGCTGGTGCAGTGAACTCTCCATTATTTTTCCAACACTATCTGAGCTAATGGTCCAGGTGGGACCTCATTACCTTTTACACAGATGTCAAATTGTGTTGTTTGCAGTGTCTAAACCCACTAAATTATCATTATAAACCATTTATTTATTGTGTATCTGGTTTTCAGAGCAACAATGGCTTTGCTTCAATTTATGAGGCTAACCTGAAACTTGAAATGCAAGTCCAAAAATAATTTTCTCAATCTAGCTGTTAAGCAGAATGGGGGCACTGGCTCTTCAAAAATATATATATATATATATATATATATATTAGAAGTATTGGCGTAAGATTTTGTCCGAAAACTGTACTAAAATGCTTTTTCTTCGGATGCACCATTTGTTCTGATTTGTTGCTTCGCTTGCTGCAGTGTATTCTTATTAATCAAAGTAATTTTGTATTTAGTTCACAACGGTGCAATTGCCATAAAAGGTGCTGAAATTTAAGGCATGTATTGCCAATCTCCCCGTTGGGGGAAAGTCTAGGCTGCAGTCCCTATCTTGATGCCACTCGCATGCCATGCAATGACTTTGTAGTACATTAGGTCAGATATTGCTGAAGCAGGGAATTTAATGGTGTTTGCCATTAGTTAGATTTGCCCTTTTAGGTTCAAATTTTTAAATTTTTTACGTGGCAAGTTGCTGACAGTGCGATAATAGCACAACAAGGGAAACTGGGCATCTGCAACCCGTGTGAACAGGGCAAGCAATGTGTATCTCCTTAACCAATCAGATTGAAGGATTGAGGAATAAATAGCGCAAGGACTGAGAAGGAAGTGTAAAGCAGAGTTGGTGACTTCAATGTCAAATCAGGTACAGAAAGAAATAAAGGGAGGAAAAGAACGACTAGATTAAGAAAGAGAATAAAGAGGCAAAAGGAAAGTTTTCCAGTCTCCAACAATTAATACCTAAAGGAATAAGACTCCACACTTTAATTGGCAGTAATTAACACATTACATTGTTAAAAGCATACTTGCATTTGAAATGAGAAGTCTTGAATTTCTGTGGCGAGTTTAGTTCGTAATTACCGCACAAATACAGCAACTTTGCGGTTCAATGCATTTCCATGACAAGGCACACAGCGAGATGCTGCTTTCATGAAGCTTAATGGCAGAGCAGTATAACATGGACAGCAACTTCTGGATATTTGAGTTTAACCATGCATCCGCCCCTTACCTAAAGTTGCACCATCTGCGCATAACTAACGGCACGCAACATTAGCCCCAGTTATTTTGACTGCAAAATCTGTCCCAATTACTTAATTCAATGCATATTGCATCCTTGAATATAGTAACCAAATAATTGCTCAGATTTTTGCGGTGGATAATGATAGCGAACTGTCCACGTTCACCATCATTACCCCTCTGAAACTGACCATAACTTCAAGATTTAGCACATGCACATCTAAACTCAGAAATCCTGAAGTTGCAGTCAGTCATTCACTGTTGTGACACAGGCTGTGCTGTGGACCTGCCCCCAAATCTCCCCGCCCCCCCTATAGCCAGCAACCAGTGCAATCAATGGAACTGATAACTTGAGCTTTTCTGTGCTAATGTCACTGCTAAATGCCATGGTGAGGTGGCATCTCTACATTTATTCAGGATTTGCTAATTGACAAAAGTAAGCATGAAGGAATGAGTGTAGCCAAGGTGCACTCTGGAGTGGAGGCACCCTGTTCATGAGTTACCAAGAGGCACAGATGAGGCAAATAGCAGATCTCCAATTTGCTGTCACATTCATAGAACTCTCCTCCGATTGGCAAGAGTAGAGTTACGTATTAGTACCCGATTGGCGATTCGTTCCTTGTTATATTTTTCCATTCTAGTACAGGTAACAAATGTCTCTCTTTTTTTTTTAAATTTCCGGGGTTGTACTCTATATTGTAATTCCAGTGTGATGCCGCTAAAAGGCTAAATACAGATACATTAGGATTTTAATAACGCTTACCTGAAGTTCCATCTCATCAGTATTGCAATCGGAATTGTATTTGGCTGAAGCCCAGTGCTCAATTGCAGAGGCTGCATTGTGATGCTGTGTTGATTTTACCATTAAACTGCTATTTTAGCTTGTAGAGTTTGAATTAAATTGTACAAATTTGTGAGATATTTCTGTGTTTGTGTGAAAGTACACTTGTCAATTCTGACTCGGGTGGCAACACTGTCGCCTGAGTCAGAAGCTTGTGGTTTCAAGCCCCACTCCAGAGACTTGAGCACAAAATCTAGGCTGACACTTTGGTGCAGTACTGAGAGTGCTACACTGTTGGAGGTATTTTTCAGATGAGAGGTTAAACTGAGGCTCTGTCTGCTCTCTGAGGTGGATGTAAAAGACCTCATTGCAACTTTTTGAAGAAGAGTAGGGGAGTTCACCCTGGTTTCCTAGCCAGTATTTATTCCTCAACCAACATCAGTTTAAAAACAGATTATCTGTTTATTATTTCACTGTTGTTAGTGTGACCTGTGCTGCTGTGTGCAAATTGGTTGCCGCGTTTCCTTACATTAAACAGTGACCATACTTCAAAAGTACTTTATTGGCTGTAAAGCACTTTGGGGCGTCCGGATGTCCTGAAAGTCAATATGTAAATGCTAGGTTTTTTTTAACATGCTGTGGTAAGATGTATATTAAACATGATATGGTATGGTTGGCCAAAAAAAGCAAGTGACACAAATATAAGTAGAAGGCTTTTTAAAAATATATTTAAATTGTTTTCCTTCTCTTCTGTTTGGAAAGCACTGTTATTTAGGTACTCCGAGTTAATGAGCAGAGCCTGAATGTTCTTTCATTTATCGTATTCATAAAACCTAATATTACTATAGTTGAGTCTGACCTTTTATTGATATATTTTTGTACATAAGCACATTTATCCTTTGTTAAATAATGAACAGAATCATGCTATGCATTATGCTGAGTGATAGAACATGGCTTCAATGTCAGAAGGAATGTGAGTTTTGGGAAAGGAGTGAAGATCCAAGCTCTCCATGCCCCTTGGTGGTGGTTCCGAAGCTGCATGACCAGAGGGGATATGTGTGTAGATGAAAATGTTCAAAGCTTTTTAATGTTCAACAAAGTGAAACATATCAGTGCATTAAGTCGTAACATCAGATGCAAGAGTACTTGCCTCCATTCTATTGTAATGTGGCTAAGCCCCAGCTTCAGAAAATAACCACTCGCAGCACCAATTGTACTAAACATTCTTGTGGAAGATTGTGGACCGTTTGTTACAATGGGCCTAGGATGTAGATTGAAGCTGCTGAAACTCATTTTGTGTAGGACCATTCTGAGAGAGATTGAGATACAAGAAAACTCTCCACAACTGAAGTCAATCTGCACTAAATTCAAACTCGGGGCTCAGAGTTAAAGACATGCTGCGCTAATGCAGTAATTAAGTTGATTCAGAACAAATATGTCCTTATAAAAATATAAACTGTTCACTTGGAAATCCATGCACAGCAAAATCAATGATTGGGCTTGTTAAGCTTGTCTTGCGGATTTCCCGGCCAATTAAGAGGAAGCCGGTCTGATGACGTCAATTGATGACGCCTCATCAGCTGGCTTCCTTGAAGGGACCATGTTCACAATGGTTTTGACAGTTCTTCTGTCAGTGTCCTGCAGCATTGACGAGCTGCACATGGCTGCACCCAGGCTCTCCCATGACTCCCTCCAGATGCTTATGGAGGGAGTCACAGCACACGGAGGTTCACTTCACTTCCCATGGGTGGAAGGAACCTCCCCAGGATGAAGTTAAAGTGGCCATGGTGAGGCAGAGCAGGTTGAGAAAGCAGTTGAAAAAGCATCAGGATCCTGGACTTCATCAATAGAGGCATAGAGTACAAAAGCAAGGAATAGATAGCAGGTGAGGTTGAGATGATAGAAGAGTCTTGTCAGTGGTGAGAGAGATTGCTCCAAGGAGGTGACCGTGAAAAGAGAGTTCACTGCAAACACTTTCAAAGTGCACACAGCTCACAAATCTTTTCCAAATCCTGAAGGCTTCAGCTTCTGACCTTGGAAAGTGAACAGTTGTGAAATGGTAGCTTCTGTACCACTTCTGCAGCTGTCAACTAGTCAAAGCAATAGAGAGACATTGAGAACCCAACACACTTACCTGGCGTGAAACCCGAGGTTCAGCAAAGCCGTCAAAAGTTTGGTAAAGTAAGTGGCTGCTTTTAAGCCTCTTAACTAGCATTTAAGTACTTTTTAATGATGTAACTTACCTGTCCTGCCGCTTGCTGTCCGGTCTGCTATCTGAACACCGATCTGACAGCTGAGAAAACTCACATGGAGGCAGTTTCAGAGCAGGATCCTGACCTGTCAATCAAAGCCATTTTGACAGCGGGCCCATCTCCAAACCTGCACTCACAGGGCTAGGATGATTCCTGCCTATGTATGCACAAATCGATGAAGGTGACAGAGAAGGTTGAGAAAACAGTTGAAAAAGTATTGGGATCCTGGGCTTCATCAATAGAGGCATAGAGTACAAAAGCAAAGAAGTTATGATGAACCTTTATAAAACACTGGTTCGTCCATAACTGGAGTATTGTGTCCAATTCTGGGCACTGCACTTTAGGAAGGATGTGAAGGCCTTGGCAGAAAAGATTTACAAGAATGGTTTCAGGGATGAAGGACTTCAGTTACGTGGCTAGATGGGGGAAGCAGGAATTGTTCTCCTTGGAGCAGAGACGGTTGAGAGAAGATCTGATAGAGGTGTTCAAAATCATGATGGGTCTAGACAGAGAAACTGTTCCCATTGGTGGCAGGATCGAGAACCTGCAGACACAGGTTTAAGGTGATTGGCAGAAGTACCAAAGGTGACATGAGGAAAACTTTTTTTATGCAGCGAGTGGTTAGGATCTGGAATGCACTGCCTGAAAGGGTGGTGGAGGCAAATTCAATCGTGGCTTTCAAAAGGGAATTGGCTAAGTACCTGAAGGAAAAAAATTTGCAGAGCTACGGGGAAAGGGCGGGGGAGTGGGACTAGCTGAAGTGCTCTTGCAAAGAGCCGGTATGGAGTCGGCGGGCTGATTGGCCTCCTTCTGTGCTGTATTCATTCTATGATTTTATGAAGAATGCCCAATTTTAGAAAATGCAACCTGGAAATGGGTCTGTCAGAGGAAGCATTAAGTAAACTGCATTCTAGGAAGCTCAAAGGCTAATGGATCACTTAGGCTTGTGGTTTTTGCGATTCCAAGAAAGATTGAACTATTGAAAGTCTGGAACTAGTATTGGCACATGTTCTAGACTGTTGGCAAAGCGACTGTTGTTAGGTGTAGCGTTTATGCATTTTACTACTGTCAGTATATATAAGCTTATGATATTTTTTGTGTCCTGTCTGTAACAAAATATATTCAGTTAATTTGGAATCTGACCCTGGTGTGCAGATAATGCATTTTCTAGAGTATGTTGCAGTGTGTACAGTGAATCTATGATTCTGCGAGTCCTAAACAGTATAAAGTCTCTGCAAGGGCCGAAATCCACAATGATTGAGTTTTTGGTTTGTATAAAAACCTGAGATTTTGGGAAGCGCTGAGACTGTTGCAACAGGGAAAAGCTCATTTAAAGTACCTGAAATTGCACCACACTGGTGGCAGCGAGTTGAGTTTCTTATTTCTGTCACTTGTAGATGCAATTTAATCATTGCTTGAAATGCCACATTTCCAAGCTAAATGAACGCAAATGTTATATAGTTGATCTCCGGAGTTGAGATCCAGTGCAGACTTCAGGTGAAGGTAATTGGAACAGAGAATGCTGATGTAATTTGTTCCCATTTTCAAATCATACATTCTGTCTTCATTTTTTACATTTTCATTACTAGTGAATCTCCCATGTTACACACACTAAGTCGGAGAATATCTTGTCGGTCTCTGCTGTTTTGCTTTCTGTCTCTACTCTTGTCTTTCCTTTTTGTTCCTTTCTCTGCCTTTTTCTTAGTCTTTCCTTTTAGGTGGGTGATGTGGAGAGACAGGAGAAGCTGGGGTTGTTTTCCTTAGAGCAAAGATGTTTAAGAGGAGATTTGATCAAGGTGTTCAAAAATCCTGAATAGTTTTGATGAGAGTAAATTAGAAGAAACTGTTTTCGTTGTCAGAAGGGTCGGTAGCCAGAGGACACAGATTTAAGGTAATTGGCAAAAGAACCAGATGCAATAATGAGGAAACTATTTTTTACACAGCAAGTTGTAGTGATCTGGAATACACTGCCTGAAAGGGTGGGGGAAGCAGATTTAATAATTTTCAAAAGGGAATTGAATAAATACTTGAAGGGAAACATTTTGTAGGGCTTTGGGAAAGAGCAAGGGAATGAGACTAATGGATAGATCTTTCAAAGAGCCTACACATGCACGATGTTCCTAATAGCCTCCTATGATGATGTGGGGAGAGACAGCAATACCTACAGTATACATTTAGGGTGGGGCTTGCAGAGAAAAGTTAGACCTCTGCCTCTCATCCTATCCCTCCCTCAAACACTAGTACTTTGTCCTGACTCTCTGCTCCCATTGCAATCCCTTTCCTACTACCTCTTCCTGCCACTCATAACTTTTAACACTATCCTTAATTCTTCCCATCTGAACTACTCACTCAATCCCTGTATCCTTCCCTGTCCTTACTCTTGTCATTTACTTCACCTGAAACTTTGCATCTATACTCCTACTCCTCCTTATTCCCCTTCCACTCCGACTGTCCCTTCTTGTGTTTCACTCAGACTTTGTTTTCAAAATTCAACTTAAAGAACTAATCAAGTTAGAATGCAAAATATAACTGTCTTCCATTCTCTCCATTGGCCTTTTCCAAGTGCCAACAAAACACAGGTGAGACAACAAATTGGGTTCAGTTCAGCTAGTTTTAAAAAAAAAATTAAACCAATACTTAATGAATATTTCTCTCTTGCATACACAAAAATAATATTCAAGTTTTACCTGATTTTTGAAATCGACATACATTTTCAAAATTATTTGAAGAAATCTACTGAGAAGATTGCTGAAGCTAAAGAAAAATATTCTCAGTACAGCTGACTGGTATTGATGCATCTTGGGAAATTAAGTACACTGCACATGCTCAGATTGCGCAATTGAAATTTAGCTCAAGAGTCACAACTCTGGGCAAAAATATCAAATCCAAGGTTTAGGAGAGACTCAGTCCTCTTTTTAATGAAGGGATTAAAAAACATGCCAGACAATTCAGTGGATAAGCTTAATCGTATTGTTGTGAAATAATTATTTTAGGTTTGTTTTATTTGAACTCTCTTACTCAACATCAAAAATTTCAGTTACTAAGGGAAAAAAGTGGATAAAAAATTTTGGACGGCAATTTGGGGGACTCTGACTAGATTACACAATCCGGTTGGTTGAGTTTATATAGGCAAAACATATTGTAAATGTGAACATAAGAATTTATAATGGGGGGGGAGGGGGGTTGGAAAAGAGAGAGGGGAGTTGACTTAAACCATGTGCCTGCATGGTCAAGTTGTGTAGACAGGAAATGTGTGCAAACCTAACATTTTTATTATTGATGGATAAATGCTTGTGTCTACATAGGCAGTTTCCATTATAAATGTAAACGATGTGCTGTAATTGTTACACTCATGCTAGTGGTGATGCTGTTTATAGGCAATTTAGGTCTCAAAATATGAAGTCTGGGGGCCGATCATCACTGAGCAGCCTGAGCACAGCTTGGGCAGTGCAGCCCGAGCTGCCCCTTAATCTAAATAAACAATGCGGGATTTGCCATGTGAATATTTTTGCCAAAAGCTGTGCCTTGAAACTTAAGTTGCTGTTCTGTGACAGTCTTCAGGTAAATAAGCTTTCAAATATATTAGCCACATACTTGAAAATATTTTTAAGGTGCTGCTGGCAGTGTTCCCCTAAATAAGACCTGGAGTCGAGACTGGAAAAGTGTCTGATTAATGAAAGGTAAATAAGTAAGAATTATTAATCAAAGGACATTGGACAAATCTTTTCCCCATTCTTACACTTTCACATTCGAGAATTGAATTGAAGATTTATTATTCAAGTATGAGGTTTTAAGATGTGAAAGTTCACCTTTAGGATTGTCTCCCATTAGCCAGTCCAAAATGCATTAAGTTACACACATTCAATATTTTGTCTCTGAATTCTCCTAAATTAGGGGTGGAGAAAAGCATAGTTGTAGAACTTAAATTCTATTAAGGCAAGTTTACTTGTTTCACCAAAAATTCAGCAACAAATCAAAAGAATTAACACTCTCTCATGGTTCCTTTCTGAAGTGTTATTCAACTATACAGGTGTGTCAGAACTATGAATACCAGGTGTCAATTAGTATGACACAGGCCTGGTACTACACTTGCTCATAACCAGGACATTTAAATTGTTACCCTAATTGCCTCCAAGATTCTTTCACCACATTAATCTTCCTATTGTAAGCCATAGCACATTTTTGCTAATGCTCAGTTGCTTAGACACAACTTTGAGGGGTCTTATTCAGATCCTGTTGAGTAAGTAGCATCTCCACTTGTCTTGTCATGTAATAACAAGATGTATAGCTTCTTTGTGTTTCAGATTTGCAGAACTTGAGGATTGATCCTCTGTAATAGAGAATGTCTGAAGTGTGATTTACAATGGCCTGCTATCCTAGAAGAGAATTGGGCAACTTGGGCCTGGACTGAAGCCAGGCAGGCCACAACTGAAGTGAGGATAAGAAAAATGTATTTTAGCATGGCTGGGTAGTGGGAGTGTAGTTACTACAGTGCACACAATTCTCCTAGCAGAGATTCACTGGTAAGAGTGAACACACAAGGCAAGGTGAAAAAAGCCAGGAGACTGCTGGCCAGATAGTATAGTTGGGTAGCAAAGCAGAGGTGAGCCTTTGGTCAGGTAGTGGTATAAAGGTGGTCACCAGGTAGCAGAATTGAGGCAGGCATGTGGTTAGACTTGGAAAAGTCTTGCAAAAGATACTGTGCAAGAATTGGTTGATCATGTATCTTCAGTATTTTGAAGTTGGAATGATACTGGGGTTTAACAGGTTGAGGACAGGTTGCATAAACTTGGCTTGTATTCCCTTGAGTATAGAAGGTTTAGGGGTGATCTCATTTGAGGTATTTAAAATGAGTGCAGGATTTAATAAAGTACTGAGAAGCTATTTCCTCTGGTGGGGGAATTCCAGAACAAGGAGGCACAATCTTAAAATTAGAGCTATGCCATTTAGGAGTGAAATCTGGAAGTACTATTTCATGCAAAGAATAGTGGAAATCTGGAAATCTCCCCCCCCCCCCCCCCCCCCCACCCCCACCCTCCCCAAAAAGGCTATGGATGTTGGATCAGTTGAACTTTTCAAGGCTGAGGTCAACAGATATTCTTTTAAATAAGGATATTCAGGGATATGGATCAAAAGTGGATAAAATGTGAGAGGTATTATACTTTAGTAAGAAAAATAAAGACGTCACATATTACTTCGAAAATAAGAATCTAAATGTGGTAGAGGAGCAGAGAGATCTGAGAATACAAATACACAAATCACTAAAAGTAACGACACAGGTTACTAAGGCCATAAAGAAAGCAAACCAATTGCTAGGGCTTATTTCTAGAGGGATAGAATTTAAAAGTAGGAAAGTTATGCTAAACTTGTATCAAACCTTGGGTATACCACACTTGGAGTGCTGCGTACAATTCTGGTTGCTGTGTGTTAAAAACATCATCGAGGGACTGGAGAAATTGTAAAAAAAAGATTTACGAAGATGATACCAGAATGGCAAGTTTATACCTAATTTGGAAAAGATGGACAGGCTGGTCTCTTTTCTCTTCTCTTAAAAGAGAAGGCTTAGGGGTGACCTAATAGAGGTCTTTAAACTTATGAAAGGTTTTGATAAGGTGTAGATGGAGTATTTCCACTTGTGGGGAAGAGCAAAACTAGAGGCCATCAATATAAGAGTCATCAAGAATCAAATAAGGAATTCAGAAGAAACTTCTTTCCCCAGAGAGTGGGGAGAATGTGGATCTAGCTACCAAGGACGGAGTAGTTGGGAGGAATAGTACAGCTGCATTTAACCGGAAGCTAAATAAGCATACGAGGGAGAAGGAATAAAGGATTAAGCTGATAGTTAGATGAGAGAAGGCTGGAGTGGAGCATAGACTAGCTGGGCCGAATGGTTTGTTTCTGTACTATATATTCTGTGTAAAATGGAGTTGAGGTACAGATCAACCATGATTTAATTGAATGGTGGAACAGGCTTGAGGGAAAGAATATCCAACTCCAGTTCCTATGGTGGTGATGGAATGGGGACAATAATAACTGGAGGTGCCGGCACCTCCGTCTATTCCATCTATCGAAACCTTTCATAAGTTTAAAGACCTCTATTAGGTCACCCCTCAGCCACCTTGTTTAAGAGAAAAGAGACCAGCCTGTTCATCTTTTCCAAATTAGGTATAAACTTGCCATTCTGGTATCATCTTCGTAAATCTTTTTTACAACTTCTCCAGTCCCTCGATGATGTTTAGGCCCAAGGCCCAATCTGGGCCAATCTCCGGGCTTTCAGTTGGGGTGCAAGTAGAACCCTACTTTGAGATTGACTTATGTACGATCAGCATACAAGTGCTAGAGGTCATTACGCAGCGCACAAGTGTAATGTGCTTACGGCAGTCAGGAAAACTGTCTCCATTGGAGGAAATCCTGCTTCTGAAGTAAGTGAATTGTCAGGGATTCCAGTGGATGACAAAACTGTAGGTTGTCGCTGCAAATTTGAAATGTGCTGCCTCTCCCCATCTGCTCTCCAGCCATCTCTTTTCTGGTTCTGGTAACAAGATCAACTGTGCTGCTCTACATCCTCCCATGCACCTACTTGTGACTCCAGCTGCTCAACCGGAGATCCAGCCAAAAATCTCCCGAATGCCAGCCCAGTGGTAAAGGCATTATATGTGGATATCCAGCAATCCTGTTGGTGGTCTCTGCAGCACTGATCCCAGCAGCTGAACTGCTGACTTTAAAATTAATCATCCATAGACATCATCATCATCATCATCATCATCATCATCATAGGCAGTCCCTCGAAACGAGGATGACTTGCTTCCACGCCAAAAAAAAGGATGTGTTCACAGATGTTTCATAGACATTTCTGTACTGGTGAGTGGAATGGATGTGGAATGTAACACCAGCTAGTTAATGTACAGTTCCATTAGCCTGCTTTGATGAGATCAAAATTAATATCTCTACCAATAAGTTTCCCTCTGCACTTTTAGTGCCCTACAGCAGATTAGCTTTGAAAATAATGATTATAATTTTTCAATTTCTTTTCTAAGTCCCTAGGACATGATTTTTAAAAATGTTCCTGCTTTGACTTGCGATTTCTGATTGTAATCATACCAGTCCTCACCCTGGGCTCAATTTTGCCCAAGCCCGTTTTCTGGCATATTGCCAGAGTTACGCCCATTTTTCTAGGCCAGAAATATGGCAGAAATATTTTGCCAAAGTTTCCCTGATGTATAATTCAAATTTGGCGCCGTGCAGCATGTCTAGTCGCCTCGGAGGGGGGGTGGAGCCTGCTATCTGCGGCAAAAGAACGATGCCGCACCTTCTGCTCATGCACGAATAAAAAAAAAAAATGAAGTTTTTGACATTATTTCAATGGACGCACATGCGCAGTACAGTTCTGGGTTGGCAATCAGCCATTTTTAAAGAGCCAGTTGTGTGCGTGAGAAGGAGTGCTGTATGAGAGCATTGGGAAAATCAGCAATACAAGATGCGACAGGAAGAAGTGGAGGCACTAGTTACTGTGATTGAGACCAGATGGCAGGAGCTGGACACCAGCAGAGGTCACATTAAAGTTCCACCCAAAGAAATGAAAAAACGCTGGAACCAAGTTGCAGAAGATTACTGTGCAATGGTGACCACCATGAGAGTTGGAGACCAGTGTAAAAAGAAGTGGCAGGACCTTGGTCAAGTAGTTAGTGTAAGTAATATTTTCATTTATTCAATGGAATTGCAATTGTAAATGTGACCAGCTGTATATGTCCCACCCAGCAGAAGGACACCCTCTCTTTTTAAAAAGTTGCATTTTCATCTTTGCAGAGGAAGGTGCCACATAATAAAGGGGAAAGAACTCGAACAGGAGGAGGCCCGGCAAATCTGCACCCACTTACACCATTGGAAAAGAGGGTCTCTGCTTTGATGGGTCCTGCCTGGAGAAAAGCAACCACCACTGTACAAGCTGGGCCTACGCTCGAGGGAGAGGGTAAGTCCTGCAAATTCTACAGTCTGGCTTTGCTAAATGTTAAGTATTACACGAGCTAGCCATGCTTTGGTTCCTGGGATATCTCCGTTAGCTACGCTTCGGTTGATGCAATGTGCTATCATTCATCGTGGTCCTTCAAATCAGCCTGCTGCCTGCACTGTGAGCCTACTCATGGCACCCACCCTGCCCCCTCCACTGCTGCTAACCATTAGTCTGTGTTCTGTTATATTTTACAGAACTTGAGGCCGACCCTGATGATTCAGAAGATGATTCAGGTGAGGATGAGCCTGAAGCGGAGAACATCTTCCAATCCCATCCTCCAGACCAAGAGCATGGGGGTAAGGCGGGGGGAGAGATGGATGAAGCACCTACTCTTTTACTGCCTTTGGTGGAGGTGCAGGTGCCACTCATTGAGGTGCCAGCCCCTTCCGTGACTAGTGGTTTGAGTGTTGGGACATTCCATGGTTTCCTAGCATCCGAGGCTACGGGTCCCAATAGTGGGGTGCAGGGAGGCACACCCAGGGCCCCACCTTCCAAGGCTGCGGGTTCCAGTGGTGTGATGCAGCGAGGCACATCCGTGGGGAGGAGGGGAAGGAGAGCTCGTCTGTGCTCACCTGAGGTGCAGAATCTAACACATGGTTCAGATGATTGCAATGACTGGGACTGGATACCATCAGTGGGTGGGTGATGAGGTAGCGGGACTGTTGGAAGAAGTAACAACAATCTCATGAGAAATGGGAACGATATCCGGGATCATGAATGAGGGACTATCTGTCAGCTGAAACCATGTCAGTGACCATGAGGGAGGGAATGTCACAGGTAGCTGATGCAGTGAACATCAGGGAGGGAAACACGATCACTGAACAATGAGGGAGGGAATGTCACAGGTAGTTGACAGTTTTGCTCAACCTGAGGGAGGGAAAGTTGCAGGTCGTTAAGACACTAAGGGCGCATGAGGGACGGCATGTTGGAGTTAGCTACTGGAATAAGGGAACGCACCCAGACCATGTGCCCATTGACAGAATTAACTGCCACTCCCACTCCAATCCCTAGACCAGTCTCTGAAGAACCCCAAGCCGGGCCCTCCACATTGCTGCCTGCCCCACCCCCCTCAACAGGTGCGCACTACCCAAGATGTTAGAAAGATAAGCTTGGTCCCAACCCCAGAAACCCTGTGCCACCACCTGCGAGCAGGAGTGGTGGAGTCATCAAGATCAAGCACGGTGGGTGGTCTTAGAATAAAGTGGAGGAGAGATGAGTGCAGCCTTTCTTTTACTGTTGTAACTGTTCTTAAAATAAAAGATTTTTGTAAGTGATGTAAATTTACAAGTTCAAAAGTTAGTAACTGATAAAGTTTGTAAGTGATTGTAACTGAAAACTTTAAAGCTTGATACAAGAATAATTTTTGTTAAATACAAAGAATTGTTAAACTTTTGAATAAAATATATTTTACATTAAATCTGAATCATTTCCATTATTCGAATATTAACACAACTTTTGAAGTAAACAAGAATCATTTCCATCATTTGTTCCAGTAACACAACACAACATTACGGAACAGGTCCAAACAGTAAACATGGTCGATGTGGAATAGTTGTCGCTGAGCCTTCAGGCAGCAAAGCGTTCATGGATGAATTGCTAGCACAAGGCTCAAGCAATCGTTAAAGGGGCACAATGGCCTGCCCTCCTCTGCCGTCGTGCTTCGGGTTCAGGTATTGCATGGCTTCCTCGTCCTTGTCCTCGTCATCTGCATCTTCCTCATCATTAGCATCAGCCATTCTCACCGTGGGTGAGTCTTCTCCTACGAGCTGCTGCTGCCTCGTGATGGCTAAGGCATGCAGCACACAAAAATCTCAGAATCTCAGGGAAGCATAGCAAGTAGCCTCCAGAATGGTCCAGGCATCAGAAACTTTGTTTCAAGATGCCAGTGGTCCTCTCTCTTATGCTGCGTGTCACAATGTGTGACATGTTGTATTCCCGGTCAGCTTCCATACGGGTTACACGTAGGGGCGTCATGAGCCAGGTGGTCAGGCCGTACCGTTTGTCTCCCAGTTGCCAGCTCTGCCCTTCTGGCTGCTGCTGAAACATGGCAGTTATAATGCTCCCGTGTAGGATGAAACTCTTGGGAGCACCCATAAGGCGATCTTGCATCAACTGACATGATGCGATGCATGTCATCACACACAAGCTGCACATTAATGGAGTGGAAGGCTTTTCTGTTCCTGTACATCTCGGAATCCTCCAAAGGTGCACACAAGGCGATGTGGGTACAATCAGTGCAGCCCTGTACCTTTGGGAAGCTAGCAATCCTGGAGAAGCCCACAGCCCTGTCAGGCATTGCCTGGGTGGTCATGGGGAACTTTATGTAGTCATTCCTCCGGGCATATACTGCAGCTGTCACCTGCCGAAAGCAGACATGTGTTGCATTTTGAGAGATGGCACACACATCCACAGTTGTTGCTTGAAATGACCCAGAGCCATAGAATAAAAGTGCAGCTGTGTAACCTTCACTTCAACTGACACAGTCTGCATCACTTGGGTGCAGGTACAAATGCCTGTCTTGATATACCCGACATGGGTAAGACCTCCTGCCCAGCACCCTACGGGTTCTGATGTTCCTCATGTGTTGATGTCAAATCAATTGTCTCCTATGTAACACCATCATGCAGAAAGCTTGCACAAGATATGGCATTGTCAGTCTTGCCCTCATAGTTAAAATTTACCTTTGCAAGAAACACAAAATGGCAGGCAGGCAGGACAGGTTCTTTGTTCTCTTTCCCCAAGGTCTGTATGGATGGACCACACCCAGGTCTTGTGACTTCTCCTCCCTCTCCTGCCCCCCACCCCCCCCCCCCAACTAATTGCAGTCTGGCGACTTCTCCCCTTCTTCCCCCCCCCCCCGCCCCTCCCAAAACTCATTGCAGTCTTGTGCCTGGTGCAGCATCCTTCCGATCGCCATCTTCCTCCCCAGGATCAGTGCAGAAGCCTTCTGATCCGCACCTCCCTCCCCTCCCCCGGGTCTTGTATTCCAGCCGAGCCCCTGTGTCCAAGCACACAGCCAATTCTGACAGCCGCTGCAACGACCCCCCTCCAGCCCTGCTTGAAGACGTTCAGTGGTGGCGTGTGAGTTTTAAAAAAAAAAATGAATTTCAGAAATTCAAGAAACTTCCATGTATTCCATTGAAAGGTTAAAAAAAGTTGAACTTTATTATGAATATTTCAAGTGTTAGAAAACTTAGATGAGAAACAATGGCATCTTTCAGCACTGATTTTTCAATGTGCACTGCATTCTGTTAACTCACCAGAAGGTTTTTCAGTGGTGGCCAGATACGTCACCCTAGGATAAAACATTTTGGGCAAACTGCAAAAAATGCTGAAAACTGGCGCAGACATGAGAGGACCTCCCAACGTAGAAAAATTGTAACTAAAGCAGTTACGCTGGCGCAGATTCCGGGGGGAAACTTTGAATTAAATAATTATGCCAGAAAAAACAGAGTGTCAAAAAATGGCGCAAATGACCTGGAAAAATTGAGCCCCCATCTTGATTCTCTTGTAAGGCTTGAGGAACTATTTTTTTTAATGTTCATTCTGTTACCTGGGCCTATGTCTAGTCCATTTATATCTTGTGGGCATATTTGGTTCCTATTTTGCAGTTTTTGAATTGCTTTAAACCAAAATAATTCCCCAGTTGATATCTTCCCTTCTAAATTGCTGCCGCAATTCATTTTTGAAACTGCTTCACAGAAGTCAAATCTTGTGAATTGTGAACTCTTAATTTCTCATTTTTGCTAGTATCTCAGTTAAAATAACAACTCTAATAATATGATCACTTCTACCTATCACGGTCCTTTGTTTACATTACATTGCGAAACAATAGCTTAAAGATACAAAAAAGTTTTGAAAATCCTTAACACAATAGTCTAAATTTGATAACGGTGCATTAGATAATAAAAAGTCACTGTTTATCAAAAACCTTTAAGCAGAAAATTTGCCTAGGAATGTTGCATTATGAGAATGGGCCCTAAAAATATCCCTGGCAGAATGAAGGTGATTGGGTAATTCCCCCATAATTCCCCCATAAACCACACCTGGAGACCGCACTGCTGTAAGTAACTGGGACTGATTTTATGCCCATAATTTGTGTTATATAACTATCCTCCACTCTCTGCATTTTGATGGAGAAAGCATCAATTTGTATTCTAAAACTAATTACCACTCACTGAATTTTGGTGGAGAAATAACCTTGCTTTTATTGGGAAACTTTGCTGTAGTTTTGGTCAGCTATAGTTCATAGAGACTCTCTTTAAATAGACGCTGTTGAATAAATAGACTTTGTTTGCTGCAAAATAGATTGTTTGCTCCAAGTCCTGTGCCGCCTGCAACCCATTGGCTGGCACAGTGCAACCCATTGGCTGACACAGTGGTGTCAAAAAACACACTTGAAAAATAAGTCAAAGCCTGTTTTGTCTCCAGTGTTTATAAAAATAAGCTGACAGTAACTATAGTTTCAAACTTAATCATTGTACTGCACAATGGGTGACCTTGTCCTAGTACACAAAAATCTCGATCTTCTCGATAGTGAAAGCAGTTTCTTCACTTTATTCAGTGGAGTTTATCATTTGTAAAATATGATATGGAGCAGTGCTGTATTTTGTTTGTTTCTCACTGAGAAACAGTCATTTCCCATGGTATTCCTTTTCAGAACAATAAGCAAAGTTCGGGCACTGAGTTTGGTGGAAATTATGAAAACCGTTGTTTAGGGCTTAGACAGTGTGAGAAGAGTAAGGGAGTGGATAGCTCTTTCAAAGAGCAGGCATGATGGGCCGCATGACCTTCTGTACTGTATCATTCTGTGATTCTATGATTTCCTTTAAGTCCTTAATCAACCCCACCTTTCCTTTGACTATCCTTTCACTTTTTTTTATATGTTTATAAAAGTCTTTAGGGTTCCCGTTTGTTACCTGCTAATCTTATCTCATACATTCTCTTCGCCCCTCTTATTTCCTTCTAACGCTTTTATTTTGACTGATTTGTTTTACAGATGGATGTATTTCTATATTGCTGTGCAGATATTCCTTTGGTCAAGTTTTCCAACACTTTTACACTGGCTGAATCCCCTAAAGTACAGAGCACTATTCAGATGGCACTTGTCACAACTACACCCAATGCTGTCCCCATAGATCCAGAATTGTGCACATTAATGCCCCATATCCTGGCCAAATAAATTGTACCACCACTGCCCACAACCTTCGATTGAAACTGGTGAATACAACATTTTTCCACCGCTATCATTCTGCTCATTCCAAAATGAAATCTCTCAACATATTACAATAACAATTAGGTTAATTAAAATTTAGCTTAACAGTGTGTGGTTCAGGTATGTTAAATGGTTTTTAATCACATACCCCATGTTTTCCCTTTGCAACAATGTGGAGTGTGTATTCCACTTCCTAATGTATTCTCCTTCTCGGTGTTTCCCCCAATAGTAAGTAAGGTGTCTGCTGGGTGTCAGTATTTGCCTTTAAGGTTAGAAATAGCTCAGTACTTGCTTGTATTGGACTAGTAGATAGCCTTTCAACGGCCCCGAGTGTGATTTGGTGGCTGTCTGGCCCTTTACGCTATTTGATGCACTGCAGTCATTTGACCAGGGCAGCTAGATGTTGACGATGTGAATTCCATCATCTCTGCCAGTTTCTCTGCTGCTGGATACTCCTTCAGCCTGCCCAGAGATCTGAGAGATCACCTTGCTGCATCAATGAGAGATCTGAATTTCTGAAACCCTATGGCCCCGAGTTTGGTGAAACCCAAATTCCATCCAAGTACTATCTAAAGAACCGCGAAGATCCTGACTGGACTTTGGGCGGAAGTTTCGTGAAAAAATGTGGGAAAAACCGCCTGGCAGCAAAAATGGGCCTTGCACGCCGATTCTGGACGGCGGCGGGCGGTAGGTTCCATTCTGGGTGGCAAGTGCAATCCTCGGCAAAGTACTGCTGAGGATAGAGTCGGGCCCAGGGAGGGAAGAACGGCAAAATTAACATTTTTTCAAAACAATAATAAGAAACTAAAAGAAATCCTTCAGAGAACCCATAGACCTAAATCCCTGCAACAGAAATAAAGAAAAGAAGTGCACTAACCTTTTTTTGTAGGCCTTCATACTTACCGTTCAGCTAAGACCTGCTTCCACGCAGCGGTCCTTTCTGCTGCTGGAGCGGTGGACCGCCCGGACCAATCTGGGGAGTCGGCGGACGGGAGGATTTTTGTGGGCATTGCACATCAGCGGACGCTCTCCGATCGTCGTATCTCCCCGCCGGCGTGAGGACCTGACCAAACTCAGTCGGAAGGGAGAGCGCCCAAAAAACATCGAGATTACCGAGGCAGCCGGCAGTGAGTCGACCAAACACTGGGCCCAGTGTTATCTATTTCCCCAGCAAGGCGACTGTTAGATTCCAGTGGAAGGAGGTCTTGAGCCTGAGTCAAAGCATGAATGATGGAAGTTAAACTTAAGTTTAGAATATTTGCCAAAGGGACTCTACAGTGAAAAGCTTCTCAACGGCAACCAAAATGCAGTTATGGGCTCAGCAGCTAACCAATAGGTTCCACCTCCTCCAGTTCCACCTACTTTTCCTCCTTGTTTGCTGCACTATGCTTATCAACTGCTCCCTCCTGCAAATTACTAGTTTACCCTAGAGTGGATGTATCTGACTGCTGCTGTTTGCATTGAATGGGTGGCGCAGAGTGCTGTGAGGTGTTAGAATTAGTCAACATGTTGGGCTCTACCCCCACCTGTTCCCGGGTATTTAACGTAGCAGAAGAACAATATATTAATAGCAATGTGACCCCTTGAAACAACAACAACTTGCCCAACAAAACATTGTAATGTCTTATGATGCTCTATTTTCTGTGAGTGAGGGAGTGATCAAAGAAATTAAGAAAAAATATGGTACCACCCATGACTTTGTGGAAGCCTGATTTCCCCTCCCGCACTCTCTACAGTCTCCTTTTTTAGTAAATCCCGAATGTGCTGTTTTCTTTAAATTGCTTAATTCAAAATACTGGATAATTTAAATTTTCTTTGAGAGAATACAAATTTAAATTAACGAGAATGGACTATGTCTCCGTGCGCAGTATCTTCAGACTATCGTCTTGTAAAGCTTCAAGGGTCATAACTTTGAACCCTCGCACCTGCCTGCATGTGCTGTATCTAATTATGCTTGGCCTTTTTATGAAGAGGGACGTGTTGTACAGGAATTTGGAACAAGAATGCCATCCAGTTGCCCAGATCCGCAGCCACTTGAGTCTGTGAAAGTACAGCATGCTGGTACCTTGAGGTGGCAGTGTGTTTGATGTCTGTTGCTTGCCATATGTAATGGGCCACAGGGCAAACACATTGCCTTACACAGCAATACACAGTGGGCTGTGAACCGATAAGTGTGTATGTTTATTTGGAAAGTTTATGAACAGTTACTGTGTATTGAGTTAGTAGGGGCTAGAGAGTCAGCTGTGGCTCAGTGGGTAGCACTCTTGGCCTCTGAGTCAGAATAGATTAAAGTATGGGACAATTGCTGAGGAGATATTTCATAACTCGCAACAACCCAATGAGAAGGAAAGCCTAAAAGAATGGATAACCACCCGTGTTTAACTAAGGAAATAAGGGATGGTATCAAATTTTAAAACCAGGGCATACAATGTGGCCAAGACTAGAGGGAGGCCAGAGGATTGGGAAACTTTTAAAAGCCAGCAAAGAACGACTAAAAAAAAAAAGAGAACGAGGGAAGATAGATTATGAAAGTAAACTAGTACAAAATATAAATACAGATAGTAAGAGTTTCTACAAGTACATAAAAAGGAAAAGGGTAGCTAAAGTAAATGTTGGTCCCTAAGAGGATGAGACTGGGGAATTAATAATGGAGATCAGGGAAATGGCAGAGACATTGAATAAATATTTTGTATCGGTCTTCAGGTAGAAGACACAAAAAATATCCCAATAGTGGATAATCAAGGGGCTATAGGGAGGGAGGAACTTAATACAATCACTATCACTAATGAAGTAGTACTTGGAAAAATAATGGGACTAAAGGTGAACAAGTCCCCTGGATCTGATGGCTTGCATCCTAGGGTCTTAAAAGAAGCACAGATAGTGAATGCATTGGTTGTAATCTACCACAATTCCCTGGATTCTGGGGTGGTCCCAGCGGATTGGGAAACCGCAAATGTAATGCCCCTGTTTTTTTTTTAAAAAAGGAAGCGGACAAAAAGCAGGAAACTATAGATTGGTTAGCCTAACGTCTGTCGTTAGGAAAATGCTGGAGTCCATTATTAGGGAAGCAATAGCAGGACATTTGGAAAAGCATAATTCAATCAAGCAGAGCCAGCATGGTTTTATGAAAGGGAAATCATGTTTGAGAAATTTGCTGGAGTTCTTTGAGGATGTAATGAGCAGGGTGGATAAGGGGAAACCAGTGGATGTGATGTATTTGGATTTCCAGAAAGCATTCGATAAGGTGCCACATAAAAGGTTACTGCACAAGATAATAATTCACGGCGTTAGGGGTAATATATTAGCATGGATAGAGGATTGGCTAACAAAGAGAGTCAGGATAAATGTCAACTGGAAAATGACCCACAGTGACTAGTGAGGTGCCGCAGGGATCAGTGCTGGATTCTCAACTATTTACAATCTATATTAATGACTTGGATGAAGGGACCGAGTGTAATGTAGCCAAGTTTGCTGATGATACAAAGATGGGTGGGAAAGCAAATTGTGAGGAGGACACACAAAATCTGCAAAGGGATATAGACAGGCTAAATGAGTGGGCAAAAATTTGGCAGATGGCGTATAATGTGGGAAAATGTGAGGTTATACACTTTGGCAGAAAAAAAATCAAAGAGCAATATTATTATTTAAATGGAGAAAAATTGCAAAGTGCTGCAGTAGAGGGACCTGGGGGTCCTTGTGCATGAAACATTAAAAAGTCAGTATGCAGGTACAGCAGTTAATCAGGAAGACAAATGGAATGTTGGTCTTTATTGCAAGGGAGATAGAGTATAAAAGCAGAGAAGTCCTGCTACAACTGTACAAGGTATTGGTGAGGCCACACCTAGAGTACTGCATACATTTTTGGTCTCCGTATTTAAGGAATTATATACTTGCATTGGAGGCTGTTCAGAGAAGGTTCACTAGGTGATTCCGGAGATGCGGGAGTTGACGTATGAAGACATGTTGAGTAGGTTGGGCCTATACTCATTGGAGTTCAGAAGAATGAGGTGCGATCTTATCAAAACATATAAGATAATGAGGGGGCTCGACAAGATGGATGCAGAGAGGATATTTCAACTCAGGGGAAACTAAAACGAGGGAACATAGTCTGAGAATAAGGGCTGCCCATTTAAAACTCAGATGAGGAAAAATTTCTTCTGAGGGTTGTAAATCTGTGGAATTCTCTGCTCCAGAGAGCTGTGGAGGCTGGATCATTGAATATATTTAAGGTGGAGATAGACAGATTTTTGAGCGAGAAGGGAGTCAAGGGGAAATGGAGCTGAATCCATGATCAGATCAGCCATGCTCTTATTAAATGGTGGAGCAAGCTCGAGGGGCCAGGTGGTCTACTCTTGCTCCTATTTCTTATGTTCTTATAAGGTTGCGGGTTCAAGTCCCGCTCCAGAAACTTGAGCACAAAAATCGAGACGGACACTCCTGTGCAGTACCGAGGGAGTGCTGCACTGTTGGAGGTGAAAACATTTTTAGTTTAGTGCAGTGACAATTCACCAAACCCATGGGCAATATAGAGCAGTCTAACCTAATTTCTCAAAGTATGGAGAATTTTAGAAACACTTGGGCAGCACAGTGTGAGCACCCATACTTTCTGACTTGCTTGCAGCTACATTAAATTGGGGAAGAGCCAAGTGAAAGCAAGGAGGGAACATAACAGCAGAGTCTTCCCAAGCCACACTGTTGGATGGTTGAAGCCTAGGAACAGGTAGCTTTTCCACCTTACTGGCTTTATATCCACCTTATAAACATGAGTTGAACAAAGTTGGGCGAATTCAACTTAGTGAGAGATGGATTTTTAACCAAAATAGAATTCAGCTTGGAGCAACAGCAATTTTGAATCTTTTCACACAATATGTCGTTTCCTCTCGGCTTATGATTGACAAGGTGAACATTCTTCCACAAAGCTTCTGACACTCGTGTTAACCTGTACATTCCTACAATAAGGGACAATGTCCGTTTGCTGTAGGGTAATGACACCACCTCTGCAAGATATCTTCCCAGTGTAACTCTTGACTGAGGAATCTGTTTTTAATAAATAAGCATTGATTTGAATCCCACTTTTCATAGCAGGGGACAAAGAATGGCTATGACACCACATTAAATGAGTGTTATCAATGTGTTTTTGCTGGATCACCATGATTCCTGCAGTGACAGAAAATCTCAGAAGACTATGTAGTTAGATAGAAGTAATTAGAATTCAAGATAGTGTGCATGGGGTCATCAGTATCTCTTCCCACTCGATTATAGATAGCATTTAATTTACACTGCAGAAAGTGTTTCTGCAGTTGATGTCGGTCTGTGTTTGAAACAAATCTATTTTTTTTTAAAACCACGCGAGCATGTTTTGAATTAAAAATAAATGTTGTGCAGATTAAATATATCTTGGGTGAAAAGAAAAGTAAGGGCTATGTTTTTACAAAGCACACTAGCAATTAGTTTCCCCGTTTCAGTTACATTTATATGTAATGCTGTATGTATTTTAATAGATGAATTGTTATTGGTGGTATAATATATAACTTTAATCTCATTAATTGTAGTGTTAAACCAACAAAATAGAATTTGCAGGCCACCAAATAAAAATAACTCTGATATTGTGTTATGTTAAGTCCATTTCATTATCCAAAATTGCCTGTTATCAATGAACTATGGCACTTTTTTCAATGTAGTGATTGGTATGAAGGTGATTGAAAATTGCATTATTATTCTGTGGCAACAATTCCCTATTGGCCCTTTTGAGTATCACTTTTGAACAAGGGCATCACAAAGCAGTTTCAAAGTGGCCATCCTTTGAGTGACAGCTTTCCAGCGATTGATGCATGGTCCAAAGGCATTGGCGAGTGCATCTTCAGATAGTAAGCTTCCTTTGGTTGCATTATTGTTCAGCTTAGAAGTAACAGAGAATGCTTTCTTTTATATTGTAAGGCCTTTTAAATGATTAGCTTATTAGCTTAATGAGGAAATATTTAATTTTATTTACCTTACTTACTGATTTTTCTGCATCTTGTGGGCCCAAGATGCCCAGTGGAAAGAGTTCAACAGAAAGAAAGATTTCATTTTATTGAAATTGAAACAATTTTAAAAAGTTAAAAATGTCTCATTTTTAGTTATCAGGTCTGTGGTGTAAATACTGTGAAGTAGTCCAAACCTGCACTGTCAGAGGTGCCATCTTTTGGATGAGACGTTAAACCGAGGTCCTGTCTGCTCTCTCAGGTGGACGTAAAAGATCCCGTGACACTGTTTCGAACAAGAGTAGAGAGTTATGCCCGGTGTCCTGGCCAATATTTATCCCTGGAATCAACAACATAAAAACAGATTATCTGATCATTATCACATTGATGTTTGTGGGAGCTTGCTGTTCGCAAATTGGCTGCTGCGTTTCCTACATTACAACAGTGACAACATTTCAAAAAGTACTTCATTGGCTGTAAAACGCTTTGAGACGGCTGGTGGTCATGAAAGGCGCTATATAAATGTAAGTCTGTGTCTGTCTTTTGTCTTCAGGACCACAGTTAAAATCAAGCCTGGTCTCTTGCCATGAAAATCTTCTCCCTCTGCCAGCTTTAATGGAATGCGTTCAGACAATTTCAATCCAGTTTCAAGTGGCTGTTGCCCCATCACACAAAACTGCAAATAATTTGGTATTAATTTGTACTAAATTGGCAGTCTCACATTAAAAGATCTTGGAAAATGGCTAGAATCATAAATAGAAACTTCATACTAGTGCAGCAGTCAAGGTACATTGATGAAGCATCAGTGATGGAGTTTTAACCTTTGTTTAATTTCTGCCATAGAAGTCCTAGAAATGATTGATACTTACACAATAAAAAGGCAAAACAAAAGCAAAGTACTGCAGATGCTGGAAATATGAAATAAAAACAGAAAATGCTGGAAATACTCAGCAGGTCAGGCAGCACCTGTGGAGAAAGAAACAGTTAATGTTTTAGTGCGATGACCTTTCGCCAGAACTGGATAAAGAGATGTAACATGTTTTAAGGAAGGGGGAGGGGAGGAGAGCACAAAAGGGAAGGCCTGTGATCGGGAGGATGGAAAGAGAGATTAAATGTCAAAAGGGATGATGGTACAATGCGAAAGCAGATGGTATTGAGACAAGTAAAGAAACAAAAGATGGGTTTAGAGGAGCTGTAAATGGGAATAGCAGAATCATAAGGTGTTGCTAACCACTACTGTTGGATAAAATGGGGGCTGAGGTTATGATCTGAAATTGTTAACTCAATGTTGAGTCCAGAATCCTGTAAAGTGCATCATTGAAAGTTGAGGTGCTGTTCTTCAAGCTTCTGTTGAGCTTCATTGGAACAGTGTAGGAGGCCGAGTCAGAGTGGGAATTTTTTTCATTCACTCATGGCATGTGGGCATCGCTAGCGAGGTCAGCATTTACTGCCCATCCCTAATTGCCCTCGACAAGATGGTGGTGAGCTGCCACCTTGAACCACTGCAGTCTGTGAGGTGAAGGTACTTCCACAGTGCTGTTAGGAAGAGAGTTCCAGGATTTTGCTCCAGCCACTATGAAGGAACGGCGATATATGTGACTTGGAGGGGAACTTGCAGGTGGTGATGTTCCCGTGCACCTGCTGCCCTTGTACTTCTAGGTGGCAGAGGTCACGGTTTTTTGGTTGGTGCTGTCGAAGAAACCTTAGCACACTGCAGCCATGGTACATAGATGGTGGAGGGCTAGAATGATGAAGGTAGTGGATGAGATGCCAATCAAGTTCGCAGCTTTATCCTGGATGGTGTCGAGCTTCTTGAGTGCTCATGGAGCTGCACTCATCCAGGTAAGTGGAGAGTATTCCATGACACTCCTGACTTGTGCCTTGTAGATGGTGGAAAGGCTTTGAAGAGTCAGGAAGTGCTAAAGACAGTGGAGGTTCAAAGAGACTTGAGGGGGGAGGGGGGGGGGGGGGAGTTCAGGCATAGAGATAATTAAAATGTCATGAACAGGTACAGTAAATAATCAAAGGCTAATGGAATGCTGGCCTTTATATCTAGAGGACTAGAATACAAGGGGATGTAAATTATGCTGCAGCTGTACAAAACGCTGGTTAGACCACCCCTGGAGTACTGTGAGCAGTTCTGGGCACCACACCTTAGGAAAGATAGGGTGGAAGGTAATACAGTGTAGGTTTATCCAGAATGATACCAGGACTCGAAGGGATAAATTACGAAGCG
Organism: Pristiophorus japonicus; assembly: GCF_044704955.1. Taxonomy (NCBI): domain Eukaryota; kingdom Metazoa; phylum Chordata; class Chondrichthyes; family Pristiophoridae; genus Pristiophorus; species Pristiophorus japonicus. Next base: position 55,690,633 of record NC_091987.1, read on the forward strand.
AGATTATACAAATTAAGGTTGTATTCCCTAGAATTTAGAAGGTTAAAGGGTGATTTGATCAGAGTTTTCAAGATATTAAGGGGAACAGATAGGGTAGGTAGAGAGAAACTATTTCCGCTGGTTAGGGATTCTCATTATCATAGGCGGTCCCTCGAATGAGGAAGGCTTGCTTCCAAACCAAAAGGGATGAGCCTGCACCAATGAGTTCATGGCTGAACATGCAACTTCAGTACTCCATTCCTGCTTTCTCGCCATGCCCCTTGATTCCTCTAGTAGTAAGGACTACATCTAACTCCTTTTTGAATATATTTAGTGAATTGGCCTCAACAACTTTCTGTGGTAGAGAATTCCACAGGTTCACCACTCTCTGGAAGAAGAAGTTTCTCCTCATCTCGATCCTAAATGGCTTACCCCATATCCTTAGACTGTGACCCCTGGTTCTGGACTTCCCCAACATTGGGAACATTCTTCCTGCATCTAACCTGTCTAAACCCATCAGAATTTTAAACGTTTTTATGAGATCCCCTCTCATTCTTCTGAACTCCAGTGAATACAAGCCCAGTTGATCCAGTCTTTTTTGATATGTCAGTCCCACCATCCCGGGAATCAGTCTGGTGAACCTTCGCTGCACTCCCTCAAAATCAAGAATGTCGTTCCTCAAGTTAGGAGACCAAAACTGTATGCAATACTCCCGGTGTGGCCTCACCAAGACCCTGTACAACTGTAGTAACACCTACCTGCCCCTGTACTCAAATCCCCTCGCTATGAAGGCCAACATGCCATTTGCTTTCTTAACCGCCTGTTGTACCTGCATGCCAATCTTAAATGACCGATGTACCATGACACCCAGGTCTCGTTTCACCTCCCCTTTTCCTAATCTGTCACCATTCAGATAATAGTTTGTCTCTCTGTTTTTACCACCAAAGTGGATAACCTCACATTTATCCACATTATACTTCATCTGCCATGCATTTGCCCACTCACCTAACCTATCCAAGTCACTCTGCAGCCTCATAGCATCCTCCTCGCAGCTCACACTGCCACCTAACTTAGTGTCATCCGCAAATTTGGAGATACTACATTTAATCCCCTCGTCTAAATCATTAAGGTACAATGTAAACAGCTGGGGCCCCAGCCCAGAACCTTGTGGTACCCCACTAGTCACTGTCTGCCATTCTGAAAAGTATCCATTCACTCCTACTCTTTGCTTCCTGTCTGCCAACCAGTTCTCAATACACGTCAGCACACTACCCCCAATCCCATGTGCTTTAACTTTGCACATTAATCTCTTGTGTGGGACCTTGTCGAAAGCCTTCTGAAAGTCCAAATACACCACATCAACTGGTTCTCCCTTGTCCACTCTACGGGAAACATCCTCAAAAAATTCCAGAAGATTTGTCAAGCATGATTTCCCTTTCACAAATCCATACTGACTTGGACCTATCATGTCACCTCTTTCCAAATGCGCTGCTATGATATCCTTAATAATTGATTCCATCATTTTACCAACTACAGATGTCAGGCTGACCGGTCTATAATTCCCTGTTTTCTCTCTCCCTCCTTCTTTAAAAAGTGGGGTTACATTGGCTACCCTCCACTCGATAGGAACTGATCCAGAGTCTATGGAATGTTGGAAAATGACTGTCAATGCATCCGCTATTTCCAAGGCCACCTCCTTAAGTACTCTGGGATGCAGACCATCAGGCCCTGGGGATTTATCGGCCTTCAATCCCATCAATTTCCCCAACACAATTTCCTGACTAATAAGGATTTCCCTCAGTTCCTCCTCCTTACTAGACCCTCTGACCCCTTTTATATCCGGAAGGTTGTTTGTGTCCTCTTTAGTGAATACCGAACCAAAGTACTTGTTCAATTGGTCTGCCACTTCTTTGTTCCCCGTTATAACTTTTCCTGATTCTGACTGCAAGGGACCTACGTTTGTCTTTAGTAACCTTTTTCTCTTTACATATCTATAGAAGTTTTTGCAGTTCATTTTAATGTTCCCTGCAAGCTTCCCCTCGTACTCTATTTTCCCTGCCCTAATCAAACCCTTTGTCCTCCTCTGCTGAGTTTGAAATTTCTCCCAGTCCCCGGGATCGCTGCTATTTCTGGCCTATTTGTATGCCACTTTCTTGGCTTTAATACTATCCCTGATTTCCCTTGATAGCCACTGTTGAGCCACCTTCCCTTTTTTATTTTTACGCCAGACAGGAATGTACAATTGTTGTAGTTCAACCATGCGGTCTCTAAATGTCTGCTATTGCCCATCCACTGTCAACCCCTTAAGTATCATTCGCCAATCTATCCTTGCCAATTCACGCCTCACACCTTCAAAGTTACCCTTCTTTAAGTTCTGGACCATGATCTCTGAATTAACTGTTTCATTCTCCATCCTAATGTAGAATTCCACCATATTATGGTCACTCTTCCCCAAGGGGCCTCGCACAACGAGAATGCTAATTAATCCTCTCTCATTACACAACACCCAGTCTAAGATGGCCTCCCCCCTAGTTAGTTCCTCAACATATATTGGTCTAGAAAACCATCCCTTTTGCACTCCAGGAAATCCTCCTCCACCGTATTGCTTCCAGTTTGGTTCACCCAATCTATATGCATATTAAAGTCACCCATGATAACTGCTGCACCTTTATTGCATGCACCCCTAATTTCCTGTTTGATACCCTCCCCATCATCACAACTACTGTTTGGAGGTCTGTACACAATTCCCTCTAATGTTTTTTGCCCTTTGGTGTTCTGCAGCTCTACCCATATAGATTCCACATCATCCAAGCTAATGCCCTTCCTAACTATTGCATTAATTTCCTCTTTAACCAGCAATGCTACCCCACCTCCTTTTCCTTTTATTCTATCCTTCCTGAATGTTGAATACCCTTGGATGTTGAGTTCCCAGCCCTGATCATCCTGGAGCCACGTCTCTGTAATTCCAATCACATCATATTGTTAACATCTATTTGCACAGTTAATTCATTCACCTTATTACGGATACTCCTTGCATTAAGACACAAAGCCTTCAGGCTTGTTTTTTTAAGACCCTTTGTCCTTTTAGAATTATGATGCAGTGTGGCCCTTTTTGTTTCTTGCCTTTGTTTACTCGGCCTTCCACTATTACTTTTAGTGAGGAATATGCCAAGCCATAAGGTTGCAGATTGTGGTGGAATTCAATTCTACTGCTACTGATGGCCCACAGCGCCTCATGGATGCCCAGTTTTGAGCTGATAGATCTGTTCTGAATCTATCCCATTTAGCACGGTGGTAGTGCCACCTAACACGATGGAGGTAGATAATTAAAATGAAGGTGACTGGAAGCTCGGGGTCACGCTTGCAGACTCAATGGAGGTGTTCCACAAAGCGGTCACCCTATCTCCGTTAGATCTCCCCAATGTAGAGGAGATCTCATTGTGAGCAGTGAAGACAATATTTTTTATTTGAAAGTACAAGTGCAAGTAAATCGCTGTTTCACCTGGAAGGAATGTTTGGGGCACTAGACGTTGGGAAGTGAGAAGGAAAAAGGGGCAGGTGTTGTATCACCTCCGCTTGCATGGCAAGGTGCCATGGGAGAGGGTGTTGGACGTAATTGAAGAGTGCACCAGAGGAGGGAATGGTCACTTTGGAATTCTGGGGAGGGGAGGGTCAGATGTTTTTGGTGATGGCATCACTCGGCACGTGACGGAAATGGCAGAGGATCTGTCGTATGTGGAGGCTGGTGGGGTGGAAGGTGAGAACAAGGGGAACCCTATCGTGGTTCTGGGAGTGAGGGGAAAGGGTGAGAGCAGAAGTGCGGGAAATCAAAGAGGTGAAACGTGTTCCTTTCCTATGCAATGATGCATTCATGAGCAAAAAACGTTGCCGGGGGAGGGAATGCTTTTGTGCTGCTTCACTGGCTCACTAAGATGTTCGGTGACATAAATAACTATTAGTTTTATTTTTTACTGTGCAGCTTGGGACTCATTACACATACAGGGTAAAATATTCTGTTTAGATTCAATTCTGGCATGTTCCATGCAGCAGGTATTTATAAGATCGGATAAAAATAGAGCAATCCTATCCACATATGCATTATATATCCTTGATACATTCCATCTGAAGGCTAACATGACACTACCCTAATGAGCTACCAAGAAACAAATTAAATCACATTTGTAAATAACTAAAATGAATGCAGAGATACTACATCTGCAGATTCAAATATGCCATAAGAATGTTTCAGAATTAATATTTTCTTTTTGCAGTGTTTCTGATATATGGCTACAGAAGATGACATGGGATGACCAGCTGTGTCTATCACATGGCTAGAATTTGCTGGAAGTTTTGCATAAATGAGGAATTATGTTGTTAAATTGGGCACTTTGTTATTCAATAAGTATCAAAACAGTTTATTAGTAATCTAAATAATCAAGTACAAAAGGATGGATGTCAAAATTAGCTTCCCAGTAATTCACCCAATGTGAGTTTTATTTGGGGGAGAAACATTAATAGCAAAGATTGCAGTTTGGTTTGTATACATCTTGGAGGCATACCTGCTGGTTGGTGTCATGCACAGAAGTGTTTGAATAAATAATGAGCTTCTGTCTGCATGCACGCATTGCAGTTAAGTTTCAGGATTCTGCCAGCATCCTGCCAAATGGTTTTATAGTACATATATAAAGGTGACCCATTTGGTTGTTAGACTGTTTAGCAGTGTGCTGCTAGTGAACAAAAGGGTGACGATTATGAATAAAACTGTCATGTTTAATTTATGAAGGTCGTAAAATTTTTCAATAGATGAATTATTAAACATTGTGTCACACTGCACACACAGCAACTGTTTAAAAATATAGCTAACTTGTAGATACAAGGCAAATACCATTTGAGAGTAAGCTAGTGTGTTGCACTAAATATCTGAACTTTTCAAGCTGGACACCCAAATATGGAAGGCACTACACTAATGTATGCATTCAGACTTAGTCCCAAGGTATGAATTTTGCCTGTCTCAAAAAAGGCAAGAGTCAGGTTTCCCTGCATCTATATTAATCACGGTGGATAGAAAACTGGTTGGCAGACAGGAAGCAAAGAGTAGGAATAAACGGGTCCTTTTCAGAATGGCAGGCAGTGACTCGTGGGGTACCGCAAGGTTCAGTGCTGGGACTCCAGTTATTTACAATATACATTAATGATTTAGACGAAGGAATTTAATGTAATATTTCCAAGTTTGCAGATGACACTAAGCTGGGTGGCAGTGTGAGCTGTGAAGAGGATGCTAAGAGGCTGCAGGGTGACTTGGACAGGTTAGTTGAGTGGGCAAATACATGGCAGATGCAGTATAATGTAAATAAATGTGAGATTATCCACTTTGGTGGTAAAAACAGGAAGGCAGATTATTATCTGAATGGTGACAGGTTAGTAAAAGGGGAGGTGCAACGAGACCTGGGTGTCATGGTACATCAAACATTGAAAGTTGGCATACAGGTACAGCAGGCAGGGAAGAAGGCAAATGGCATGTTGGCCTTCATAGCGAGAGGATTTGAGTATAGGAGCAGGGAGGTTTTACTGCAGTTGTACAGGGCCTTGGTGAGGCCACACCTTGAATACTGTGTACAGTTTTGGTCTCCTAATCTGAGGAAGGACATTATTGCTATTGAGGGAGTGCAGCGAAGGTTCACCAGGCTGATTCCTGGGATGACAGGACTGACTTATTAAGAAAGACTGGATCGACTAGGCTTATATTCAATGGAATTTAGAAGAGTGAGAGGGGATCTCATAGAAACATGCAAAATTCTGACGGGATTGGACAGGTTAGATGCAGGAAGAATGGGGAAGTCCAGAACCAGGGGTCACAGTCTAAGGATAAGGGGTAAGCCATTTAGGACCGAGATGAGGAGAAACTTCTTCACCCAGAGAGTTGTGAGCATGTGGAATTCTCTACCACAGAAAGTTGTTGAGGCCAGTTCATTAGATATGTTCAAAAAGGAGTTGGATGTGGCCCTTATGGCTAAAGGGATCAAGGGGTATGGGGAGAAAGCAAGAATGGGGTACTGAAGTTGCATGATCAGCCATGATCATATTGAATGGTGGTGCAGGCTTGAAGGGCCGAATGGCCTACTCCTGCATCTATTTTCTATGTTTCTATGTCTTGTGCCAGGTGAACTGATCATTAAAGAAAGAACTTGCATTTATATAGTGCCTTTCACAACCTCAGGATATCTTGGACAATATTTATCCCTCAATCATCATAATTATAATAGAATAATAGCAAAATACTATGGATGCTGGAATCCGAAGCAAAAACAGAAAATGCAAGAAACACTAAGCAGGCCCAGCCCAGGCAGCATCCGTGGAGAGAGAAACAGTTAACATTTCAGTTCTGAGATCATTATAATAGATTATCTGGTCATAATCTCATTGCTGTTTGTGCGACCTTGCTGTGCGCAAATTGGCTGCAAATTTTCCTACTTTACAACAGTGACTATACTTAAAAAAATTGGCTCTAAAGTACTTTGGGATGTCCTAAGGTTGTAAAAGGTGCTGTTAAAATTCAAGTTTGTTGGTTCTTTCCTTTGTCCAAAAGGATGAATAATTATGATCCATTAATCTACATTCAGAACAAAATCTTGTCAAATGTAACAAATTTAAATTAACATTACTTTCATCAGTTTTCCCCATGCATTACACTGGGCAAGCAATAAAACAGGGTCTTCATAATCAGGGATTTGCTTGCTTCTGGATTGAATGCAGCACATGTGGATTTGACTGCACCACTCTTTTAATATTTCTACTAGTTGGGTATTACATAATTACTTTTCATCGTATCTTACAGGAACATTGAATTCCAGGTATCTAAAATGTCTTTTTGACCATTTGTTAAAATCTTAGTACTGCTTTTCTTGGGGCCAAATTCACTGGTTAACTGTTCCTTGGTGTACTCGGCACCATTCTTGAAATCACAACATCATTGGACAGGTAAAAAAGTATAACCATTTGTAATGTATGCACAGACGGCTTCTACCATTATTTGACACTGGGAAGTGAACATAGTCTTTGATTATTTGATGCTGCCTTTGCAAATGTCAATTCAAAGCTAATATTGACATTTTGCTTATTTCCAGTTGTGCTACTGGACACAACAGCTGCCCTAGGAGAGCTGGGATGGAAGGCATACCCATTAAATGGGGTGAGTCCACAATAATTTTCATTTTCTGTGTGCTGTGTGCTTTGATAGGCCACAAACAATTTAATAAAATTAATAATCAAACAGGGTTTCACATATGGGACTCTCGAATATGGTCACAATTTGATGTCGTGTTTATGCAAATGCTTCTTCAGTATGTATGTGAGTGAATAATTATTATATTAAGGGCAAATATGTTGAAAGCTCTAAAATGATTAATACTAAAAGGTTGGGTTAATTTTTTTTCAATATTGCTTCAGTGGAAGAGCTGTTTTCCACTTGATTTTTAAAAAAAATTCTGATAATTCACCTTTTGGCTCTTGTGTCAGCTCCTTACCAAAGTGATCAGAGTGCTCTGAGAATCTTAATATGTGGCTAATCCCATTTTTATAGTCATATTTACATATTACATTATTGCTGCTATGATTGTAAATGTTTTGTGAAATACCAACAATCTGCACTTCTGATTCATCTCCACTAAGATCTATCCATATGATGGTCGTTGTAGTATTGTCACATGATGATTTGACATAACGCCACATAATTCTCATCTCTAAATGCAGCATTTTTTCTGGAAGCTTCAATGTGACAGTGTGTAAATACATTTTTGACAGCAAGAAAATTGATTGAATTATGCTCGAAGCATGGTGTAAAAGATTAAACACAAATTACAGTCAATTCTTTATATGACTTCCAGGCCATTTTTTAAAATTGTGACTTGTAGGATTCACTTCAGAGAAGAACATAAAATAATTGAATAGTAGGCTTACACAATGACTTTACCATATTCTAAAGTCAAGATCAAACTTCCTTTTTATTGTCTGGAGTTCTTTTATTAATTCTACTTTAAACCTTCACCCGTCTGTATGAATTAATAGTTCTACGGCATGAAAAATTACTCCAAAATACAAAATATCTTGTTACTGAAACCATTGGCAAACATGTTCAGAAATAGCTTTTACAGAGTGTGAAAGTAGGAAGTCCTCAGTGATTAATGGTCTTATTGACTGATCACAGAGGGAGTTTTGGCTCCTTCCAGATATGGAGCGCACATGTTGCATCATGAACTGCATACATGGTGTGATCTGCATTCCTGAAGTAGTCAGACTGTTGACATACAGCTAACTGATTCAATGGAGACATACTGCATAATATACTTTCCCGGTATTCCTAGCTTCTGCTTGGGCTCTTCCTGAATTACCGGACTCTACTCTGTGCTCAACGTTTTCTGGCCTCACTATCTAAGTATGGAAGAGTTAGTATAGATACACTATTACAAAACAGAATATATTTCCTTAGGATTGGTGAAACCCCTGTCTAGTCACTTGTTACATGCCCCGTCTCATTTCCTAATTTATACTCTGTCCAACACTGATTACTGTAAGGGGACATATACACTACTCACACCAGTGATTTCTGTCCTTTGTTATTTCTTAGCTCCACCCATACTGATTTTACATCCTGATTTTCTGGGCTAATACAGCATACTGCCTTTATCCTTTATTATCAGGGCTACCCCACCTCTTTTACATTTTGCCTATCTTTTCTAATTGTTTGACATCTATTAGTCTTTTGAGGGTTCAAGAGAGATGTCAAAACATAGCATCTGTTTAAAAAAAAATTAAATGGATTAAAAAGCTCTAAAGGTGAAGTAAAGCCCCACTTTGGTAATAAAAATTACTGGGACCAGCTAAGGCTGGGCTTTAAATTGCTCATCTCCCTAGTTTTTGTTATTTCTGAAAATACATGCAAGAGCAGTGAAATACTGCATTTTACTTTTTGTCCTCGATCTTTTTTGACATTTTTTTCATTTTTGCCTTTTTGATTCAGTTTAATAATTTATAGAACCAGCAGTGTATAATTAGTTTGAATGTTTCTTCTAGACAATAATTGAGTACTATATACACTTGAACACTATTACATTCAATAGCATTCCTGCATTCAGCACTCTCTATCTATCTCAAATCGGGAAGCATAATCCTTTTTTCCTCGGCCAAGGATTCCCTTGCATCATGGTTCATGAGTCTGTCCCATGACCCGTACTTCCATCTTCACCCTATCTCCTTCCTCCCAGAACTGATAAGGTTCACCTTGTCGTCACCTTCTACCCCAACAGCCTCCACATTCGACAGATCATCTTCCTCAATTTTCACCACCTCCAACATGATCCCACCACCAAATACATTTTCCCCTCACCTTTCAGCATTCCAAAGGGACTGTTCCCTCTGTGACTCACTCGTCCAATCTTCTATCACCCCTAACACCTGCTCCCCTTTCCCTGACAACTTCCCATGATAGCACAGTAGATACACCATCTGCCATTCATCTCCGGCATCACCATCCAAGGCCCCAATCAGTCCTCCTGGGTGAGACAGAAATGTACTTGCACTTCCTTCAGCCTAGTATACTATATTTGTTGCTCATGTGCTGTCTCCTCTACATTGGAGAGACCAAATGTAGATTTGCTTATCACTTTGCGGAACACCTCTGTTTAAGCACGTATCTGAGCCCCCTGACGCTTGCCACTTTAATTCTCCATCCCATTCCCACTTTTCTATCCTTGGCCTTTTACACAGTTCCAGTGAAGCTCGAGGAACAACACCACATTTCGTTATTAGGCATTTTGCAGCCGTCTGGCCTTAATATTGACATCAACAACTTCAGACCCGAACCACAGTTTCCATTATTTCTATAACAGTAGGCTGGGTATACCAGCACTTCTGGGAATGGGGGATTGAACGGGGTTGGGGACTCTCCATCAGAACATCGCTGGTATGACAGCCCCTGCTGTTGCCTTGCCTTTTTCTCTATCAGACTCCTGGGCCACTCGAGCCCTCTTCACTCTGCCAGGTTTTCATACTCCCCTTTCCAATTTAACTAATCTGCTATAATGATTCGCAAAGTCTCTGGGTCTTGTGTCTTTTATTTCTCTCATCATGCTCTTTGTATCTTATATTATCACACCTTGGGACATTTTACTATGTTTAAGGCACTATATAAATGCAAGTTGATCTATCAGTTAACCATCTCCTGTTCTCCTAATCATTTTAAAGCTCATTCTTGCTCTTTTCTCGTGAATCTTTCCCTCCCCTTTACCTTGTGCACTGTGATTATTTGCATGTGTCTTTCTGCGCAGGTGCACCACATGGAGCAGTGCCTAAACACCGTCCCACTCCCACCAGAACTGTGCATATACTTCCGATGTTGCAGCTGCGCAGTCACACCGGAGGTTCTGAATGCGCATGCGCCTAGTGGCAGGGCTGCAGTCTGTGGCAGGGAGCTTTCCTTAGCTCTCTGGAGAAGGTCAGGGGATCGGAGGTGGGTATAGGAGAGGGGATCAGAGCGGGGAGAGGAAGTCAGGAGCTCAGGGTGGAGGGCGTCGAGTTGAGACGGTCAGGAACTCTTGTGGGGGGAGGTCAACTAGGTTAGGAACTCGGGGGCGGGGGTTGAGTTAAGAAGGTCAGGAACTCGTGGGTGGGTGGGGGCTGGTTGCGAGTGAGAACACGATCCAGATGGGAAGACGGATCACGTTCGCCCCCCCAACCCCCAGACATGGATCATGTTCTTCCAACCGGATGAATTAGTGAATTCCTTCTCAGATACTGATCAGGTGAACGGTCTCTCCCCAGTGTGAACTCACTGGAATGTCAGAAGGTTGTACACACCCACGGACCCCACACCCCGCGTTCAAGAATTTTTATCACTTCTAGAAGGGAAAATAAAACATAAAACTCCAAAGAATTAACTAACCCACTAATTAGAGTATAAAGTCTTTTATTTTACCAGCCAAGGACAACTAATACTTGCATTTGAAGAACACTAGATAACACAGGATATTCACAAAGTTTACTATACTTCCAATTTCTGTAGGCTGTATGGCAAAACTGGATCAAATTATGCATTCCATACTGCTCTAAAGTAGGCAGAATCAACTGACCCATTCCGGACAAACTGTTTGATCCCCTTGGAGAACAAACCACACCCATCAGAAATCTGGTCCAACCCACTGGTGTTGCAAATAAATGCTGCCTACTTTGTGCTGTTCTTCTGCAATGGTTTTGAGTTCTGAAGAAGCGCTATGCCTAAAACATAAATAGTGTTCCTTTCTTCACAAATGCGGCCTGACCTGCTGAGTGTTTCTACCATTTTCCAATGGTGGGTGGGGGTGGGGGGGGGGGGGGGGGGGATTCAAGAAAAAGTAAATTTAAAAGCAGCAAGAGGAATGGCAAGACTCCAAAGCAATTTTGGGTAAAAATAAGCACAGTGGATTAGGAAGGGACAGAGAGAGTAACAAAGGTAATAAGGCATCAGTGACTAAACGGACATCAGGGAAAAGTAGAAATACGTCAAAGCTGAAGGCACTATATCTGAATTCGCGAAGCAAGCAGTCGCAACAAAATAGATAAAGTAATAGTGCAGATGGAAATTAATAGGTGTGATCTAATAGCCATGATGGAGACGTGGTTGCAAAGTGGCCAAGGTCGGGAACTAAATATTCTATGATACTTAACTTTTAGAATCGATAGGCAAAATGGAATATGAGAAGGATAGCCCTAATAAAGGATGGGATAAAGACAGCAGAGAGAAAGGATCTTCGCTCGGAAAAGCAAGAAGTAGAATCAGTTTGGGTAGAGCTAAGAAACAGCAAGTGATGGAAAACATTGGTGGGAGTTGTTTATAGGCCCCCAAATAGTTGTAATAGAGTATAAATCAGGAAATTAGAGGCGCATGTAACAAGGATAATACAGTAATCATGAACGACTTTAATTTACATACAGATTGAGCAAACCAAACTTGCAGTAATAGTGTGGAGGACGAATTCAGGGAATGTATACAAGATGGTTTTCTAGATCAGTATGTTGAGGAACCAACTAGGGAACAGGCTATTTTAGATCTTGTGCAATGCGAAAGGGTTAATTAATAATCTTGTAGTAAAGGAGCCTTTAAGGGAAGAGAGACCATAATATGATAGAGTTTTATATTGAATTTGAAAGTGATTTAGTTAAATCCGAAACAGACTACACAAGGTATGAGGGGCACGCTGGCTCAGGTAGATTGGGAAACTACATTAAAGGGTATGACGGTAGACAAGCAATGGCTAGCATTTTAAAAATTAAAATATAATTTACGGCATATACATCCCTTTAAGGCACAAACCCCACAGAAAAAGTCATCTAACTGTGGCTAAGATAGTATTAGATCAAAGAAAGAAGCTTTTCATGTTGCAAAAAGAGTAATATGCTTGAGGATTGGGAGGATTTTAGAATTCAGCAAAGGAGGACCAAGAAATTGATTAAGAAAGAGAAAATAGAATAGGAGAGTAAATTAGCAAGAGACACAAAAACAGACCGTAAAATCTTCGATAGGTATGTAAAAAGGAAAAGTTGAGCAAAAGTAAATATGGGTCACTTACAGGCTGAGACAGGAGAAATTATAATGGGGATTAAGGAAATGGCAGAGAAATTAAACAAATACTTTGTATCTGTCTTCATGGAGGAAGACGCGAAAAAAAATCCTAGATATAGTGGAGAACCAAGCTTCTAGCGAGAATGAGGAACAAAGAAATTAGTATAATTAAAAAAAGTAGTGCTGGAGAAATTAATGGGACTGAAAGTTGATAAATCCCCTGGATCTGATGGCCTATACCTTAGGGTTTTGAAAGAGGTGGCTATAGAGATAGTGGATGCATTGATTGTCGTATTCCAAAATTCCATGGATTCTAGAATGGGTCCCGCAGATTTGAAGGTAGTAAATGTAACCAAACTATTTACGAAAGGAGCAAGAGAGAAAGCGGGGAACTACAGACCAGTTAGCTTGACATCAGTAGTAGGACAAATTCTAGAACCTATTATTAAGGACATGGTAACAGGACACTTAGAAAATAATAATGGAGTTGGGCAGAGTCAACACGAATTTATGAAAGGGAAATAGTGTTTGACAAATCTGTTAAGAGTTTTTTGAGGTTGCAACTGGCAGAATAGATAAAGGGGAGCCAGTGGATGTGGTGTATTTGGATTTTCAGAAGGCATTCGATAAGGTGCCACATAAGAGGTTATTAATCAAAATTAAGGCTCATGGGATTGGGGGTAATAGACTAACATGGATTGAGGATTGGTTAACGGACAGAAAGCAGAGAGTAAGAATAAATGAGTCTTTTTGGGTTGGCAGGCTGTAACTAGTGGTGCCGCAAGGATGAGTACTTTGGCATCAGCTATTCACAATCTATATCAATGATATAGATAAGGGGATCAAATGTAATAGTTTGCTGATGATACAAAGCTAGGTGGAAATGTAAGTTGTGAGGAGGATGCAAAGAGGCTTCAAGGGGATATAGACAGGCTAAGTGAGTGGGCAAGAATATAATGTGGAGAAATGTCAAGTTATCTACTTTGGTAGGAAAAATAGAAAAGCAGAGTATTTTTTTTAAAATGGTGAAAGATTGGGAAATGATTTGGCTGGAATTTGGTCAGCAATTCCGCCGCGTTTTTTGGCGGTATTTCTATTTTTTGGTGGTAAACCACAAAGTTTGATCAGAGTGTTCCGCCGATGGTTTCAAAATACCGCTGGGGAGCAACACTGGAAAAAAAAATTTCTACCCGAGTTTGGTAGTAGTGGTGATCCGTAGATGCTGGGAAAAAAATGGCCAGGAGAAGCCAGCCGGAGCAGCCCTTCGATCGGTGGTAGGTATGAAATCCTGCAAACAAAAAAAGCTAAGTGAAAGTTTAAAAAAAAATTATTTTGCAACGATTCACTGGAAAAGGGTCTGGTGAATATTTTCCGATTTTTGATTTTTTGGTTTTTGAAAAATTATTTTTTGTGTTTTTCCCCTTCCTCGGCCCAACTCGTAGCCTCGGACTAAATTTTGACTAAATACCACGAAATTTGACCAGGATCGAGTTTTCCGCTGAGAATCCACGTGGAACACCGATTTTTCCCGCTGGGCAGATTTTTTTTCTTTTTTCGATTAATTTTCCATCGATCTTAATTAAATAATCATAGTGGTTTTTTGGGTGGTAATCCGGTGGTGACGGTTTTTGATCAAATTCCAGGCCTTGGTGTTCAGAGGAACTTTGGTATCCTTGTCCACAAATCACTGAAAGTTAGCATGCAGGTACAACAAGCAATTAAGAAAGCAAGTGGTTTGTTGGTCTTTATTCTAATACCCAAATCCTCTTGTAATAAAGACATCTTCCTGCAATTATATAGGGCCCTGGTGAGACCACACCTGGAGTATTGTGTACAGTTTTGGTCTCCTTACCTAAGGAAGGATATACTTGCCATTGAGGGAGTGCAACAAAGTTCACCAGACTGATTCCTGGGATGGGAGGATTGTCCTATGAGGAGAGATTGAGTAGGCCAGGCCTATATTCTCTAGAGTTTAGAAGAATGAAAAGCGATATCATTGAAATGTACAAAATTCTTACAGGGCTTCACCAGGTAGATGCAGAGAGGATGTTTCCCCTGGCTAGGTTGTCTCAAACCAGGGGTCATAGTCTTAGAATAAGGGGTCAGCCATTTAGGACTGAGATGAGAAATTTCTTCACTCAGAGAGTGGTGAATCTTTAGAATTCTCTACCCCAGAGGGCTGTGGAGAGTCAGTCGTTGAGTATATTCAAGACAGAGATCGATAGATTTTTTGATATTAAGGGAATCGAGGAATATGGTGATAGTACAGGAACGTGGAGTTGAGTAAGAAGATTGAATGTGGAGCAGGATTGAGGGACCAAATGGCCTACTCCAGCTCCTGTTTCTTATGCTCTTATGTTCTTATTTTCTGTTTTTTGGTTTAGCATAATAGTTTCATGGTTTAAAATTCCATTCTTCCACAATTTGTATTAAAGAAGTTCATATCTTCAGCATTACTATTGAGATATTCAGTGGGGACCAGTGGAACTCACAATTTGTTTCACAATGGAGGATGATCATAGCATTCCGAGCAACTTGAGAACCACTTAATTTGTGGAAAAAAACACAGTATTCCAATAATCCTTGTAGCATGTTCTGTTTTTAAGGACTGATATGATTTGTTTTGAAGTATAATCTGTTGATTTTAAATATATGGTGTAGAAATTCCAACATCCCGCACCCGTATGGAATTTCTACAGACCCGGGAAGGCATCAGAAAAGCAATGTGCATGCGCTGAAAACCGGCTTTTCCGATCTGTCAAGCAGGATTTACGCATACTTGCCCGGCAAATGTCCTCAAAAATCTTGTGCCTGAAAAAGCATAGCCTACTTTTACAGGCGTAAGAGTTTAAAAACCTATAAAAAACATGATTAAAATAAAATTTTTAAAAACATATTTGTTAAAACCCTGCCCACTCAGGTAATGTTATTTTAAACCCGAACTAACTTTTTTTTTAAATGGGCAATTTTTTTTCTTTAAAAAAACATGTATAACAACTTTAATTTCTATTTATGTATTGTGTGAGGTGTTTTGTAAATGTTTTATGCAGTGTTTGCGCGTTTTGGGGGTTTTCTCATTCATAGTAATAGGAGATTCGTAACTTACGAATCTCTTATTACAGTGAATGAGAAAATACTTACCTGTGATTGGATGTCCAGGCACACATGACTCCTGCGTATGCCCCTACGGGCACGTGCTGCGACGTGCAAGGAGAGGAGATTTGTGGATCGGGATTTCGAGCGGGCACAGCAGCTTTAGGTAAGTGCACATTTTCTGTCTATTATTTAGTGAAGTCCTCGAGAGGAATTTCTGCCCCAGTATATTTTTTAATTGGGGAAGTCACCTGCAATATTTTATAAGAACCTAAGTATGGAATGAGAAAGACTTGTTTCACTTATAGACATGAATTTCTTGTCATTCTTCACTGGTACAAAGGGTGGGCAGTGATGGAAAATTGGGTGTGGAGCTTCAGGTCTCTACCCATTTTCATGGTCACTGAGAGTATCTGCCCCAAAATAGGCACTCCTAATGTAATTCGCAATAAAGATTCCCATACATGCAACCTCCTTCACCTAGAAGGACAAGGGCAGCAGGTGCATGGGAACATCAACACCTCGAAGTTCCCCTCCAATTCATTCACCATCCCGACTTGGACATATATCGTCGTTCCTTCATTGTCACTGGAACTCCTTATCTAACAGCACAGTGGGAGTTCCTTCATCACATGGACTGCAAAAGTTCAAGAAGTTCTTAAGGGCTACTAGGAATGGGCAATAAATGATGGCCTTGCCCACATCCCGAGAAAGTACTTTATTTAAAAAAAAAATCAAAGTGAACACACCAGTAACTGGGACTCAGAAACTAATGGCTCATTTTAAATGTTATGATGCTACTTTACTATACTGCTTGCAGGGAGCTTCTGGAATGTGCTATCAGTAGGCTCCAGGATGACGTATCTGGTACTGGAAGTTCAGAACCAAATGTAAATCGATGTCTTAATGTGGTAGTTTTAGCTGAACAAATAACTGGGAGGTTACCAGTGCGCGTTGTACTTGTAAAGTCTGTGATTTTAATTGGTTAAACTTCAGCAATACCCTGTGTACATCTGGGGCTCCCCAAATCTTGCCACTGGCAACCTGAACTTAATGTCTAGAGACTAGGTGAGTGGGATGTATGTCTGGCGAAACAGTATGCACTTCATATCAAGAAAACAGAAATTCTGCAGGTACAAGTCTCTCAGTAGCTTAATTGTGAAAGTTTTAACATTTTGCTTGGTTTTCTGTGTGTCCCCGATATCTAGCAGCCTATATAAAAAAAAAAGGAAGGAGGCAGAAGCATAAAAGTTCCAGATCGGGCAATGTTGACTGCCAGTGGCATTCCTGCCCTATGGTAGAGATTGGATTCAGGTTATCTTGCAGCAGATGGCATAGCTCTGCAGCTCTCCCTGCTGTATCTGATCCTGTGGAGGCAGTTCTTGACTGGTGTGTTTGGCTCTGTAAATACAGTTGATACCATAATGATGGTATTGGCAGTCCACTCCACTGCCATCTGATCTACCTGGCATACCTGCTTTGATCATCTTTGTCCAATTGCATTAAATCCTGTGATGGAGAAGTTTTGAAAACAATCCTCGTATCTTACACTGAAATACAGAGAAAACAAACCTGTATACCTTTTTGGAAAACAATGGGCTAGAATTTTGCTGACTTTGCAACCGGGTTTTCACCGCAATTTGACCCTCTGCAGCGAAAACCCGGTCGGCAGGATCTTCAGAGTACCTTTTTGCAGCAGCGCTTCCACGTACCACCGGGGAGAGGAGCGCCAATGAGCAACATCGTAAATTACGTTTGCGATTGATTTTTGGCTCTCTCGGGACCCATATTCTGCGGCCAGAATACCGATGGGGTCGAACCTGTGGTGCAGCCCTGCCAGCAGTGATTAGCATGAAGAACTGCAAAAAAGGTAAGTGAAAGTTTTTATTTTTTAATTCTTTTTCAACGATGTAGTAGGTAAGGGTTTTGTGAATGGTTTTTTTGGCAATTTTTTTCTGTTTTTCCTCCCCTCCCAAGGCCTCTCTCGCAGTGTTACCGGCCCCAGACTAAAGTTGCTGAAATTTGCGATTTGCGCAGCGAATCCTTGTACAACGCCGATTTTTACCATGCAGAATTAAAGGCCGAAAAGCGGGCCTAAAAATAGTAGCGTAGCGAAAACTGTAATTTTGGCGTAAAACTATCGTTATTGAAACCGAACATTTAGCCCTAACTATTCAGGCCTTTAATAGCCACTTTAAATAGATACACTTGGTGCTGCATGGGAGCAAGTGGGAAAGCAGGAAAGTCAAGGGTTGCTTCTTTACGCCTCATTTCAAAAGTCATTTGCTATGCAATGAAATTCTTCCACATTCTGTGCTGCAGTGGGGATCGACAATGGGAAATCGACACTTTTACCAACAGGAATTTATCCTAATGAGCTTTGTCTATTCCTCAATCTGCTAATTTGTGTACATTTAACATTTAAAAAATGTAAAAAACTGGCCAAACATTTACATATTGGTATCAGATTAGGCAGCACCATCGGTTTATGGCCAGTATACTGCATTACTTTTTTGTAATGTTTTTCTCCCCGAACATCAAATCAAAAGCACATATTTTAAAATACAGCTAACTGAAGTAAGTTTTAAATTCACATTATTGTGTGTAACTAAAATCATATCAAATAACATGCTACAAAACATGTCCTGCTTTGAAGCATTAGCTTGGATGATGTGGAATGTATATGGGTAGAGCTGCAAAACACCAAAGGGCAGAAAATGTTAGTGGGAGTTGTGTACAGACCACCAAACAGTAGTAGTGAGGTTGGGGATGGCAACAAACAGGAAATTAGGGATGCGTGCAATAAAGGTACAGCAGTTATCATGGGTGACTTTAATCTACATATAGATTGGGCTAACCAAACTGTAGCAATACGGTGGAGGAGGATTTCCTGGAGTGCATAAGGGATGGTTTTCTAAGCCAATATGTCGAGAAACCAACTAGAGAGCAGGCCATCCTAGACTGGGTCTTGTGTAATGAGAGGGGATTAATTGGCAAACTTGTTGTGTGAGGCCCCCGTGGAAGAGTGACCATAATATGGTAGAAGTCTTCATTAAGGTGGAGAGTGACACAGTTAATTCAGAGACTAGGGTGCTGAAGGTAAAGAAAGGTAACTTCGATGGTATGAGTTGTGAATTGGCTAGGATAGACTGGCGAATGATACTTAAAGGTGTAAGGGGTGGTTTGCAGGGGGTCAGCTTTCCCTTCTGACCTTATATGAGCGGTTCCGAATCGCTCCCACACCCTTGGTTCTAGACACTGGAATTATGAAGGGACTGTGACAGACTTGGACAGACAATCGGTTTCAAGGTAGGAAGCAGGTATGGCTTTATTGTGTTTAAAAATAAATAAAAGGCACACCTTTAATAACACACACAGACCAATACACACTGAGGGGTACAACACATTGAATAAATTGTCCAATTACAGTCTGTGGGGAAAAGAATACAGCTTAAACTCTAAATGGGGAAAAGAGGCGAATGCAGATACATTTACACAAGTTATCCCAGCCTCCCTCCTCCCAATTCCCCTAACTAACGAAGTTATAGCTCTGGGGGGTGCAGGGGCTATGCTCACCAATCCCCTTTTTGACAGTTCCAACTCCAGGGTTCGCCTTAGTTGTCCCTGGGGTTTGCCTTAGTTGTCCATGTTCTGTAGTCTGTACCCCTTGGTAGCGTAGGACCAGCTTGTAGAGTGGAAAAATCTTCGGTTTTTCTTCGGTTTTGTCGGGTCGGTTCCGTTTGACTGTTGAGTTGGTCGCGATGGCCCGCAACTTTCCAATAGTCATTTTGACAGCCTGTTTGCTGTTGTGGTGCTGTCCTTCTGGGTTTTAGAGATTCCTTTCGCCGATGTTTCGGGATTCCACTCTTCGAGGCTGGTGTAGAACTTATGCAACGAGACTGCTAACTTAATAGTGTCTCTTGAAGCACACCTAACTGCCAGAACAGACTTCAATTATACTAAAACAGGCTTCCTTATCTTCCATCAAATCTAGCTCAGTTCTTTGTTTCGATTTTTCAGCCAGCTAACTGAAACTTGATTAAGTGGTTTTAATCTGGCATTAATAGGCTTTTCGAAGTTGGTGAGCTCTCCATTGTGCTAGTCTGGCCTGAGCCAGATATTTCTATGCCTGTTGAAAAGGTGTTGGAATATGTATGTGACATTTGGGTTCTCCGGGTGCGGTGATAAATGTTTCTTCCATCGTTGATTGTTTAAATGCTAATGTTTTCAAGGGGCAAGTTTCGAGGGTATACAGTTCCCAGACAATTTGATTAGTTCCAATGTCCAAACTGGCCCTTTAGATATTGACCCCACCCCTTTTCTTGCAGACCCAACATACACCTTTTAAAAATCCCAAATTCGATTAAAGTTCGTAGTTTCTTCCATGTGCACTTTAGGATTTCAAACTTTCTGGTAGATAGTTCCAAATTAAATTCCCTTTCCTATGAGTCTAAACACTGGGGGGGGGGGGGTCTCCATGAATGCACCCCATTTTATCCCCTGCAGGCCTCGTCTGCCCCTTTAAAATTCATTTGTGTCCCAAAGTTTTCCTTCCATTTTAAAAGTCCAGAAAGGGATTCTTCTCCTCTGCAGGGGAAAGGTACCTGGAATCTTTGCGAGATATTGGTAAATTCTACAAAGGGTTGACGGTAGATAGGCAATGGCAGACATTTAAAGATCACATGGATGAACTACAATAATTGTACATCCCTGTCTGGCGTAAAAATAAAACGGGGAAGGTGGCTCAACCGTGCCTAACAAGGGAAATTAGGGATAGTGTTAAATCCAAGGAAGAGGCATATAAATTGTCCAGAAAAAGCAGCAAACCTGAGGACTGCGAGAAATTTAGAATTCAGCAGAGAAGGACTAAGGGTTTAATTAGAGGGGGGGGGGGGGAATAGTGTATGAGAATAAGCTTGCAGGGAACATAAAAACTGACTATAAAAGCTTCTATAGATATGTGAAGAGAAAAAGATTAGTGAAGATTAATGTAGGTCCCTTGGAGTCAGAATTTATATTATGGGGAACAAAGTGTAAGGGGTTCTCAGGGAGAGTTGTTGTGCCTTGGGTGTCTCTCTCTGGGCTTCTGCCCTCACAGCTTATGCCTGGCCTGTGAGGTACCCGGAGTGCTGCAAGAGCACCCCTGGAGAGACTGTGTCCCACAGCTGATGAAGCGGGTTTTTGAGACTCGTGCGTCCCCACAGCCTATGCCTAGCCTGTGAGGCACCTGTGAGTGTCAAACACTCCTAACCCCTTCTTCCCTAGCCTGTGACACACAGTTGAGCGTTTTCGAGGTGTTCCTAGCTTCCCTTACACTGTTCTGACATAAGACTCACGATCAGGAGATGTAATACAATAGAACTGAGACAAGGTGATTCCAAGAGGCTTCCAATTTATTTGACAAGGTGCATCTCAACAAACAGCAATACACCAACAAAACAATCCCCCTAAATCCCACTAAATCCCACTAAACGGACACAATGAAAATCTTTACACAAGTTTAGCAGTACAATCTCCAACCTCCCACCTTTCCTGGCCTAACTGAGTTGGGAGTTCCGGGGACCAGAGGTTATACTCACTACTGTGCCTTCTGCAGTTGGTGGTTTGTTTCTTCTATCTTCAGTGTCTTCGGACACTGGTTTTCCTTCAGTGTCGAGAGGCTTGCAGGTTATTGGATCACGAGAGCAGGGAACCACACACAATGCGTCAGAAACCCCTTTTTATAGCCAGATTATCCAGTCCGCCTCTCCTGCTGAAATCGATCCTTCCCATTGGTGGGCTTTGTGATTTTGAAAAATGCAGCAGTTTTAGATTATTGCGGGGTTTTTTTCCACTGATAACCTACTCAAGGTTTGAGTGGGTGTTGCTTGCGTTGGCCTCCTGTAGCCATTGTGTAGGCCCTTGGGTTGTCTTGGGTTCCCTAGTTTTCTGAAGGTCTGCATAATTTCCTTCCAATTCAGTTTTCTCTAACCTACTCAAGGTTAGTGTAAACATGGGGAAGACAATAGCCCGATAATAGCGATGAGTCAGTCCCACAGTTTTCAAGCAAGTGCTCTCCCATTGGCTTGAAAGCCCCATGCTTCGGGCTGACTCTGTCCCACCATTGGTACTCCGGTGTCCTCCCCCGTCCAATCACTGCTCTGCCAAGGTCAAACCGTCTCGGTTTCAATTCACTTCGCAGCACAGACAGATCCCACAGCCCTTTTCCTTCTGGGTAAAATGAGGGGGTTTTCGTCCTCCCCTACATAATCCCCCACAGTCAGACACCACTCGAGTGTGTCAAAGTTCAGGGTGGTGAGAAAACCCTAGGTCTCCCAAATTGCCCAACTTTCCCCAGTTTAACTCTAATATATATATATATATCGTTATTCCTTTTAACGCGGTACAAAACACAGAATCCAACAGGTTACAATATATGACCGCAATATACATATATGACTTAAAGTTACAGCAGTAATTGTACATTGAGTCTCATTTCAGTCTTAACCGTAAAACAAAGAAACCTGCCCTGCAAACTCTCCAGGGGCCATGTATGAAAACGCAGTCATCCCTGGGAATAACAAAACCGCCTAAGTGTCGCGGTCAAGCTTTGTTTACACGCCTTGAGTGTTTAGCAACGGCTCTCCTGGCTGTGTAGTAGCCTGAGGAACTGCTTTCTTTTTCCTTTTCTCCTGAGCTTACAGCTTGTAACTAGCAGATAAGCTACAATCAGGAGTTGGCCGATTACTAAGGCATGCGATCCCACCCGGATCCATGCAGGTATGTCTGCCCGTATTCCCAAATCCCACCATGCTGGGGGTTTAATCTGGGCAATCTCCCCTGCTAGAATTTCAGTTTTCTGCTCCATGGTGTAAAAATTTTTTTGAGACAAATCCACTGCCTGGAGGAGGGCTGTCAGTTTCTCAGGTAGTGGGGCAATGGGATAGCCAAAATGGGCGACATATTGTTGTAGGTGGCTGAGGTTGTTTTGTACCGTGAGGTGAATCGTGGAAGGTTCAGGGATGGGTGTGATTCTGGTGTGTGCCACTTGAACCTCTGCCCTGAGTTTAAAGCAAAAGCTGCTGTACGGTATTGGACACCACCTTCCCGGTCCGTGTTCATACCGTTGGGCACTTGTGGTGACACAATATGTCCCACCGCCTACATATGCTACCTGTGGAGGCATGTGGTTAGGGGCCATTACCACCATTGTGCAGTTGATAGGCTCTGCCCCAGCAGTGCTGAACCCGCATTGTGGCCTTGCAAAAACGTTCAAGTGCTGGGGGCACAGGATTACCTGTGCTCCCCTGCTCCGACAACCCGAGAGGTCTGTACCTGTCACAGTGTGCTCCCACATTGTGACATAAGCTGGGACCTCTTGGAATCGAACATACAGCCCTCCACGAATGACTCCCACATTCTCCACTCGGTACAGGGGTGCTGGTCGTGGGGACGCCCCCATCACGGGCATCCTGACCACCACACCCATAATGGTATGGTTTGACTTTCCACAGTCCACCGGTAACCGGGTAGGCTTCCGACGCTACATGAAGTTGGCAAGGACTCAAAACATTATCATAAGGGTGCAGTGCTGCTAAGTGCTGGTTGCTGATCCAGGAGTGGACCTGTCCCTGTCTCAGATCCTCGAGGTGACTCCGTCCCTCTCCCAGCAACCAGGCCCCATAGAGCACGCACACCTCATTTTAGGCGGCTTGATCGGAGGCGTTTCTATCCTCCCGAATCAAGGTGTTTACAGCCCTGGCCTGTGCCTCCAATTGAGAGATAATCTCCTTTAAGTGAACTGTCATTGCCACCTCTTCGTGGAGCGCGGATACCACTACAGTATTCTCATCCCCCAGGATTTTGCGCAGCTGATTCTTTAACCCATTTATCTGGAGGGCCAGTTGCATGTTATCCAAACTATTTATGGCGGACGCCCCAGTGTTAAACCCTGTGAAAATGTCATTTAAAGTGCCATGCCTCTGCCTGCCCAGTTCGGCCCTATCCCACTGTTTATACAAGTCTGTCACTCTCACTCTGGAAGTGGCCACAGTAATCTCCGGGCAGGGGATGGAGGCCTCTCTGTAGGTAAAGTCCTTATGGTTGGAGTACTTGGTGAAGTTTGATCCCAGCCACCCAGGCCATCTCCCCTCGTGGGAGTAGGTGACCTGGCCATCTGCCGCCAGAGTCCCTTCTCCTGTGGTCACTGTCGGCGCTCTGCCCCCGGAGCATCCGAAAACCAGGGAGTCCTCGGTGTCCCCTCGGTGCCCGGTGCAGATCCTTAGCGATATCAGCATAACTAACGCCCAATAGGGAGGTGTTGACATCTGAAAGGCAAGAAGAACATGGCCTTGCCTTGAAAGACCTCTGCAGGCTCGGCCCGCGTAACATGTTCCAAACACAAAAATGCTGTACCCAACTGTCACTGCCTTACCTAAACACATATGCACAAAACAGGAAGGGAAAATATATACACCGCCACCCATCCCAGGGTGGCCAGGCGACATCCTGTCACTGTACAGGCGTCGTCGACCACTCGGCTGACCGTACCCTGGGGATCAGGATGCCCTCTGCTGAGGGGCTCGTATAGTCCCCCTTAATGAGTCTTGTGCTGCCCTCCAAGGCCCTCCCGAGTCCCGGATAATCGGTGGGAGACCCTTGCTAGCGCAACAGAGCACCCTCCCTGTTTTTTACCTTCTCGATCTGGGGCGGGGAGCTAATTAAATAGGGGACCATGGTACCCTGGGTTGTGGCACTCTGTCACTCCTCCTTACTGTCGGTGCAGAGTCCCACGTTATGGGCTGCAATGCTATCTCCTCCACCTCTTGGGCTAGCCCCAGCTGATCCACCATGGGAGGTTCAGCTTCCCCTCGGACCTTGCTAATGGTAGAGCCTTTCTCCCTACTTCTGTTAGTGGGCTGGGAA
Source organism: Pristiophorus japonicus (assembly GCF_044704955.1). Lineage (NCBI taxonomy): Eukaryota > Metazoa > Chordata > Chondrichthyes > Pristiophoridae > Pristiophorus > Pristiophorus japonicus. Next base: position 55,715,201 of record NC_091987.1, read on the forward strand.
CCTCTACCCAGTGGTGGGATAGCCTTACTGGAGCAGTAAACCATCCCCGTCTTAGAGCTTCGGGGCCCGTTGCCTCCTCCGGAGCCTCCAAATCCACCAGGGCCTGTTCTTCCCCCAGTGCCTGATTCCCTTCTCTTGCTCGTCCCCTCTGTTTTTACCTCTTTTGGGGTCAAACAATTTACACTGATTAATTTGATACCACTTCACCTGGCGAGGCAATTGAATTGACCATAGGGCTAGCCTTGTCGACTGTGCTGTATGGTCCCATATACAGTGGTTCAAATACCCAGACCCGGGTGAAGCTTCTCACCATCACCTGGTCGCCCACCTCCCATCATGTTGACTACGGGGTTCCAGCAGCAGCTTATTGGCACGGTGCTGTTTACCCATGTTGTTGGCCGTCTGCCAGTGAATCTGTTGAAGCTGTTCAAACAGATTCCTGACGAAGCGGTCCCGGTTCACCTCTTGAAGCTGCCCTTCGGTGAGAACCGGCGCCAACACATGCACTGGGGTTCTCATGATCCAGCCAGTCATCAGCTCATGGGGTGAGTACCCTGTGCTCTCTGACTGACTGGCCCGGATTCCCATGAGGACCAACGGTAAGACCTCCACCCACTTGGAAAACACATCCACCAGGGCGAGGCAGTATTTATAACCTCCCTGGGCGGCCGGTAGGGGTCCGATGTAGTCGATCTGGATCAACTGCCATGGTCCCTCTACCTGCCTGACGTGTCCCATAGACACCTTCCTTTTCTGAGGGTCCGGGTTGTTTGCAGCGCAAACCAGACAGCCCGCACAGAAGTCCCGGACGTCTTCCCGGAGGCCTGGCCACCACCCTGCCTTTTCTCCCCGTTGCCAGGTAGATTCCGGCCCAGGGTGTCCCGCACCTGGAGCCTCATGGGCCAGCTGAAGGAATTCCCTCTGGTGTTGTGGCGGCACTACCCATTTGTCCCCTTTAAACAACATGCCTTCCCGCACAGCAATATCTGCAGCACTGTATGGGCCCTCAGCCTTTTCCCCCTTTTTGATAGCAGCCAAGGCAGCCTTCAGGACCGGATCCTGCATCTGGACTACTTTAAGGTCCGGGGCTGCAGCCATCCCTACGCTCCCTTGTGTCCCTGGCTTCTTGCTACTGCTATCCTGCCTGCCTCGTATGGGTCCCATGGGCGACCTGTACGAGCACCTTCCCTTGCCAGCAGGTCTGCCTGCTGGTTACCTTCCCCCCCCCCCCCGTGGCTCAGGTTTGGAGTGGGCCTTTACCTTATGGATATATACATCCCCGGTTTCTCCCACTGCAGCCACGATCTTTTCTCGCATGGGTTTGGTCAAAAGGGGCTTCCCATCCGCAGAGGTGTACCCCCGGCGTGACCAAATCGCCAGATACTCTGCACACGAATTGCAAGTGAACATGCTGTCCGAGCAATCATGTATGGGGTAGGGAATTCCTCGGGGTGTGTGACCACATACATCACCGCCGAGAGTTCCGCCTGCTGGGCGCTCAGGGTGCATGGGAGTTTAAGAGCCAAGGCAATCCCTGCCTTGGGATCCCAAACTCCGCAGCCCGTGAGTCTTTTACCCGCGGACACTGAACTGGAGCCATCAACGTAGATCTCGCGGCCTGTGGGGTGTATCCCTGCCGGAAATCCAAAGTTGATGTCCCATACCCCCTCCACAGAGCATTTATGCGGCTGCCCTGGATAGATTACATTTTCTGCCAGCCAGGGCTCGCAGAAACCCTTGACCTTTAAAGTCATTTGTGAGAGGAGGAGGGTCCAGCAAGTGATTCTAGCACTGCTCACTGTCCCGTCCTTAATCCTCCCATCCAACAGCATTTGCGTTGTGATATGATGGGTGAGGAGTGTAATGGGGGGATACTCCGGTAAAGATCTGAGCTCTCTTTACTGCCCAGTGGGTGGCAAGCAAGTGCCTCTCACAATTGGAGTATCCCTTTTCTACTTCCGTGAGGACCCTGGAGGAGTACACCACTGGTCTCAGCTGACCGTTTCGCTCCTGGAGCAACACTGCATTTAAGCTGTCGCCACTGGCTGCCACCTCCAGGAAGAATTCCTCCCCCCCATCAATTGCCCCTAGGGCTGGTGCTACCTGCAGGTTTCTCTTAAGATGGACAAATGCTGCCTCACAGCCCTCATCCCATTCCCACTCAACCCCCTTATGTCGGAGTCTGAGCAGAGGGGCGGCAGTGGCTGCATAGTCCTCGATGAAGTCCCTACAGTAGCCAGTGATTCCCAGGAAAGACCTTACTCCCGACACATCCCTAGGGACAGAGTGTTCCTGCACTGCCTTTCTTCTAGCCTCATCAATGGCCCTTTCACCTGCCCTTATCATCAGGCCCAGGAATTTTACTTCTCCTAGACCTATCTGGGCTTTCTTGGGGTTAACTTTAAAATCCCCTTCCTTCAGTAAGACCAGCAGTTCCGCCAGCAGTGGACCGTGTTCCTCACTGCTGTCTGTGAACAACAACAGGTCGTCCACATACTGGACCAGCTGGTGTGGTTGGCTGAAGCCTTTTAAGCAGTTCGCCATGCATTGGTGAAAGATGCTGGGACTATTATGAAAGCCCTGTGGGAGGCAGCTCCATGTATACCTCTGTTCCCGGAAGGTGAAGGCAAACTTGTACTGGTCTTCCCTCCGTACAGGGATAGACCAGAACCTGTTGGATATGTCCAACACTGTGAACGTGGTTGCGGATGCAGGGATTTCCCATATCAGATCCGCAACCGCCGCTACTGTGGGGGCACAAGCTGAGATGTTTTTATTGAGCACCCTATAATCCACCGTAGCCCTCCAAGAATTGTCCGGTTTCCTAACCGGCCAAAGCGGGGAGTTGACATGGGTGGCTATGGGTCTCAAAACACCCTGCTCGACAAGCGAGCTTAAAGCTGTCTCCAAGTCTGCTTCTGCCTCTCTGGGAAAGCCATACTGCTTTTGCAGGCGGGACATGGGATCCCCATCTGTTCTAACCTCCACTCCTGTGACTCTCCCACAATCGTGTTTATGGGTGGCAAATGCTGCAAGATTTGCTTGCACATAGGCCCGGTACTCGGCCGGGGTGTTACCGACCAGAACCTCCAGGTCATAACCCCCTTTTGGCTTCATTGTACACAGAGTCCCTTTTCCCTGTTTCTTACCAATAACCATGACTTCTCCCTCTGCTCCCGTACCCATTGTGCCCCATAGACAGTGATTCCTCAAGTCTACTAGGATCTGGCGAGCGATGATGAAATCAGCCCCCAAGATCCCTTTTCCCACCTGCTCCCAGTTCATCAGGATGCACTTCCATTGTGTTTGGAGTGCTCCTAAACGAACTGCGAATGGAACTGAGAAAAACCCAGCCTTCTCATTTCCTGTGAACCCAACTAGTTGATACGGTACCCTGTTTGATAGAGGTGAGGTAGCGGGATCCTCCGAATGGACTATTGGCCAAATGGGCCACCATGGCCCTGAGTGATTGAACTCCATGGGGAATAATAAAGTCGCTCTCCAGCGCTCTCTGACCTTGGCCACCTTCCTGTGGAGGACCGTACTTGCGCTGCCTGACCGGGCACATCCGCCCTGGTTCAGGATCTTTCTGCGCTGATCCCTCTACCTCCGGCTGTCCCACCATACCCGGTGCAGCAGACAGTGCCTGGTCGCCTGATCCAGCCCTTAACTGAACCTTGGCGGGAGCCTCACATCCCTGCTGCCGAGTGGGACACATTGGTCCCAAGCCCTGGGTATGCTACTACCTGCGTGCCCCGCTCCTCCTGGTACCCCACCGGACAAACCACCGGTGCCTCAGGAGATGGTCGGGCGTCTCTTGCCTTTGGATTCTCCTCTACCCCCCAATACTCTCCTTTGTCCCCTGTGGACCCTCCAGGTCCTATCAGATCGACCATCCCCTTTGCCTGGGATAGAGTGTGGGTGAGAGTTTTAATCCTCTCCTGGCAGGGACCGTGATCTGCAAACTCACTGCTAGTGGCCACTTTATAGGCTGCATGTACGTCTTTTAATTTATTCTCTAGTTCCCAAATTTTCTGGGTGTACCGAGAGTTCTGTTCCCGGAGGGACCCCTCACTACCCTTGGCCTCACTGACCTGACACTGAAGATAGTCCCGGCTATTTCGGAAGGTCTCCTCCAACTGCCGGTTCCCTTGCTGCTCCCCAGCTAATTCGGCCAGCAGGTTGTCCCCAACCACAGCCCGGATAGCAGAGAGCTCCTCTGATTTCTGAAGACTCTGTTCCAAGTCCTTCACCCGCTGGTCGAGCTTTCGGACTTGGCGGGTGAAGCAGATAAGCCAGATGGCCTTTTCCACCCTGCGGTTGTGATCCTTCCCTGCTGTCCACTGGGCAGCAGCATCCACTGGGCGCTCTGCCCGTGTGAGGGCTTGCACCCAAGGTTTGGTGAAGTTCACCTTGCCACAAATGTATGAGGAAATTCTCTCCTCCATTTTAGTTTCCTCTCTTATCACCTCACCTGTTATTTAACATCTCCTGTTTGCTTATGTCCTGCCGCGGTCACCATGTTCTGTAAGGGATTCTCAGGGAGTGTTGTTGTGCCTTGGGTGTCTCTCTCTGGGCTTCTGCCCTCACAGCTTATGCCTGGCCTGTGAGGTACCCTGAGTGCTGCAAGAGCACCCCTGGAGAGACTGTGTCCCACAGCTTATGAAGGGGGTTTTTGAGACTCGTGCGTCCCCACAGCTTATGCCTAGCCTGTGAGGCATCTGTGAGTGTCAAACACTCCTAACCCCCTCTTCCCTAGCCTGTGACACACAGTTGAGCGTTTTCGAGGTGCTCCTAGCTTCCCTTACACTGTTCTGACATAAGACTCACGATCAGGAGATGTAATACAATAGAACTGAGACAAGGTGATTCCAAGAGGAACTTAGGCTTCCAAGTTATTTGACAAGGTGTATCTCAACAAACAGCAATACACCAACAAAACAATCCCCCTAAATCCCACTAAACTGACACAATGAAAATCTTTATACAAGTTTAGCAGTACAATGCCCAACCTCCCACCTTTCCTGGCCTAACTGAGTTGGGAGTTCCGGGGACCAGAGGTTATACTCACTACCTTTTGCAGTCTGGTGGTTTGTTTCTTCTATCTTCGGTGTCTTCGGACACTGGTTTTCCTTCAGTGTCGAGAGGCTTGCTGGTTGTTGGATCATGAGAGCAGGGAACCACACACAATGCGTCAGAAACCCCTTTTTATAGCCAGATTATCCAGTCCGCCTCTCCCGCTGGAATCGATCCTTCCCATTGGTGGGCTTTGTGATTTTGAAAAATGCAGCAGTTTTCGATTATTGCGGGGTTTTTTTCCACTGATGTTAACCTACTCAAGGTTTGAGTGGGTGTTGTTTGGGTTGGCCTCCTGTAGCCATTGTGTAGGCCATTGGTTTGTTTTGGGTTCCCTAGTTTTCTGAAGGTCTGCATAATTTCCTTCCATCGTGTAAACATGGGGAAGACAATAGCCCGATAATGGCGATGAGTCAGTCCCACAATTTTCAAGCAAGTGCTCTCCCATTGGCTTGAAAGCCCCATGCTTCGGGCTGACTCTGTCCCACCATTGGCCCTCCGGTGTCCTACCCCGTCCAATCACTGCTCTGCCAAGGTCAAACCGTCTCGGTTTCAATTCACTTCGCAGCACAGACAGATCCCACAGCCCTTTTCCTTCTGGGTAAAATGAGGGGGTTTTCATCCTCCCCTACAAAGGAAATGGCAGACCAATTGAACAAATACTTTGCTTCTGTCTTAGAAACATAGAAAATAGGTGCAGGAGTAGGACATTCAGCCCTTTGAGCCAGGACCACCATTCAATATGATCATGGCTGATCATGCAACTTCAGGACCCCATTCCTGCTTTCTCTCCATACCCCTTGATCCCTTTAGCCGTAAGGGCCACATCTAACTCCCTTTTGAATATATCTAACGAACTGGCCTCAACAACTTTCTGTGATAGAGAATTCCACAGGTTCACAATTCTCTGGGTAAAGAAGTTTCTCCTCATCTCGGTCCTAAATGGCTTACCCCTTATCCTTAGACTGTGACCCCTGGTCTTGGACTTCCCCAACATTGGGAACATTCTTCCTGTATCTAACCTATCCAATCCCGTCAGAATTTTATGTTTCTATGAGATCCCCTCTCACTCTTCTAAATTCCAGTGAATATAAACCTAGTCGATCCAGTCCTTCTTCATATGTCAGTTCTGCCATCCCGAGAATTGGTCTGGTGAACCTTCGCTGCACTCCCTCAATAGCAAGAATGTCCTTCCTCAGATTAGGAGACCAAAACTGTACACAATATTCAAGGCCCTGTACAACTGCAGTAAGACCTCCCTGCTCCTATACTTAAATCCTCTTGCTATGAAGGCCAACATGCCATTTGCCTTCTTTACTGCCTGCTGTAACTGTATGCCAACTTTCAATGACTGATGTACCATGACACCCAGGTCTCGTTGCACCTCCCCTTTTGCGAATCTGTCACCATTCAGATAGTATTCTGCCTTCATGTTTTTGCCACCAAAGTGGATAACCTCACATTTATCTACATTATACTGCATCTGCCATGCATTTGCCCATTCACCTAACCTGTCCAAGTCACCCTGCAGCCTCTTAGCATCCTCCTCACAGCTCACACTGCCACCCAGTTTAGTGTCATCTGCAAACTTGGAGATATTACATTCAATTCCTTCGTCCAAATCATTAATGTATATTGTAAATAGCTGGGGTCCCAGCACTGAACCTTGCGGTACCCCACTAGACACTGCCTGCCATTATGAAAAGGACCCATTTACTCCTACTCTTTGCTTCCTGTCTGCCAACCAGTTCACTATCCACATGAAAACATTACCCCCAATACCATGTGCTTTAATTTTGCACACTAATCTCTTGTGTGGGACCTTGCCAAAAGCCTTTTGAAAGTCCAAATACACCACATCCACTGGTTCTCCCTTGTCAACTCCATTAGTTGCATCTTCAAAATATTCGAGAAGTTTTGCAAGCTTGAGAGGGGACCTCATAGAAACGTTTAAAATTCTGACGGGTTTAGACAGGTTAGATGCAGGAAGAATGTTCCCAATGTTGGGGAAGTCCAGAACCAGGGGTCACAGTCTAAGGATAAGGGGTAAGCCATTTAGGACCGAGATGAGGAGAAACTTCTTCACCCAGAGAGTGGTGAACCTGTGGAATTCTCTACCACAGAAAGTAGTTGAGGCCAATTCACTAAATATATTCAAAAGGGAGTTAGATGAAGTCCTTACTACTCGGGGGATCAAGGGGTATGGCGAGAAAGCAGGAAGGGGGTACTGAAGTTGCATGTTCAGCCATGAACTCATTGAATGGCGGTGCAGGCTAGAAGGGCTGAATGGCCTACTCCTGCACCTATTTTCTATGTTTCTATGATTTCCCTTTCATAAATCCATGCTGACTTGAACCGATCCTGTCACTGCTTTCCAAATGCGCTGCTATTGTGTCTTTAATAATTGATTCCAACATTTTCCCCACTACCGATATCAGGCTAACCAGTCTATAATTCCCCGTTTTCTCTCCCTCCTTTTTTAAAAAGTGGGGTTACATTAGCTCCCCTCCAATCCATAGGAACTGATCCAGAGTCCATAGAATGTTGGAAAATGACCACCAATGCTTCCACTATTTCTAGGACCACTTCCTTAAGTACTCTAGGATGCAGACTATCAGATCCTGGGGAGTTATCTGCCTTCAGTCCCATCAATTTCCCTAACACAATTTCCTGGCTAATTAGGATTTCCTTCAGTTCCTCCTTCTCACTCGACCCTCAGTCCCCTAGTATTTCCGGAAGGTTATTTGTGTCTTCCTGAGTGAAGACAGAACCAAAATATTTGTTCAGTTGGTCTGCCATTTCTTTGTTCCCCATTATAAATTCACCTGATTCTGACTGCAAGGGACCTACATTAGTCTTCATTAATCTTTTTCTCTTCACATATCTATAGAAGCTTTTGCAGCCCGTTTTTATGTTGCCTGCAAGCTTCCTCTCATACTCTATTTCCCCCGCCCCCCCCCCTAATTAAACCCTTAGTCCGCCTCTGCTGAATTCTAAATTTCTCGCAGTCCTCAGGTTTGCTGCTTTTTCTGGACAATTTATATGCCTCTTCCTTGGATTTAACACTATCCCTAATATCCCTTGTCAGTCACGGTTGAGCCACCTTCCCCGTTTTATTTTTACGTCAGACAGGGATGTACAATTATTGTAGTTCATCCATGTGATCTTTAAATGACTGCCATTGCCTATCTACCGTCAATCCTTTAAGTATCATTCGTCAGTCTATCCTAGCCAATTCAGATCTCATACCATCGAAGTTATCTTTCTTTACGTTCAGCACCCTAGTCTCTGAATTAACTGTGTCACTCTCCATCTTAATGAAGAATTCTACCATATTATGGTCACTCTTCCACGGGGGCCTCGCACAACAAGATTGCCAATTAATCCTCTCTTATTACATAAGACCCAGTCTAGGATGGCCAGCTCTCTAGTTGGTTCCTCGACATATTGGTCTAGAAAACCATCCTTTATACACTCCAGGAAATCCTCCTCCACTGTATTGCTATCAGTTTGGTTAGCCCAATCTATATGTAGATTAAAGTCACCCATGATAACTGCTGTACCTTTATTGCACGCATCCCTAATTTCCTATTTGATGCCATCCCTAACCTCTCTGCTATTGTTTGGTGGTCTGTACACAACTCCCAGTGGCGTTTTCAGCCCTTTGGTGTTCCGCAGCTCTACCCATACAGATTCCACATCATCCAAGCTAATGTCCTTCCTTACTATTGTGTTAATTTGCACTAAGAAAGACACGAATAACCTCCCGAAAATACTAGGGGACCAAGGTTCTAGCGAGAAGGAGGAACTGAGGGAACTTAGGGAAATCCTTATTAGTCAGGAAATGGTGTTTGGGAAATTGATGGGATTGAAGGCCGATAAATCCCCAGGGCCTGATAGTAGGCATCCTAGAGTATTAAAGAAGTGGCCCTAGAAATAGTAGATGCATTGGTGGTCATTTTCCAACATTCCGTGGAATCTGGATCAGTTCCTATGGATTGAAGGGTAGCTAATGTAACCCCACTTTTTAAAAAAGGCAGGAGAGAGAAAACAGGGAATTATAGATCGGTTCGTCTGAAATCGGATGGGGAAAATGCTGGAATCAATTATTAAAAATGTAATAGCAGCGCATTTGGAAAACAGTGACAGGATCGGTTCAGTTCAGCATGGATTTATGAAAGGTAAATCATGCTTGACAAATCTTCTCGAATTTTTTGAGGATGTAACTAGTAGAGTGGATAAGGGGGAAACCAGTGGATGGGGTGTATTTGGACTTTCAAAAGGCTTTTGACAAGGTCCCACGCAAGAGATTAATGTGCAAAATTAAGGCACATGAGATTGGGGGTAATGTATTGACATGGATAGCGAACTGTCGGCAGACAGGAAGCAGAGAGTAGGAATAAATGGGTCCTTTTCAGAATGACAGGCAGTGACTAGTGGGGTACCTCAAGATTCAGTGCTAGGACCCCAGCTATTTACAATATATATTAATGATTTGTACGAAGGAATTGAGTGTAATAGCTCCAAGTTTGCAGCTGACACTAAGCTGGGTGGCAGTGTGAGCTGTGAGGAGGATGCTAAGAGGCTGCAGGGTGACTTGGACAGGTTAGGTGAGTGGGCAAATGCATGGCAGATGCAGTATAATGTGGACAAGTGTGAGGTTATCCACTTTGGTGGCAAAAACAGGAAGGCAGATTATTATCTGAATGGTAACATATTAGTAAAACGGGAGGTACAACGAGACCTGGGTGTCACGGTACATCAGTCATTGAAAGTAGGCATACAGGTACAGCAAACAGTAAAGAAAGCAAATGGCATGTTGGCCTTCATAGCGAGAGGATTTGAGTATAGGAGCAGGGAGGTCTTGCTGCAGTTGTACAGGGCTTTGGTGAGATCAGCCCTTGAATATTGTGTGCAATTTTGGTCTCCTAATCTGAGGAAGGCCATTCTTACTATTGACGGAGTGCAGCTAAGGTTCACCAGACTGATTCCCGGGATGGCAGGACTGACATATGAAGAAAGACTGGATCGACTAAGCTTATGGACAATGTGGATCACTTCCCTTATTTCGCAAGCCTCCTATCAACAAGAGCAGGCATTGACGACGAGATCCAAGACTGCCTCCAGTGCGTCAGTGCAACCTTCGGCCGCCTGAGGAAAAGAGTGTTTGAAGACCAGGCCCTCAAAACTGTCACCAAGCTCATAGTCTACAGGGCCATAGTAATACGCACCCTCCTGTATGGCTCAGAGATGTGGACCATATACAGTAGACACCTCAAGTCGCTGGAGAAATATCATCAACGATGTCTCCGCAAGATCCTACAAATCCCCTGGGAGGACGGAAACACCAACATTCGCGTCCTCGTTCAGGCCAACATTCCCAGCATTGAAGCACTGGCCACACTTGATCAGCTCTGCTGGGCAGGCCACATAGTTCGCATGCCAGACACGAGACTCCCAAAGCAAATGCTCTACTCGGAACTTGTCCATGGCAAATGAGCCAAAGGTGGGCAGAGGAAACGTTACAAGGACACACTCAAAGCTTCCCTGATAAAGTGCGACATCCCCACTGACACCTGGGAGTCCCTGGCCAAAGACCATGATAAGTGGAGGAAGTGCATCCGGGAGGGTGCTGATATCCTCGAGTATTGTCGCCGAGAGCATGCAAAAATCAAGCGCAGGCAACGGAAGGAGCATGCGGCAAACCAGCTTCCCCGCCTACGCTTCCCTACAATCACGTGTGACAGAGACTGTGGTTCTTGGATTGGACTGTACAACGACCTAAGAACTCATGCTAAGAGTGGAAGCAAGTCTTCCTCGATTCTGAGGGACTGCCTATGATGATGATGATTCACTGGAATTTAGAAGAATGAGAGGGGATCTCATTGAAGCATACAAAATTCTGACAGAATTGGACAGGTTAGATGCAGTAAGAATGTTCCCGATATTGGGGAAGTCCAAAACCAGGGGTCATAGTCTATGGATAAGGGGTAAGCCATATAGGACTGAGATGAGAAACTTTTTCACCCAGAGAATTGTGAATCTATGGAATTCTCTACCACAGAAAGTTGTTGAGTCGATTTCGTTGGATATATCCAAAGGGGAGTTATATGTAGCCCCTATGGCTAAAGGGATCAGGGGGTAAAGGAAGTGGGGTACTGAAGTTGCATGATCAGCCATGATATTGAATGGTGGTGCAGGCTCGAACAGCCTAATGGCCTACTCCTGCACATATTTTCTATGTTTCTAAAAGCCAACGTAATTTATTTTTTAAATTGAGAACCAAGGTGAAAGTTCTGGAATGGATACGGAGATCTATTTCATTTCAAAACATAAGGCTGCATATTTTTGATATCTGTTTGAGATGTGGCTGTTTTTTCTAAAATTGACTATTGCATGCTGTGTCTTCGTTGACTTGTTTCCTGCATGCTCGAAAGGATGCCCATCAGTATCTGATGTGCAAAACGTCACTTCAAAGAAAGATAGCTGGATAACTTAATGAAAGTTCACAGGTGAAGGAATCACTTGGTATTGGCCCAAAAATTGCTGGTGTGGCATATCGTGTGTTGAGGGTCGTGATTTAGATTTTTTTTTCCCTCCCCCTTCAGGTCATATTTTTGCGCTGCAAATTGCTAGAAATACAAACTAATGACATTGGTGTCATCAATGAGGTATGTACGACCGGGACCAATGGTTTATTTCCTGTAAGAATAGAGACAGAAACAGAGCTAATGATGGAGAAGGAAATAGGATGAATTAGAGTCAAATTAGACATCGAAAAATAGAGAAGGAAAGAAACGTTGGATTAAGAGGGTTGGATTAAGAGGACGAGAAAAAAGAGAAAGAAAGAAAAATAAGAAAATTATAACATTTTCAATCTTCAAAGAACAATTTACGACCTGCAGGAGTGAGACTCCACAGTTTCAATTGATGGCTTTCTAGGCCTCCAACGTTGAGTTTTATGTCAGGACCATAAATCACGTCATTGACAAGGTTCTTACGGCATGAAATACCAGCCTTTAATATCTGAGGAAAGCTTAATTTGTATTTAAGGTGCAAATACAGGAATTTCTTGAAACTCCTGGAAAGGTTATTGGCAAGCTCCTACTTTTGCGAGGCAAATGGTGTTGCAACTCATGGCAAATCTCTTCCTCACCACAAATTGTTGGGTTTTTTTATGCGTTAATAATAGTGGGCACCGTGAACTTGCCATTCTTTTTCCAGCAATTTCTGGGCCACTGTTTCTCTGGCTGTACGAGATTGAGCTAAATCAGTTGTGTTGTTATAACCTGGGATTTTGTTAGCAAGCTCGCAAAACTTAGTATTGTCCTTTTTAAATCGATAAAATCATTGAGACTAGTTTCAAATGAGAGACGGTCTTGATGCTTTGAAGTCCAATTAATTGATAGCTCTGTAGCTAGGAGATTTAATTTTGTGGGGATATAATTTTGAGGATAAATATAATCACTCTTTCCCAGTTCTTCTCGGTCCTACTGTGATTTATTAGTTCCTGGGATGTGGACATCACTGGCAAGGCCGGAATTTATTGCCCATCACTAATTGCCTTTGAGAAGATAGTGATGAGCTGCCTTCCTGAACCGCTGCAGTCCATGTGGTGAAGTTACTCCCACAGTGCAGTTAGGGAGGGAGTTCCAGGATTTTGACCCAGTGACGATGAAGGGACGCCGATATATTTCCAAATTAGGATGGTGTGCGACTTGGATTCTTGGCGAGTTGCTACAGTGCATCTTGTAGATGGTTCGCAGTGCGCCAGTGCAGGAGGGATGATTGTTTGAGGTGGTGAATGAGATGCCAGTCAAGCTGGCAGCTTTGTCCTGGAAAGCGTTGAGCTTCTTGAGTATTGTTGGAGCAGCATTCATCCAGGCATGTGGAGAGTATTCCATCACACTCCTGACTTATGCCTTGTAGACAGTGGAAAGGCTTTGGGAAGTAAGGAGATGAGAGAGTCGCCACAGCCTCTGACATGCTCTTGTTGCCACAATATTAATGTGACTGGTCCAGTTAAGTTTCTGGGAGCCAGCAGGATGTCGAGGAGGCGGTGCGGCAGCGTGGTGAGGCCCACAAGAGGCCCAACAGTCGGGAAACAGCGCCGGGAGCCAACGGGACGTCGAGCAGGCGGAGCAGCAGCGTGGTGAGGCCGACAAGAGGCCGAACAGTCAGGGAACAGCGTCGGGAGCCAGCGGGACGTCAAGGAGGTGGAGCCGCAGCGTGGTGAGGCCGACAAGAGGCCGAACAGTCGGGGAGCAGCGTCGGGAGCCAGCGGGACGTCGAGGAGGTGGAGCAGCAGCGTGGTGAGGCCTACAAGAGGCCCAACAGTCGGGGAACAGCGCCGGGAGCCAGTGGGACGTCGAGGAGGTGGAGCAGTAGCGTGGTGAGGCCGACAAGAGACCCAACAGTCAGGGAGCAGAGTCGGGAGCCAGCGGGACGTCGAGGAGGTGGAGCAGCAGCGTGGTGAGGCCTACAAGAGGCCGAACAGTCGGAGAGCAGCGTCGAGAGCCAGTGGGACGTCGAGGAGGTGGAGCAGCAGCGTGGTGAGGCCGACAAGAGGCCGAACAGTCGGGGAGCAGCGTCGAGAGCCAGTGGGAAGTCGAGGAGGCCAGCTGGTGCAGCTGCAGCAGGGAGGCAATAAAGAAGTAGAAAGAACTCGAAAGGTGATTTCACAGCCAAGGGGGTAAGTGATTGGCTGGTGATTGGTGAGTACTTTTTCTTTTTCTTTTATCAGTAAGTAACCTCGAGCATTGTTGCCAAATTAAGTTAATCTAAGGGTTAAGTCATGGCAGGAGAGCTCGGACACATGTTATACACCTGTGCTATGTGGGAAGTCAGGGACATGTCCTCGGGGGAGTGTTTGCTAGTGCTGTTGGGAAGGAGTTAAACTAATATGGCAGGGGGATGGGAACCAATGCAGGGAGACAGAGGGAAACAAAAAGGAGACAAAAGCAAAAGACAGAAAGGAGATGAGGAAAAGTGGAGGGCAGAGAAACCCAAGACAAAGAACAAAAAGGGCCACTGTACAGCAAAATTCTAAAAGGACAAAGGGTGTTAAAAAAACAAGCCTGAAGGCTTTGTGTCTTAATGCAAGGAGTATCCGTAATAAGGTGGATGAATTAACTGTGCAAATAGATGTTAACAAATATGATGTGATTGGGATTACAGAGACGTGGCTCCAGGATGATCAGGGCTGGGAACTCAACATCCAGGGGTATTCAATATTCAGGAAGGATAGAATAAAAGGAAAAGGAGGTGGGGTAGCATTGCTGGTTAAAGAGGAGATTAATGCAATAGTTAGGAAGGACATTAGCTTGGTTGATGTGGAATCTATATGGGTAGAGCTGCAAAACACCAAAGGGCAAAAAACGTTAGTGGGAGTTGTGTATACACCTCCAAACAGTAGTAGTGATGTTTGGGGAGGGCATCAAACAGGAAATTAGGGGTGCATGCAATAAGGGTGCAGCAGTTATAATAGGTGACTTTAATATGCACATAGATTGGGCTAACCAAACTGGAAGCAATACGGTGGAGGAGGATTTCCTGGAGTGCATAAGGGATGGTTTTCGAGACCAATATGTTGAGGAACCAACGAGGGGGGAGGCCATCTTAGACTGGGTGTTGTGTAATGAGAGAGGATTAATTAGCAATCTCGTTGTGCGAGGCCCCTTGGGGACGAGTGATGATAATATGGTGGAATTCTATATTAGGATGGAGAATGAAACAGTTAATTCAGAGACCATGGTCCAGAACTTAAAGAAGGGTAACTTTGAAGGTATGAGGCGTGAATTGGCTAGAATTGATTGGCGAATGATACTTAAGGGGTTGACTGTGGATGGGCAATGGCAGATATTTAGAGACCGCATGGATGAACTACAACAATTATACATTCCTGTCTGGCGTAAAAATAAAAAAGCAAAGGTGGCTCAACCGTGGCTATCAAGGGAAATCAGGGATAGTATTAAAGCCAAGGAAGTGGCATACAAATTGGCCAGAAATAGCAGCGAACCCGGAGACTGGGAGAAATTTAGAACTCAGCAGAGGAGGACAAAGGGTTTGATTAGGGCAGGGAAAATGGAGTACGAGAAGAAGCTTGCAGGGAACATTAAGACGGATTGCAAAAGTTTCTATAGATATGTAAAGAGAAAAAGGTTGGTAAAGACAAACGTAGGTCCCCTGCAGTCAGAATCAGGGGAAGTCATAACGGGGAACAAAGAAATGGCGGACCAATTGAACAAGTACTTTGATTCGTTATTCACTAAGGAGGACAGTAACAACCTTCCGGATATAAGAGGGGTCGGGGGGTCTAGTAAGGAGGAGGAACTGAGGGAAATCCTTATTAGTCGGGAAATTGTGTTGGAGAAATTGATGGGATTGAAGGCCGATAAATCCGCAGGGCCTGATGGACTGCATCCCAGAGTACTTAAGGAGGTGGCCTTGGAAATAGCAGATGCATTGACAGTCATTTTCCAACATTCCATAGATTCTGGATCAGTTCCTATCGAGTGGAGGGTAGCCAATGTAACCCCACTTTTTAAAAAAGGAGGGAGAGAGAAAACAGGGAATTATAGACCGGTCAGCCTGACATCGGTAGTGGGTAAGATGATGGAATCAATTATCAAGGATGTCATAGCAGCGCATTTTGAAAGAGGTGACATGATAGGTCCAAGTCAGCATGGATTTGTGAAAGGTAAATCATGCTTGACAAATCTTCTGGAATTTTTTGAGGATGTTTCCAGTAGAGTGGACAAGGGAGAACCAGTTGATGTGGTATATTTGGATTTTCAGAAGGCTTTCGACAAGTTCCCACACAAGAGATTAATGTGCAAAGTTAAAGCACATGGGATTGGGGGTAGTGTGCTGACATGGATTGAGAACTGGTTGTCAGACAGGAAGCAAAGAGTAGGAGTAAATGGGTACTTTTCAGAATGGCAGGCAGTGACTAGTGGGGTACCGCAAGGTTCTGTGCTGGGGCCCCAGCTGTTTACACAGTACATTAATGATTTAGATGAGGGGATTAAATGTAGTATCTCCAAATTTGCGGATGACACTAAGTTGGGTGGCAGTGTGAGCTGCGAGGAGGATGCTATGAGGCTGCAGAGCGACTTGGATAGGTTAGGTGAGTGGGCAAATGCATGGCAGATGAAGTATAATGTAGATAAATGTTAGGTCATCCACTTTGGTGGTAAAAACAGAGAGACAGACTATTATCTGAATGCTGACAGATTTGGAAAAGGGGAGGTGCAACGAGACCTGGGTGTCATGGTACATCAGTCATTGAAGGTTGGCATGCAGGTACAGCAGGTGGTTAAGAAAGCAAATGGCATGTTGGCCTTCATAGCGAGGGGATTTGAGTACAGGGGCAGGGAGGTGTTGTTATAGTTGTACAGGGCCTTGGTGAGTCCACACCTGGAGTATTGTGTACAGTTTTGGTCTCCTAACCTGAGGAAGGACATTCTTGCTATTGAGGGAATGCAGCGAAGGTTCACCAGACTGATTCCTGGGATGGCAGGACTGACATATCAAGAAAGACTGGATCAACTGGGCTTGTATTCACTGTAGTTCAGAAGAATGAGAGGGGACCTCATAGAAACGTTTAAAATTCTGATGGGTTTAGACAGGTTAGATGCAGGAAGAATGTTCCCAATGTTGGGGAAGTCCAGAACCAGGGGTCACAGTCTAAGGATAAGGGGTAAGCCATTTAGGATCGAGATGAGGAGAAACTTCTTCACCCAGAATGTGGTGAACCTGTGGAATTCTCTACCACAGAAAGTTGTTGAGGCCAATTCACTAAATATATTCAAAAAGGAGTTAGATGTAGTCCTTACTACTCGGGGGCTCAAGGGGTATGGCGAGAAAGCAGGAATGGGGTACTGAAGTTGCATGTTCAGCCATGAACTCATTGAATGGCGGTGCAGGCTAGAAGGGCTGAATGGCCTACTCCTGTACTTATTTTCTATGTTTCTATGTTTCTATGTGCGGGAAGTGTATCCGCCTGCAGCACCTGACAGACCGCGTTGCGGCACTGGAGCTGCGGGTGGATTTACTTTGGAGCATCCATGATGCTGAGAATGACGTGAATAGCATGTTTAGTGAGTTGGCCACACCGCAGGTAAAGGGTACACAGCCAGATAGGGGATGGGTGACCAACAGGAAGAGCAGTGGAAGGAAGGTAGTGCAGGGGTCCCCTGCGGTCATCCCCCTGAAAAACAGATACACCGCTTTGGGTACTGTTGATGGGGATGACTCATCGGGAGAGCAGCAGCAGCCAAGTTCATGGCACCGGGGTGGCTCTGCTGCACAGGAGGGCATGAAAAAGAGTGGGGAAGTTGTTGTGATAGGGGATTCTATTGTAAGGGGAATAGATAGACGTTTCTGCGGTCGCAACGAAGACTCCAGGATGGTATGTTGCCTCCCTGGTGCAAGGGTCAAGGATGTCTCGGAGCGGGTGCAGGACATTTTGAAGAGGGAGGTTGACCAGCCAGTTGTCGTGGTGCATAAAGGTACCAAAGATATAGGTTTAAAAAAAACGGGATGAGGTCCTAAAAGACGAATTTAGGGAGTTAGGAGCTAAATTTAAAAAGTAGGACCTCAAAAGTAGTCAGAGTAGGAATCGTAGGAATCAGATGAATACGTGGCTTGAGGAGTGGTGTAGAAGGGAGGGATTCAAATTCCTGGGACATTGGAACCGGTTCTGGGGCAGGTGGGACCAGTACAAACCGGATGGTCTACACCTGGGCAGGACTGGAACCAATATCCTCGGGCGAGTGTTTGCTAGTGCTGTT